>NC_132912.1:31097678-31429900 GCF_047675955.1 Chlorocebus sabaeus
TATTAAAGGTCTATGTCACACACCCTGTTGTGAATAAAAAAGTTTTTTTACAGTTGCCCTTGAAATGATAAACTTCTTCTTGCATTGAAAGTAATGTTATTGCCCTTTCCCTATAAAATTGTACTCACAGATGATTTTAAAGTAACACATTTTTTTCTAAAAGAGATGAAATTGGAAAATAAAGTGGTAATAGTGTGTGTAATTTATAAGTGAACCCTAGGAACACAATTTATTTTGTTTTGTTATTATCACAAACAGTAAAAAGTTATTTAGTTTTTAACAGATTCCAATTATTAACAAATTCTATTTGTATCCTATTTATTTACTTGTCACATATGTGAAAGTCCTCTTTTTCTTCATACTAGAGACCTCAATTGTGATGATCAAATTGAATAGTATAAACAATTAGATGATTAATTTGCTACAACTACTCTGAAATATGAGTCATATTTTATCCACTTATGTATATTCAAGGCCAAGGTCATCAATAAAATATAGGCTGAAGTTATGCAAAATGATAAATAAGACATACACCTGTGTAATCCTCAAGTCTGTTTTTTTCTTCTTGTTTTCTCACATCATTCAAGTCACCAAAATTTTATTGCTTATTACATGACAAGAAATATAATGTTAGGCATAAAATGAATAAAGGAAAGTATCCTTAAGAAATTTGCAATGTGGAGAGAAAGATGCAGTAATATAACACTATAATGCAATACAATCCAATGAATATCATATAGTGCAATGAATTCTATGAAAGATTTGTTAACAAAGTGCTTGGGAAAACAGAGGAGGTGTAGTGACTTCTGTTCGTGGCTTCTGGAGAAGACCAGAAAAGGCCAGAGAGGAGGAAGCATATTTACTGACCTTGAGGAACAAGGAGGATACATTTTGTGGGAAACAGGTGGCCTGGGCGCCGTGATTCACACCTGTAATCTCAGCATTCTGGGAGGCCAAGACAGGAGGATCGCTTGTACCCAGGAGTTTGAGGCTACAGTGAGTTATGATCACACCACTGAACTCCAGCCTGGCCAATAGAGCAAGACACCATCACTACCAAAAAAAAACAAAAAAAAAGTTGGACATTCCACATAGACCACATGCAAAGGCAGAGGCGAAACTGAGTTTTGGGAGATAAAGAGGATTTGGAAGGAACATAAAATGTATGACAAAAATTAGTGAGATAAGAATTTGGAATAAAAATTAGAGCTATCTTGTCAGAAATTCAGACATTATCATGGAGGCTTTAGGGAGTCATTGCATAAATTTAAACAGTGCTGTGGTGATAATTTTTTTCTAAAAAAAGCAACACAAGATTGAGAGAACTTAGGCTGAAGAATTCAGAAATGGCAGAGTCACCATAAATGTGGAAAATGTTTACTTTTGACTAACTTGCTAAATTGAGCCATGTTAAATAGAGAATTCATGAGTGTGTGTCTTTTTTATTTATATTATTTTTATTTATTTATTTATTTATTTATCTATTTATTTTTGAGATGGAGTCTCGCTCTGTTGCCCAGGTTGGAGTGCCGTGGCCTGATATTGGCTCACTGCAAGCTCTGCCTCCTGGCTTCATGCCATTCTCCTGCCTCAGCCTCCCAAGTAGCTGGGACTACAGGCGCCTGCCACCATGACCGGCTAATTTTTTGTATTTTTTAGTACAGGGGTTTCACCGTGTTGGCCAGGATGGTCTCGATCTCCTGACCTCATGATCCACCCATCTCAGCCTGCCAAAGTGCTGGGATTATAGGCGTGAGCCACCATGCCCTGCCAAGTGTGTGTGTTTTTTAATAGAGCCTAAGCTTCTTGAATTATTATTCACTTTAGTTAGAATCACTGCAGATCTATGCATACAATTAAGACATAAAAGCAAAACAGATACGTTGAAAGTTAAGAGTATTGAACAAGTAGATTAGTCTGTTATTCTAGTGTCTTGTAGACTTCTCAAGATGATGAAGTCTACTATGTTACTGTCAGTGCACAATATCTAATATACTAATGATTCTTAAATCCATGTCGATTTCAAGAAAATATGTATATATACAGTCTTCATTCATTTACAATTAATTCATAAACTGTGGTCTTGTAAGAAGTAACTAATATTCAATATTCAGGATAGTTTTTTATATAGTCTTAATTCATTTACAATTAACTCACAAACTATGGTCTTGTAAGAAGTAACTAATATTCAGGATGGTTTCTGAACATTAATTCCGGAAAATAGCCTTTTTTTTTTTTTTTTTTTTGAGACAGAGTCTTGCACTGTCACCCAGGCTGGAGTGCAGTGGCACCATCTCAGCTCACTGCAACCTCTGCCTCCTGGTTCAAGCAATTCTCCTGCCTAGGTCTCCTGAGTAGCTGGGACTACAAATGCACGCCACCATGCCAGGCTAATTTTTTTTTTTTATAGTTTTGGTAGAGACGGGGTTTCTCCATGTTAGCCAGGATGGTCTGGATCTCCTGATCTTGTGATCCACCCACCTTGGCCTTCCAAAGTGCTGGGATTATAGGCATGAGCCACCGCGCCTGGCCAGCAAATATCCTTTATTAATTTTTATAGTTAAATTTTAATATAAAGGAAATGTTTCAAAGAGCAAAAGAAGCATATGTTGCTGCAGAAAGATTTGAACTTAATTCAAATCCTTAAATCCATTGTCATCAAACTTGGCAATAAATGTGTTTGAATCTTTCTTCATAGGATCCAGGAAAGATGCTTAAAAATACATTAAAGGCTGGGTGCAGTGGCTCACGGCTGTAATCCTAGAACTTTGGGAGGCCGAGGCGGGGGGATCACGAGGTCAGGAGATTGAGACCATCCTAGCTAACACGGTGAAACCCTGTCTCTATTTTAAAAAATACAAAAAATTAGCCAGGCGTGGTGGCGGGCGCCTGTAGTCCCAGCTACTCAGGAGGCTGGGGCAAGAGAATAGCATGAACCTGGGAGGTGGAGCTTGCTGTGAGCCGAGATCGTGCCACTGCACTCCAACCTGGGCGACAGAGCGAGACTCCTTCTCAAAATAAATAAATAAGAGATCGAGACCTTCCTGGCCAACATGGTGAAACCCCATCTCTACTAAAAATACAAAAATTAGCTGGGCGTGGTGCCCGCCTATTGTCCCAGCTACTCGCAAGGCTGAGGCAGGAGAATTGCTTGAACCCAGGAGGCGGAGGTTGCAGTAAGCTGAGATCGCACTACTGCACTCCAGCCTAGCGACAGAGTGAGACTACGTCTCCAAAAAAATAAATAAATAAAATAAATACGCTAAAAGGAGAAATTGTTTGGAATAGGTTATTCTTTCCTTAATGTAGTGAGATCATAATGTCTAGAATACCATGTGCTTCCAATGTTCAAATAATGTTGCCTAAATTATGTTGCACTGAAAATTATTACCAAGTGAAGTTTAATGCAACTTTTTCTTTCTTTGTTTTTTGAGACCAAACGTCTCTCTGTCGCCCAGACTGGAGTGCAGTGGGGAGATCTCGGCTCACTGCAATCTCCGCCTCCCAGGTTCAAGCGTTTATCTTGCCTCAGCCTCCCGAGGAGCTGAGATTACAGGTGCCCGCCATCATGCCTGGCTAATTTTTGTATTTTTAGGAGAGATGGGGTTTCGCTATGTTGGTCAGGCTGGTCTCGACCTCCTGACCTCAAGTGATCTGCCCAACTCGACCTTCCAGAGTGCCGGGATTACAGGCATGAGCCACTGCACCAGGCCAATGTAATGGCTTTGACAGAAAGAAAGAAGAAAAAAAAAAAGGTGCTGCTGGAGGGTAGAAGTAAAATGGAAATAATAAAATGTTTTAATGAACAAAAGCTCTTACAGAAGACACAGATTTCATTGTATTTGGAAAGTAAAAAAAAAATTGAGAATTTGGCATAAAAGAGTTATAAAATCATATGAGCAAGTACTTTGTGCATGCATGAGATTTTCCACCTAGTTATTTAACAAATCCATTTGACTTCTGAAATAAGCATGAGTTTTAAATTTCAAGTGTAGCTGTAACAAAACACACAAACGATTTTGAAGCTGTTTTAATCCAAAGAAAATTAACTGATTTTTAAACTACTCGTTATTTGTGTTGTCCATTAAATTGTTCTGTCAACTGTATCGATTTTCTAACACCAGGGTGTTCATATAGTTATTTACTCATCTGTGCACTCAAAAGCTGTGCATGAAGCATTTATTAAGTGCCAGGCATTATGCAACTTACCAGATACAATGGCAAGCAAGGAAGGCAAACTCTGATCTTGCCTTCATGGATTTCAGTAAAGTAAGAGAGGGAACCTGGCAATGAAAATGAAGACAACAGCCTGGATGAGCACATTATGACACCAATATTTACAGAATGGAGCAAAGTTGGATGTGATTAAGTTACAGCTTATGGGGGAGACTGGTAGGACATGAAACCAACAAGCTAGAGTAATTCATGTATATTAAATGAGTGGTTCTTATGTCCTGGGCACCGTGCTGAGATTATAGTGTACAGCAATTAGGAGGTTATAGTATTGGTCCTTGAGAGAACTAAAGGTGACTTGAGTGGTGGATAATGGTGTGGAAAACAGAAGAGAAAGCAAACACTTTTGATCATGGTCTAGATTAAGAAATAATTTTTACATTTCAACCCGGTGCAAGCTTTGTATGGGCACACAAGCTAACACACACACACATTTATAATGAAAATAAATATTTTGTGACTCAAAATATACCATGTGTAATGCACTTTTATCTCTTTCAGTTTCACTTTTATTAATTTTTTTTCTTTTTTTTTTTTTGAGGTAGAGTCTTGCTCTGTCGCCCAGGCTAGAGTGCAGTGGCACGATCTCAGCTCACTGCAAACTCCACCTCCTGGGTTCATGCCATTCTCCTGCCTCAGTCTCCCGAGTAGCTGGGACTACAGGCGCCCGCCACCACACCCAGCTGAGTTTTTGTATTTTTAGTAGAGACAGGGTTTCACCATGTTAGCCAGGATGGTCTGGAACTCCTGACCTCGTGATCTGTCTGCCCCAGCCTCCCAAAGTGCTGGGATTATAGGTGTGAGCCACTGTGCCCAGCTTATTAAATTTATTTTCATTAAAAATAATGATGGTCTTGCCTTTATGGCCTCACACACAACAACTGGACCTTCCAGCTCCCAGAAAGCTTTGTCTCCTGTCCAGCCAGCTTGCTCCTGTGGTATCTGCTAAGGGGTCTGACTCTTGATCCAGTGTTCTGGACGAGCTTCCACTGAAGCATGCTGATGACAGGTCTGGGTTCTTAGGATTCTGAAACTGGGTTACATCCCAGACTTCTTTTGAAAGGTAACTTCTCGGCTGGAAGTTTTTTTTCCTGGCTCCTTATTTTGAGTGGAGTTTATACCCTGATTTATGGGATTGAAAAAGCTTTTATTCCCTGTCTCTTTGTATGGACTTTTTGTTCTTTTTTTTTTTTTTTTTTTTTTTTTTTTTTTGAGACACAGTTTAGTTCTTGTCTCCCAGGCTGGAGTGCAGTGGCGTGATCTCGGCTCACTGAAACCTCCGCCTCCGGGTTCAAGGATTCTCCTGCCTCATCCTCCCGAGTAACTGGGACTACAGGCACGCACCACCGTGCCCGGCTAATTTTTTTGCATTTTTAGTAGAGTCGTGGGTTCACTATGTTGGCCAGGCTTGTCTCAAACTCCTGACCTCCAGTGATCCGCCTGCCTCGGCCTCCCAAAATGCTGGGATTACAGGCGTGAGCCACCGCGCCTGGCCCCTTTTTGTTCTATTTGACCCTGCTCCTCTCATGGGAAAATCTCAGCAGAAGGAAGCCCCCTTCTCCAACTCACACTGACTATGCGCTGTTGAGGCGCTACCACCGTCAGCTTCTGTTCTTGGTGGCCTGGCATGACTTAGGATAATGTGGAAAACTTCAATAGCTTCTGTGGAAAACCTAAGATCTCCCCAAAATGGCTCCTTTAAGACCTTTCCCTCCTATCCCCTCTACTCCTTTCCCCTCTCACTGCCTTGATCTTCCCCCCCAGCTCCAGGGCATCCTTTCACATGTCCCCCTTCAAGCCCCTACCTCTTCTCCCCTGTGCTGATCCCTGCCAGACAGTTTTCTTCTCACTCCTGCTCCTCACACCCTGCAGTCACTGGAACTTTAATTTCCCTGGACTATCAGGGGTTCTCAAGGGACTCAGGAACTCCCCCCTCGCCCCGCCAAAAAAACTTCCTGAGGCTTCAATGGGAGAAGGTTGATTCGAAACAAACTGGATATTTTATACACTCATATGAACTCTGGAAACATTCCAACAGCTTCTTGATGTCCCCTCAGTCTCTTGCCTCTGTAAGATTACATATCAGGACAAAAGAAAATCTTCAAAGTATCCTTCAAATATGTTGGTAAAATGCACTAACCTTACATTTAGTAGGTAACCTTAACTATGCTGTAATTTTTAAAGTGAAAATCATAAGATTTTTATTTACATCTGTCTTCTTGTTCAAGAATACACATATATACACATAATACACACATATAAATGTATAATAATAATTCCCAGTGATACAGTACTTCCCACATGTTATTATATGTTATGTGATAATGCCTGGATAGAATTACCAAATCAATTTATAGTAATAAAATTGCTTTTTAAAATTCTGTCCTAATTGGCCTAGAAAGAAATAAACACACACATAAATTAAATCTTCCTAAATTTCCACTCAACTGTCTTTCACATTCACATGGGTTGGATAAATCTTTTGATAAAATGCCTGCCTGAGAAGACTCAGGGCTGCAAAAATAATTCATTGTTTGTTGTAGCCAACACTTGAAGATAGGGCCCCTGTCTTCCAGTCTCTGTGGGAGGGTAAGAGCCCTAGTTAACTTTAATAAGTGCTAGTTAACCAAGATGGGTTTCACATGAACTCCACCTTCCTGCTTTTAGTCACTTTTCACCTCCCAGATTCCACTGAGTCCCACTCATTCCTCTCATAATTCCTTCATTCTCCCTTTAAAACACCCACTCACCTCTGTACAAATTGTAGTGGTCAGTTCATGCCGGACTCTTCGAAATAGTATATTACTGCCCTTACCATTCTAACTAGCGTTCAGCTTTGTCTTTCACAATCCTGTCCTATTTAAGTGATACTAAAACTTACTAATGTCTTGGGACTTGCTGATTATAAAGCCATGAATAATTAATTAAGCATAATTTTAAAATTCCTAATTTACTGGGAAAGGAAGTAGGAAATAATGAGGAAGTGTTTCAAGATTGACTGTGAAACATTTTGCTTCTTCAAATGCAAACATAACATTTATTGGGCAGACCAGGTTTTTGGGAGAAGTTTATGAGTTTGGTTGTATGCAAGTTGAGTTTGAGGTTCTTCTGAGATATTCAAGGATATGTGTCGAGGGGACAGCTGGATTCGTAGGGCTCAGTGCTGGGTTCAATGGCCTAACGTGTAGATAGTAATTTATAAGTCATCCGGGTAAACCTGGTCACTGCATTGTAGATGTGGACACAATCACCTAGGAAGAGACTATAGAATAACATGGGGAGAAGGCTTAGCACTAAGCCCCCTGAGAAGTTCCTGACAGTTAAAGGTTGTTTGAAACTGGATCAATCTTCAGAAGTCATAGGAAAAACATTCAAAGGGGGTAGGAGAAAAATCAGGCAAAGTTGAGTCAATAAAGTCAGCAGCAGAAGAAAGGGCTCTAGGAAGGAAAAGTGTTCATTCTATTAAATGACAAGGAGGTCACTGGTGACACTGGGAAAGGGTGATGAAGGTGAAAGCCAGAGGAAAAGGGCAATAAGGCAGGAGGCTGTTAGGAATACATTGTCCAGGGCCTTACTTGTTTCACTAGGAAAACTGGAATTGGTCCCGTCAGCATTGGGAGCTAACAAATTTCCACCTACCGGCGTGATATAATTGTTTTTGTAATACAGAAACGTAACTTGGCAGCAGTGTGTGAGGTAGATGGGCCGTGTTCAGAACATGTCTGGCAGTAGGAATGCAATTTAGAAGTCTGTGACCATAATCCAGGTAATAGAGGACCATCACTGAATAACATTTAAGCAAGATATATAAAGGAAACTGACCCAGCCTCTTCCTTTCATGCTTTTGCCCCCACATATCCATTAAATCATCATCTTTCGTCATTTCCACTTTATATAAGGTATCACATTTAAAAAACCATCCCTATAGAGGAGAAGGTTCCCTCCACCCTCAACAGCTTCTAAAATAAAATATAATGTTCCCAGGAAAATAACTGTGGAAAGAAGTCTAGCCATTTTAAAAAGAACTGCTAGGAAATAAAAATATTCAACTTTTCAAAACTCAAGGCAGGAAAACAACTGACAGGTTCACAATCTACTCAGTATTGAAGTTCATTTCCTGTTAATAAGACATTTACTGAAGAAACACAATTATGATGCATTTTAATATATTCTAAAATTAATTTTATCATGCAATTGATTAGGACAATAAAATGCTTTCTTTTAATTGATACAGGAAGCAAATGAGAGCCTTTAGGATGCTTCATGTATTACTCATTTTTTTAAAACGTGGAGCAACATAAACCATAGACTAGATAAAATCATGCTTTCCTGTTGGATTAACGTGTTAAAACTTTGAAATGATTAACCGTAATGAGTAATAAAAATATCCACTCCAATATGTGTTTTCTGGGTTTATTTTAGCTTTCCCCTAGACAATTTTCTATAACAGGAGGACATGTCAAAAACACTTTTGAAAATTGACAGTGCTTTAGAATTAATGAACAACATTCCAGAAATATAAATTTGACTAAAAGGCATAAAAATAAAACTTTCAAGACAAGCCTAAATGATCTATAATGTTGTTAAAGCAAAAGCAGATAATAAATGTATACATTATCAATTAAAATATGCAGGTTATTATATATTTAATAGTTTTACCTTTTAATATAAACACATGATGCCAGCCCCTGTCAACAAGGTATTGAATTTTATGCCAGTAGCAGAAATGGACTTTTGCTGACACTAATTAAAAAAGTAGAGGGAAAAAATAAACATTATTATATTACTCAAGAGACAAAGATGGCTTAAGAGTAAGTGGAGGTGTGATGGGAAATGAATAGATTTTGTGTGTTTTTTATGCTTAATAAGATCTTAGGCCATAACATTGAAATGAAGTTTGATTAAAAAAAAAAAAATCTACTGCTTCCCTTGGGAGTCATTAAAATGAATAAATCCATCATATGAAAGTAGATGCTGGCATATTTGGATGGTTCCTACAGCTGATTGACAGCTGTGAAATTGGCAAGACCAAAAAATAATTAAGTACTAGAACAGATTTTCGTGTGTTAATATGGCTAAATGTTCTTTTTTTTTTTTTTTTTTTTTTTTTGAGACGGAGTCTCGCTCTGTCGCCCAGGCTGGAGTGCAGTGGCCGGATCTCGGCTCACTGCAAGCTCCGCCTCCCGGGTTCCCACCATTCTCCTGCCTCAGCCTCCTAAGTAGCTGGGACTACAGGCGCCCGCCACCTCGCCCGGCTAGTTTTTTGTATTTTTTAGTAGAGACGGGGTTTCACCGGGTTAGCCAGGATGGTCTCGATCTCCTGACCTCGTGATCCGCCCGTCTCGGCCTCCCAAAGTGCTGGGATTACAGGCTTGAGCCACCGCGCCCGGCCAATATGGCTAAATGTTCTATTTTATATTTTTGTTTGTTTGAATGTTCTATACATGCATGATGTTAAGAAGAGTAGAAGATGGAGAATAAGGCCTGTGAATTTGGACATGTTGAAATTAAAATTGTGATCATATCTATAAACACTGCTGCTCTGCTTATGTTTATTTGTTTTTTAAAAAAGAATTCAGCCGGGCACGGTGGCTCATGGCTATAATCCCAGCACTTTGGGAGGCCAAGGGAGATGGATCCCTGAGGTCAGGAGTTTGAGACCAGCCTGACCAATAAGGTGAAACCCCGTCTCTACTAAACATACAAAAATTAGCTGGGCATGGTGGCAGGTGCCTGTAGTCCCAGCTACTCAGGAGGCTGAGACAGGAGAATTGCTTGAACCCGGGAGGTGGAGGTTGCAGTGAGCTGAGATCATGCCACTGCACTCCAACCTGGGTGACTGAGCAAGTCTCTATCTCAAAAATAAATAAATAAATAGATAAATAAAATAAAATAAAAAAGAGTTCATACTATGCAGTACAAAAATGAAGTAGGGGCCAGGCACAGTGGCTCATGCTTGTAATCCCAGCACTTTGGAGGCTGAGGCGGGAGGATCACCTGATGTCAGGAGTTCAGGACCAGCCTGGTCAACATGGTGAAACGCTGTCTCTACTAAAAATACAAAAAATTAGCTGAGCACAGTGGCAGGTGCCTGTAATCCCAGCTACTCAGGAGACTGAGGCAGGAGAATCGCTTGAACCTGGAAGGTGGAGATGGCAGTGAAACGAGATAGAGTCATTGCACTCCAGCCTGAGCAACAAGAGTGAAACTCTTTCTCAAAAAAAAAAAAAAAAAAAAAAAAAAGAAGAAGAAGAAAAGAAATAGTGCAAAATGGCTGAGGAAAGCAACAATTTATTCCACCCCCCTTAATATAGAATAAGTTCTTGGGGCCAATTACTTTTAAATATTTCTGTAATCAGTATTTTGTGATTATCTTCAAAGTACAAAAATATGACTACTTACTGATATTTATATATTCCTCTTCTAATAGAAAATAATTTTACTTTACTTAAACCCCTGGATTCCTCTTTCTTATACTCATGCATTTCAATTGTTATTTTAATTGACTTTAGTTCCTTTAATAGATACCTTTGTAACTATCGATTGTACATTTAAAGTTAATTCATCTGCTGGGCACGGTGGCTCATGCCTATTGTCCCAGCACTTTGGGAGGCTGAGGCAGGCAGATCACTTGAGCTTGGGAGTTTGAGACCAGCCCAAGAAACATGAGGAAACCCCATCTTTACTAAAAATTCAAAACTTAGCCCCACATTATGGTGGGCACCTTTAGTCCCAGCTACTCGTGAGGCTGAGGCATAAGAATTGCTCGAGCCAGGGAGGCGGAGGTTGCAACGAGCCGAGATCCTGCCCCTGCACTCCAACCTTGGTAATAAAGCCAGAACTTGTCTGAAAATAATAATAATTATTATTATTAAAATTAAAGTTAATTCATCAATATTCTACAGTGTCTTTTGACTTGCTGTTTCTTAGGGTGAGAACATTAACTTTCTGAGTACACCCTGTGCACTTCTATTTAAAAATTTAAATTTCTAATTGAAACTAGTATTTAAAAACTTCTATCACATTCTATTTCTATTCTATAACTAAAATTAAGTACTTTATCCTGGAGCTTTAAATTTGGCAGCTGATAAACAGTGTTCATGTAATTATGTGCAGTTGGATATTGTTCACCAAGGAGCCAAACAGTTATTGTTATCTTTTCTTCTCTTCATTTCCACTGATATTATCCCATCTTTCGTACACAAAAACTGGTATTTTTAATTTCAAAGAAAATTACATTTCCCATTCTTTCTTGCCTACTAATTGCTTATGATAAGCTACATTCTACTTTGTTTTATGATTAAATCATATCATACTTGAACACATTTTTGTTTTTCCTGGAATTTGGGATTGCTATTCTTCTAATTGAGATATAAAATCAATACCATATTTATTTCTAAAATCTTCTAAGTTCTTACAACATATAACTTTTCTTTGTACTATTATACTCTTCTCATGTTGAAAACCTTCTTCTTGGAAGTAATTGGCTTTGAACTCAAATTTGGAAAGATTAAGCTGTAGGCCTCCTACACAGCTTTTTTTTTTTTTTAATGAGACTCTTGGGCAGTTCTGGAATTTCTTGTATCCAATATCTCTTCCTTTCTTGGTTTTCACCCTTGTTTTGCTGGAGTACAACTTAAAACCTTTCTCATACAGTACGTTTGCTTGGAAGATAAAATTTATGAATCTTGAATCTGAAATAACTTTATTTGTGCTAATCCATAATGCTTTCAGTTTCTAAAATATATTCCTTGGTCCTTTAAAAATTTATATCCCCCCTCTTCTAGGATGCATTGTTTTTGTGAAAAAAATTAGATGCAAAACCAATTATTGTTTCTTTATAGAAAACCTTTTGTTTTGTTGTCTTTTTATATGAAACTTTTTAGAGTCATGTTTTGATATATTTATTGCATTAATAATTGACAGTCTTTTTCTACATATGGGAGTTTCCCCAAAATCTTACTACTTGGCACTTGGGGGGAATCGTTTTAAATACGGTAACATATGTCCCATTTCAATTTTGGAAAAATTGATTTCATTATTTATTTGATAATTTCTTCTTCAGTTTTTGTTCTTTTTCTTGAGAATTAGCTATTCAGATATTGTGTTTCCTTTATTCACGCATCATGTCTTTTAACTCAAGTTCTTGAGGATGTTCTTAATCTTATTTTCTCAGTGTCCCTTTTTTAATTTAATCAATTGTATTTTTAAAACTTCCTAAGACTCTAAGAGCTTTTTTTAAATTATAGATTTGTTTTGGTCAGTTCTTACTGTTGATTTTTCTTTGCTCACTTAACACTTACTGAAACTTTCTGATACTAAGTGGGGGTGCAGTTTTATTGACTTTTATAAAGTCCCTTTCATTTTCATGAATATTTGGTTTTGGAGGGGCCAATTTTATCTGGATTTTTATCTTTCATGTGGAGGCTTTCTTCAAATATCTAGTATCTTTAATTGTTCCTTTTCTATTTTATATTGAGAGATTCAAATGACTGACAAGAGACTTAGAGGCAGGCAAGAGATGCTGAGTGAGCCTGGAGTTGGCCATTGTCCTAGAAGCTCTTAAAAATTCCACAAGCAATTGCTGGAAAGGATGTGGAGAAATAGGAACACTTTTACACTGTTGGTGGGATTGTAAACTAGTTCAACCATTATGGAAAACAGTATGGCGATTCCTCAAGGATCTAGAACTGGAAGTACCATATGACCCAGCCATCCCATTACTGGGTATATACCCAAAGGATTATAAATCATGCTGCTATAAAGACACATGCACACGTATGTTTATTGTGGCACTCTTCACAATAGCAAAGACTTGGAATCAACCCAAATGTCCATCAGTGACAGACTGGATTAAGAATATGTGGCACATATACACCATGGAATACTATGCAGCCATAAAAAAGGATGAGTTTGTGTCCTTTGTAGGGACATGGATGCAGCTGGAAACCATCATTCTTAGCAAACTATCACAAGAACAGAAAACCAAACACCGCATGTTCTCACTCATAGGTGGGAACTGAACAATGAGATCACTTGGACTCGGGAAGGGGAACATCACACACCGGTGCCTATCATGGGGAGGGGGGAGAGGGGAGGGATTGCACTGGGAGTTATACCTGATGTAAATGACAAGTTGATGGGTGCTGACGAGTTAATGGGTGCAGCACACCAACATGGCACAAGCATACATATGTAACAAACCTGCACATTATGCACATGTATCCTAGAACTTAAAGTATAATAATAAAAATAAAAAATTCCACAAGCATTGGTGCTTTGCTCTAGGATGACACTATCCATCTTATGTCCCCTAGTTTTCCCAAAATAGTTAGTAGTTTTTATAGCGAAAGACTCTCCAAGATATTACCTGGTCTGCAGAGGAGCTGGGATAAGGGATAAAGTGGTCTGTGATTCCCTATGATTCCTTTTATATATTAAGGGAACTAAATCTGCCCGCCTCGGCCTCCCAGAGTGCTGGGATTACAGACATGCACCACCGTGCCCAGCCTGATGCTGCCTTTTCCATCTCCATCATTTTATCCACTTTCCACCTTCTCCACGGATCTCTTCTTTCTTGTGTTTTACTGTTGTTCTTGTTATGCATGTATAACGTTTAATTCACTGACCATCACTTTAATAGGCTCTCAAGAGAGTTGAGAAAAAGGAATGTGCTGAGTCAAACATCTTGAGCCAGAACACTTTATAGCTACTCGGGACATTTTGTTAAACAATTTTTAATTGCATAATGTCTTTATACTTCTGATGATCCTGATATCTTAATTTCATCTGAGAGCATAAATTCAATCTGCTCTTATTAGATTCTATTCACTCAACCATTTCTTACTCGGCTAGTTAGCCTGCTTCAACTTTAGCTTTTATTTGCAGAACTCTGGAGGAGAGGAAGGCATTCCAAACCCTGTGATGCTAGAATAGGTGAGATTCTTAGTTAATCTCTATGAACATGATCTAGTTCTGCAGGCCTGGAGGGAAGTCATTCCTCAGCTGCGGAGCTCACTATAGCTCCTAAGCCAAGCAAGATCCAGGAGTATTGGGTTTCCAGACAGCAGCAGCTATGCCCAGAGGGGATGGTCTGGAATTGAAATGTAATTGCTCATGGCTGCATGGTTGATGGTGGCAGAGACACTATCTGTGGTGTTTCCACTGTGTCCACACAAGCCTACTCCAGCAGCTGTCAGACCTGAAGGACATAGCCCCCTTTTAGACTGGCCCTCATCCAATTGTAATCATCCACACCAGAAGGAGAGGAAGGCTTGGTGGAAAGAAGTAGTCAGATTGGCTTTCTCTCCCTGGCTGCTTCTTAAAGTAACATATGTTCAGCATATTTACTAAAGCAGTAAATAAGTAAGCAAGTGCACCGAAGACTTTGCCTCCGCTCCTCCCTCCCAGCCCGTTTCTCGTGAAGGGAGAGTTGCATGCACAGAAGTGTGTGGCTGGACAGAGGCCCAGAAATCTGGAAAGTGTATTCTGTGGGATCCCCGCAGAGGAGCACTTGGCTGCCTGCAGCTCTGGTGCTGGCTTTCCACATGCCATCAATCTGGGCTCTGGCACTCACCGCTCCCCTCCTCACCTCACCTCATGCAGCGAGCAGAGGCAGTGCAAGTATGTTTCTCACGTTGCAGCAGCCAGGCCATTTGGGAAGGGGGAAAAGGGGTAGAGGAAGGGTGGTGGGGGCAGGGAAAAATAACAACCTTCCCATCAAACTTACAACTCCATTTTACTGTCAGATTTCTCATCATCAGCTTTAGCAGGGACCTTTGGATGGAAACCCTGGGAGGGAGAAATGAGAGTTGACTCAAGTAGAATTAAGTGAAACTTCTGCTGTCTCACAAAGGAGGGTGGGTTTGGAAAACAGTGACTGAGGGTCTTTGCAAGTGAGAACAGGAGCTAAGTCTCCCACTAAACTCCTGTGGGCTTGATTTACACCCTTCATCCAGAACAGGAAACTGAGGCATACAGAGGTCAATTCAGCCATGCCCACACTATCAGGCCTGGTGAAATATATGTTAGGTATCCTGCTGTTAGAATAAAATGTATGTATTTTCTTAGCCTTCTGAAGCCAGCTTGACATTCTCCAAAAAAGCAGTATGGTGAATGGTATTTCTGTAAGAGACAGAACTTTCTCAGACTTTACGTTGTCTATGATCTGAAAAGTTCTTACCTCTGGTTTTTCCAGAATAGTACTCTTAGTCCTGAGTCTTTTTGACTACTCCATCAACAGCAGCAGGAAAATGCCAGGCTGTGACTCAGAGGTCGTGGGGATGGCAAAACCTTCACTCTCTCTAGCTTTAACTTTGACCTCAGCCACAGGACTTATATTTTACTATAATAAGAATGGACTCAAACTTGCTTGAACAATTTTTCTACATCTGGTTTAAGGTCTGAGACACAAATAATATTTGATTAGTCAGTAGAATTTTTTGTCTGCCATAATACATGAGTGAAAATTAGCATAATAAGAAAAATTTGTAATAAATGCCAGATCTTTTAATAGTAAAGTATAAACATTTCTATATTTTTAAATTTTCTTTATCCAAATTGGAGGGTTGTATAGAGAGCATAAAATATTTTTAACTACTGTAAGAAATACAGAAACACAGATTTATTTAAAAAATACTGTCTCATGTCGATGGATACTGTAATATATTTTTGTTTCTTTGTTTGTTTTTCTAAAACTCTATAGAGTTTGAGGTTTCTGGGCACAGCCTGAGTGTTCATTCCCTCCTCAAAACACTCATGACACCCACTCCGGTATTCTTACTCTTCCATGAATCCAAACACCACCTTCCACCCTGGAGACTCTCACTTTATATTGATAGACTTGGGTAAAATTTCACTTTTAGCAGAAAACAGCTTTATTCAGCCCATGGTTATTTAGCATCTCATGAGATTAAGAGAATTGCAGTACCTGACTTAAACATATAAATGCTCGACTCCCTGAGTTCACAGTGTCTTTGGTTTCCAAGAATATTACAGAAGGTTTATTATACTTTCAAGCTTGGCAATGCTTTAGGCACAGGAGCTTTCAAACTGGCAGTGGATCTGGAGCAAATGAAATGGTAAGAATAACACATAGCAGGAAATGGTTCACTGGTTTTGAGGCTTCATTTATTCCAAAGCAAAGAGCAATGTTATTGTAAAAGTTTAGCAGTATTTGTGTTAGAGCAATGGTAGAAAATATATCTTTCACATACGCATAAAATGAGGATGAAAATTAACTCTTAAAGGGAAAAAAAGTCATTTAACCAGTAAGTTTGTTTTACTTCTTTAATAAGATATTTTAACGCGACCATTTTATAGTTCTTTACCCTGAAACAATCATAGTCTAAATGTTTAGCCTTAATCAGCTAAACACGGTAATACAGACCAGGTGCAGTGGCTCACGCCTGTGATCCCAGCACTTTGGGAGGCCGAGGCGGGCAGATCACGAGGTCAGGAGTTCGAGACCAGCATGGTCAGTATGGTGAAACCCCATCTCTACTAAAAATACAAAAATTAGCTGGGCATGATGGTGCACGCCTATAGTCCCAGCTACTCAGGAGGCTGAGGCAGAAGAATCGCTTGAACCAGGAGGCAGAGGTGGCAGTGAGCCGAAATTGCACCTCTGTCTAAAAAAAAAAAAAAAAAGGAAGAAGAAGAAGACAGTAATACAATGATTTCATTCTTTGTTACCAGAGGATAAAGGAGGTTGGCAGTTCACAAATGATGATTTTTACCCTTTCCCAATAAAATTAGCATAGCTGCTCCTTCAAATCCTAGTATGACATCTTTTTTCCCCTAATTTTTCCCCAAACCTTAGACTTTGTTAATATTTTGTCTCACACATTCATTTTTAAAAATTCTCTTCTCATTCAAGAGAGTATTTTGAAGGCTACCACCAGAGAATTTCCCTTCCTACCATACCTGTTGGACTTTATACAAATCAGACTTGGAAAGCATAACTAGAAGTCATTTTAATTATTTTTTTCTTTTTTGAGATGGAGTCTCGCTCTGTTGCCCAGGCTGGAGTGCAGTGGTGTAATCAGGGCTCATTGCAACCTCTGTCTCCCAGGTTCAAGCGATTCTCCTGCCTCAGCCTCCTGAGTAGCTGTGATTACAGGCATATGCCACCATGCCCAGTTAATTTTTGTGTTTTTAGTAGAGGCAGGGTTTCACTATGTTGATCAGGCTGGTCTTGAACTCCTCACCTTGTGATCTGCCCGCCTCAACCTCCCAAAGTCCTGGAATTATAGGCGTGAGCCACCACATGCAACCAAAATCACTTTATGTATTTGTTTGCTTGTTTGTTTATTTTTGAGACAGATTCTTGCTCTGTTGCCAGGCTGGAGTGCAGTCACGCAATCTCGGCTCACTGCAACCTCTGCCTCCAGGATTCACGTGATTCTCCTGCCTCAGCCTCCTGAGTAGCTGGGACTACAGGTGTGCGCCACCACGCCCATCTAATTTGTGTATTTTTAGTAGGGACGGGATTTCACCATATTGGCCAGGATGGTCTCGATCTCTTGATCTCATGATCCACCTGCCTCAGCCTCCCAAACTGCTGGGATTACAGGCGTGAGCCACCATGCCTGGTCCATTTTAATTTTTAATTAGGGAAGGAGAAGTACAAGGTATATTGAAATAAATATAAGTCCTAGCTCTGCAAAGTTAGCTCTTGAGAATTTGTCAATGCCAGAGTACTTCTTCATAGATAATTCTGTAAGCTTGATTCCAGTGAACTGTAATTTTGAGGTCAAAGATATGGCCCTTATAGACTGTCTCTGTTTCTAAATGACTAATACCTAGATCGAGGCTTGTTACATTTTCACTCCTCAGTGACTATTAACTGATCTTTTTCTGACTAGTTACATGTGCACATTTTTTACTGACCTTTGTTGCCTAGAGTTAAAGTGTGGCCAGCCAATAAATATTTATGAATTTTATTATACATTGGAAGCTCTTGCAGTATACTGGCAAATCAGCAATACTAGAATTAACTTCAATGAGTACATTCTGGATTTGGTTTCGACAAACATCCAAAACCTCAGCGTTGGATATAAAACCTGCCCAAACTTGGCCAGGCATGGTGGCTCATGTGTGTAATCCCAGCACTTTGAGAGGCCAAGGCAGGCAGATAACGAGGTTAGGAGATCGAGACCATCCTGGCTAACACGGTGAAACCCCGTCTCTACTAAAAATACAAAAAAATTAGCCAGGTGTGGTGGCGGGCACCTGTAGTCCCAGCTACTCAGGAGACTGAGGCAGCAGAATGGCGTGAACCCGGGAGGCGGAGCTTGCAGTGAGCCGAGATTGTGCCACTGCACTTCAGCCTGGGTGACAGAGCTAGACTCCGTCTCAGATAAACAAACGAACAAACAAAAACCTACCCAAACTTAACCTTTGAGTTGATAAAGTCGGTGTGGTTGTCTTAAAAGAAGCAGTTGAATCACAAAATGGTGTTTTCGTCACTATTTTTGGAATTTCTACCTTGGATTAATTCTATTTCAGAGGACAGGAAAAAAGAAAAAATATTTGTGTTTAAGAAGTTTAGTGCAAGTGTTTAGATTGATTTAAGGAGGTTTAATGGAAGCTTTTCATTGATCCCTAAATGAAGCAACTTGATCTTTAGAATGCATCATAGAATTAATTGCTTTTTATTATTCGTTTAAATCATTTATTTGAGGCAATTGCATTTTCCAAGCACAAGTTTGTTCTTTGGCTTATTGCTGAATTTAGCACAGAAAAAAATGAATGACATCACCCAGGCTGCCCGATATGCAGGTGTTAGCTTTTGTCAATAGAGATACCTGCTTTGATTTGGCATAATAGGTTCCTTTATTTGGATAACCTAGCAAAGAAAGTTGGGACTCTTTCCTCAGTTGCATTCAATATCCTTTTCATTAAAGCAAAATTTCAATTGTTGAGCACTTGAGCTTGACACTGAATGTTTACAGAGTGGTGATTCTAGGTGACATAGAGAAGAGGTCTTGCAAGAGTTTAAATTAGTTTTATTGATTTGTGTGGAAGCCTGTGAAATAAAGAATTTCAGTGGTGATATTTGTACTTAATACAATGATATTTGTACTTAATATTTGTACCAAATTTGTATATTGAAAGTTTGAAAGTAAGGACAAAAGAGATTCCTGTGAGATGAGTGTTGCTATTGCCTAGCAATATTACTCAAATTCTCCATTGGGCCAGAAAATCAGTCTTAGAGTTGTATGTATGCTCATAGAAGGTTGGCCTGTCATATGGAGATATTTAGCACTTAAAAAAAAATTTTTTTTTTGAGAGAGTGTCTTGCTCTGTTGCCCAGGCTGGAGTGTAGTGGCACAGTCTCGGCATACCACAACCTCCGCCTCCCCAGTTCAAGCAATGCTCCTTCCTCAGCCTCCTGAGTAGCTGGGACTACAGGCACACACCATCATGCCCAGCTAATTTTTGTATTTTTTAGTAGAGACGGGTTTTCACTATGTTGGCCAGTCTGGTCTCGAACTCCTGACCTCGTGATCTGCCTGCCTCGGCCTCCCAAAGTGCTAGGATTATAGGCGTGAGCCACCACACCTGGCCTAAAAACTTTTTAATAAGTCAAAGCAAGAAGAAAACTGCACATCAGCTCTAAGGGAATGAAGTTTATATCAAGTTTAGTTCATAAGCCTTCCATGAACAGATCCAGTGGTCCTCAGATGGCTAGAGCTAGGTCCTTTCAAACTTCCCTGAGAAGAAGTGACTTACCATTTTAGACTTAGGGTAGCCTCAACTTCCATACAGCTCAACTTTTGAAATTTGAAATCAGAAATAAATATGTATGTTTCACTCATTCAGTCTCTCCCTTATTCATTCATTTATTCATTCATTCACTCTATTGTCTCTTTGACTTACAGTTATTGAATATGCAAATATTGTGTCTGATACTCTGACAGACACTGGAGACATATATGTGAATATCATGCCATCTTTCTTCAAGGATGTTAAATTCTAGTGAAAGGAACAAAAAAACAAATAAAATACTATAAAGGGATAAAGGAAATGGAGAAGACATTTTAACTCTCCTATTTTGTATAATCGAGGAGGTCTGTTCTGACAGTGGTAATATTTGTTGTGATTTCTGAAGAATTTGCAGAAATTGTTCAGGCTTTTATGGCTAGAAGGGCCTTTTGAGCAGAGGGAGGAAGTATTTAGTGTTGATTAATTTGGAAGATGATATATTCAAAAAAATGCAAATAGTTTGATTTGCATTCGATGCACAATTGTTGAGTCTGAAAATGACTCTGAAGATGTGTCTGGAAAGGTAAAGGTAAGCCAAGGGCAGTCCATATACATCAAAATATAGGTTAATATTATGTCCTCTTTTTTAAGGAAGAGAATGAGTTATAAAATATTTTAAACTACAGAGGGAGCACAGGAGGTTTTTAGATGGATAAACTATGCTATGTGGTACCTTATTTTTGAAAACATGTCATTACACATTTGTCAAAATGCACTGACACTGATAATAAACCTGAATGAATGCAAATTTTGAGAATTATTTAGCAGCTCATGAAGAAAGTTAGAATGTAACAAAACATCTAACTGTATTCAAAACATATGAAGCAACCTCACTGACAACAGTGGGGAAAAGTTGCTCACTAAAGTAATTTAAGAAATGAGTGAGGTTTATAAAACTCAAGGCACATGGAATAGTAGGTAACACCGTATTCTATTTGATAAAAGTGTTTCTTACAGGAGTACAGGCTCACAATTCTGATACTGCTATGCATGTACACTAGAATCGAACAATTGAATCTATGATTGGATGATGGCTGAAGCCAAGTTTTTCACTGTTGGAGTAAGAGATTACAGCAACATGAGAGGAGAAGGCTAGACTGATCCATGTGTAATAGAAAAGAATTGGACATATCAGCATGAAATCATGTTTAGTTTAATACAGATGTAGATGGTTAAGTATAAAAATATATATAATTACATACATACAAATGACTTTGTATTCACATATGTAGTTATTTTCTTTGTTGGCTGTAGAAGCAACAATATCCAGGTAGAAATGAGTATGCCTACTACCCAGATCTTGGTTTCTAACACAGTTCTCCAATAAAATGATTCAGTGATCTTTGGATAAATGGCTGCAATGAACTGAATACTTGTTTATCCCCAAAATTGATATGTTGAAGCCTAATCTCCAATGTCGTGGCATTAGAATGTGGAATCTTTGAGAGGCAGCCATGTCATGAAAGTGGAGAACTCATTTATAAGATCAGTGCTCGTGTAAGAAGAGACAGGACAGGGCTTTCTCTCTCTCTGTTTCCCACCATGTGATAATACAAATACACCAGATCTGCTGGCACCTTGATTTTGGACTTCTCAGCCTCACAAAATTGTGAGAAATGAATATTTGTTTAGGCCACCTAGTCAATGACATAATTGTTACAGAAGCCCCAACTGACTAAAACAATGGCTGATTCTAGGACTGGTACAGAAAATAGAAACGGTGAGCCTGGAGCATACAGTAGTGCCAGAAAGTGAAGAACGCTGGCAAATAAACAAACAACGACCAAAAAAAAAACTGCAATAATGAACATATGACAAAGGCACACAGGAGCCAGTTGAAAGTGTTTCTAATGACCAAAACGGAAACAACAGTTTTTCACATGTACAGTGTGTGGAAGATCCTATAGTAAGTGACATAAAAAGCTGTGAACTGTCACCAAATTTGCCATCAATGGCTCACCTCCCAACATATGCACAGAAGTCTATTCACCTAGAAGTTATCATGCCTCATTCCATCCAAGTAAAGGACTGCTCTCATCACACCCTTTACAAAACAGATGCTACCCTTCATTAGAATTCAATAAAGCACATTTAGCTTTAAAACAAAAAACCAAAAATAAAAACTTAGGTTCATTTATTTCTTTTGATCTTTCATTATAACTTTCACATACTTAATATTTGAAAACATGACAGATTAATTTTCTTTGAGATTTATTTCAGATATGTCTGTAGAAAATTCAAATGAATGTTATTTGACAAAGTTCATTCAAATTCAGTATTAAATATTCTATTTCACAAGGCATATAGTTCTTTTTAAAAAAATACAGATAACATGTCAGATGTCACTAATGTCAAGTATCAAAAACAGAAACTGTTGTGATGACCCCCTCCCTTACCTTTTCCAGCTGCTGAACATGATGGAAGCATGTGTCTTTATCCCATCATATATGAAGTCCTTCTATATGCTATTTTAAAAGAAGACTAGGGCCAGGCACGGTGGCTCACACTTGTAATCCCAGCACTTTGGGAGGCTGAGGTGGGCGGATCATATGAGGTCTGGAGTTCGAGACCAGCCTGACCAATATGGTAAAACCCCATCTCTACTAAAAATACAAAAACAACTGGGTGTAGTGGTGCATGCCTGTAATCCCAGCTACTCAGAAAGCTGAGGCAAGAGAATTGCTTGAACCCAGGAGGCAGAGGTTGCAGTGAACCCAGATCGTACCACTGCACTCCAGCCTAGGCAACAGAGTGAGACTCCATCTCAAAAATAAATAAATAAATAATAAATAAATAAATAAAAGAAGAATATATATCTTGTATGTATGCAGAAAGTACTTTCAATCAAATATCAACGGAGAATTTTGTATATCTGTAATCTTTTTCAATAGTTTTTTTTCCACAGGATTTTCGGAACATAAAAAAATTATTAAAACTTAAATCTTAAAAACAAAAATGAAAACAAGCAAACAGAGAACCCACACAGACAAAGACAAGACCAGGACCTGCACAGCTAAACGCTAAAGGTATTTTTAAGAAATTTAGGTGGATTCATAAACACGAATCTGAACCATAAATTTTTTATCAATTAACCTTTCTTAACTCAGATTTCAATTTTTACTAAGATTTTAAAGCACTCAATAATCTTCTGATAAATTTCAGGTGGATTTTAAATTAAAAATCTGTTTTAAACTGAAAAGCTTTATCACTACTTTTGATTAGGGAGTTGGTAGATAGGAGGAAAAAGCCAAACACAGCTAGTTTTCTTATTTAGAAGGTATTAAGAGGTAGTGAGAAATTTCACATGTGTATACACAAATTTAGTGAGATATGAGAGAGATCATGTCTGTATACTAGGAAAATACACCCACCTTCTATGGATCTAACTAGTATTTTTACCATGTTTCCTTTTCAACTAGATTTTCTTATGCCTTCTGCTCTATTTAGCAGAGATTTTATGATTAGCCTTAGATGTGACTCAAGTATCAAAATAAATGCTATAAAATGGTAATAGTATATTTTGTATGCTTTTATTTTTCACAGTTCTTCTACATATTCATTAGAAGATATATTCTTCATATATTCTTTTTGAGATAAAAAAGTACATGAGTTGCCACACTTGGTCTAATTATTAGGGAATCCTCAAACATGGTCATACCAGTTGGCATAAAAATCTAGTAGAAGACAGGAGATGCAGGAAAGGGTGAACTTCGAAAGAGTGTACTGAACAAATGGAACAATGTATAGATGGAAACATAGGATTTCCACTGAGAGATGACCCTTGTCACCCACTAGATTATCCTAGACTAACCAATCATAGATTACCTCATGAGAATGATGTCATTTCTTAAGGAAAATTAATCAATTTCATTGAAGAAAGTATGGCTTGGAGAATTTGTCCCATTGAGCCTCACAAGTTTCATTCTTCATTTACCATTTTTCAGCATTCTTAGAGGATATTTAAATAACAGGTAGTGACATTCTCTTCACTGTGTGGTAATTCATGAATTAGGGCTTTACTGTGGTTCGTTAGGCCTGTTATGATAATGGAATCCTCTCTTTATCCCATGTCCTGTATCTTCAAACTACTGTCATTTGTGTTCTTCTCCTTCTTGCTTTCAGAAACTGTGCCAACTCTTCTAGTCTAGCCCTATGGTCACTTTTCAACCCATCCCAATGAGATGTCATTATAGCACCCAGCACTGTTGGCTACCATCTGAGTTTGGATTCTGAAATTAGGGTAGGCATCTCTAGGTCCTCATTCAACCACATACTAACCACAATCCTTGTGACCTTGAAAAAATGACTTAAACTGCATAAGCCTCAGTTGTGTTGTCTGTAAAATGGATGGAATAATAGTGCCTTCCTCATGAGATTGTTTCAATATTAAACAAGATGATGCCTATATAGTTCCTATCAGGCATATAGTAAGTGCTTAATCAGTGCAGTCATCATCAATCTTACACATACTTAACAGCACTCTTAAGGTCCTTCTCCTCACTTCCTCTTCACTCCTCTCTGCTCCATTAGTGGCTCGTGTTTATTTCCAGGTTTCAGTTTTCACCATTCTGCAAATTCTTACCAGAAAACCTGCAAATTCCACCTGCTTGCTGATTACTTCCAAGTGTGTATCTCAACCCAAGTATCATCCAGAGACTTGTTTATTCAATTTGCACAACACGCTTATTGCTTCTTCAAATATAGAAATGATATTTTCTTTCTTTTTGTATTTCCATGCAAAGCACTTCATGCAGGACTGGCTACTCAGAATTGTTAATTTCATATCTATTGAGTGAACAGGACCATCAAACTCATTGCTTTCCTATTTTCTCTCTAGTTTTTGTCTTTACTTGGGCTTATTGTTCTGGGTAAAATCTTAAGAAAGAAAAATTATTTCTGCATAATATTTTGTTTCCTACACAATTTAGAACTGGTAGAAGAACCTTAATAAGCATCTATTACCAAAGAGAAAAACACTTATTTTTCTGAAAAAAGAAGTATTTAATAGGAACTTGTGAAAAGAAGTGATATCCCTGGTGGCTGAGAGATGGTGGATCCCTGCACCCACCCTCTAGAAAGTACCCTTTAGATAGCAAGCTCTTAGGGTACCGACATGTGCATCTGGTCATGCCTCAGATGTTCCTGTAAGACTTGTGACTACTGGGGAGGTTAGATAAGCATCTTTATGAGAGGCAGAATATGCTATAGGAATTGTTTCAAGACCTTGCCACATGTGAGGTTGCACCATGCAAGAGTGTAACATTGTTCATCATGGTGGTTTCACTTCAAATGGCATCGGTCTTGCCATTCAACAGGCTGCTTTTCTACTCTCACCTCTTGAAACTGGGCCATACAATCTCACACATCCATCTCTTCTATGGTAGTCCCTAGGTCTAGAGGGAGGGTGCTTGATATTGGATAGCTTCAGCAGCAGTGCACTGGCAATGGAGAACAGATCTGGGCCCAGCAGGATTCCAAATGAGGGAGATTCACAGGCTTGGTTGAATCGTCTCTAGTCTTCTGAATACCACGATTTTGATTTTATCAGAAGATGTAAAACATTGAGAGGTACAAAATGTTAATAATTTTAATAGTAGAGGCCAGGCTCAGTGGCTCACGCCTGTAATCTCAGCACTTTGGGAGGCCAAGGTGGGCAGATAACCTGAGGTTGGGAGTTCGAGACCAGCATGACCAACATGGAGAAACCCCATTTCTACTAAAAATATAAAATTAGACGGGCATGGTGGTACATGCCTGTAATCCCAGCTACTTGGGAGGCTGAAGCAGAATTGCTGAAACCTGGGAGGCAGAGGTTGCAGTGAGGCGAGATCACACCCTTGGACTCCAACCTGGGCGACAAGAGTGAAACTCTGACTCAAAAAAAAAAAAAAAAATTGAATAGTAGAAACATAATGTGCACAAGGATTACAATCAAAAAGAGTTCACATGCCAGAATGAAAAAAAAAAAAAAACTTATTCCATTTGAGAACATCATGAAGATTAAACCCCCTTTTTTTCCTTAGAGACTTTTTTGTTTCCAAGAAGTAATTCAGGATTCAGTTCAAATTGTAGGAAAAGTATAAAAGCTCAAAAACAATGGTCTGGACTAGAACCTGGTAACAGGTGTGCTATAGTTGTCCTCTGAGCAATTTTTTCTCTCTCCCAGCCCCCTATTCTACAAAAAAAAAAATTCACAGTAAGATCAATTTATTTGTGAAATAAGCTTTAGTCTTATTATACTTGGCCTGATTATTTGCATAAAGTACAGCAAGAATAGTGATTGGCAATATAGGCTTCTTTCAAGTTAGCTTTGCTGGAACTTTGATAAGGAAGTTCAGATTAGACCTTTAAAAACTTCTAGGCCAGGAAGCTAAGCCAAGGACCTGCCATCAGATTGTGCCTGCAATGTCTGTACAAAGTGGGTGAATTTACTCTAGATCTCAAAATATCTTCTTCTTTTCCTTTTTTTTTTTCTTTTTTATTTGGAGACAGAGTCTCACTCTGTCACTGAGGCTGCAGTGCAGTGACACCGTGTTGGCTCACTGCAAACTCCATCTCCTGGGTTCAAGCAATTTTCCTGCCTCGGCCTCCTAAGTAGCTAGGATTACAGGCACCCACCACAATGCCCGGCTAGTTTTTATATCTTTAGTAGAGATGGGGTTTCACCATGTTGGCCAGGTCGGTCTGGAACTCCTGGTCTCAGGTGATCCACCCGCGTCGGGCTCCCAAAGTGCTGGGATTACAAGTGTGAGCCACCACGCTGGCCAATCCCCAAATATCTTAACACTCCTGGGCATGCCAGAAAGTGACATTCTTTACTTACCACAAGGACAGGAAGTTTGTGAGGGAATCATACAGACAAGGTACCAGGCTAGTCTTTCCAAGGGGCTTTAAATTTAAAAAAAAAAAAAAGTATGTGTGTGTGTGTGTGTATATATATACACATATATGCATATATATAATAGTTACATAATAATTGTATATATTTATGGGGTACATGCAATGTTTTGATACAGGCATATAATGTGGAATGCAGTAATCAGGGCAATTGGAATATCCATTCCTTTATGTATTTATCACTTCTTTGTGTTAGGAACATTTCAATTCTATTCTTTTCATTGTTTTAAAATATACAATTGGTCGGATGCGGTAGCTCACACCTGTAATCCCAGCACTTTGGGAGACCGAGGCAGGTGGACCACTTGACATAAGGAGTTTGAGACCAGCCTGGCCAACATAGTGAAACTCTGTCTCTACTAAAAATACAAAAATTAGCCGGTGTAGTGGTGCACATCTGTGGTCCCAGCTACTCAGGAGGCTGAGGTAGGGGAATTGGTTGAACCCAGGAGGCAGAGGTTGCAGTGAGATCGTGTCACTGCACTCCCGCCTGAGTGACAGAGCAAGACTCCATCTCAAAATAAATGAATAAATAAATAAATAAATTAAATAAATAAAATATACAATGACTTGTTTACTATAGTCACCCTATTGTGCTACTTAATACTCGATCTAATTGATTCTATGTATTTTTGAACCCAATAGCCATTCTCACTTTGTCCCCTCCTGTCTGCTACCCTTCCCAGTCTTTGATAACCATTATTCTACTCTTCATGAGTTTACTTTTTTCTTTTAGCTCCCAGATTTGAGTGAGAATATGTGGTATTAAAAACAAAAGCATTTTAATCTGGATGGTTTTTTTTTTTGAGATGAAGTCTAGCTCGTGTTGCCCAGGCTGGAGTGCAATGGCGAGACCTGGGCTCACTGCAACCTCCGCCCCTCGGGTTCAAGCGATTCTCCTGCCTCAGCCTCCCGAGTAGCTGGGACTACAGGCGCACATCACTACGCCCGGCTAATTTTTGTATTTTTTTTTTTTTTTAGTAGAGGCGGGGTTTCACCATGTTGGCCAGGCTGGTCACAAACTCCTGACCTCAGGCCATCCACCCGCCTCGGCCTCCCAAGGTGCTGGGATTACAGGCTGAGCCACCATGCTCGGCCTTTTATTTATTTATTTATTTTTTTCTCTGAGACGGAGTTTCATTCTTGTTGCCCAGGCTGGAGTGCAACGGTGCCATCTCGGCTCACCGCAACCTCCGCCTCCCAGGTTCAAGCAGTTCTCCTGGCTCACCCTTCCCGAGTAGCTGGGATTACAGGCATGCGCCACCACGCCTGGCTAATATTGCATTTTTAGTAGAGACGGGGTTTCTCGATGTTGGTCAGGCTGGTCTCGAACTCCCCATTTCAGGTGATTCGCCTGCCGTGGCCTCCCAAAGTGCAGGATTACAGGTGTGAGCCACTGCACTCGGCCCAATCTGGAAGTTTATCCAGAGCTATTGAGATGTATACTAAGATGGAACATAAAATGTTAATGTTCAGAAATATAAAGTGTTAATAAATATGAAAAAAGGAGTAAAAACCACAAAATGATTGAATTTGAGACAAGAGCCAAATTAAACTGAAAGTTAGACTTCCTTGATATGTTAGTGTTAGTGTCAATGGAAAAAATAGCAAAACGTGCAAATTTTAAAAAATAGAAAAGAACAAAAAGAAATGAATCAGAAGAAATAACTTCCTTACATTCTCCACCTGAATCCACAAATAATTAATATTACAATCTTTCCTCTTCATTTTGAAACGTTCACACAGAAATATAGTAAGATCGCAAACAAAGGTGTTGACATTTTGAATCCTTGGCTAGAAAGTTCATACATCCATGGAGAATCTTACAAAACCGAAGCAGAATGATACCTCCAATGTAAACATTTACCTTCTCATTTATTTCTGAATTCCTAATTAAACATTTTTGGACTCGTAGAGGATCATCATCTCACTGCACATGTGTGCAGGTGTTCCTGTTATATCGCTGAAGGGACATTGTGTCCTGACATCCCCTGGCATTACAGTCTCAGGCAAAGAAATGAATTTTGTGACTTCTTGCCAAAAGGCTTAAAAATAAACTGAAAATGATGACTTGGTCTTGTGTTTTAGGTTTTGGTGCCAAGTTTCAGCACCAAACCAGTTTTGTAGCCAATTTCTAAACCTCTAAAAATTAGGGTCGATGGAAGGGCAAGAAACTAAAATGTGAATTCAGTTTTAATCCTCCCAGTGAAAGCTACTCATGTAGATTGAAAGGCAAAAACTCTCATTTATTATCTTCCTTCAGAAAATATTTTTAAATAATTAGGCCTGCAAAATACAATCTCAGAATATTTAAACAATTTAGCCTGCCTAACCCCATGATCTTTAAATCCTTCAAAATAATTTTAAAAAATAAAACAGGCTTCTTCAGGGATATGCAGATAAGCAATTTTTCTTTTCCTTTTTTTTTTTTTCTTTTCTTTCTTTCTTTTTTTTTTTCTTTTTTTTTTTTTTTTGAGATGGAGTCTCGCTATGTCGCCTCTGCCTCCCAGGTTCAGGTGATTCTCCTGCCTCAGCCTCCCAAGTAGCTAGGACCACAGGCGCATGCCACCACACCGGCTAATTTTTTGTATTTTTTTTTTTTTTTTTTTTTTTTTTTTTGAGATGGAGTCTCCCTCAGCCACCCAGGCTAGAGTGCAGTGGTGCGATCTCGGCTCCCAGCAACCACCATCTCCTGGGTTCAAGAGATTCTCCCGTCTCAGCCTCCCAAGTAGCTCAGATTACAGGCACCCGCCATCATGCCCAGCTAATTTTTGTATTTTAGTGGAGATAGGGTTTCACCATGTTGGCCAGGCTGGTCTTGAACTCCTCACCTCAGGTGATCCACCCACCTCAGCCTCCCAAAGTGCTGGCATTACAGGTGTGAGCTGCCACACCCGGCCTAATTTTTTGTATTTTTAGTAGAGTCGGGGTTTCACCACATTAGCCAGGATGGTCTCAATCTCCTGACCTCATGATCCGCCTGCCTCAGCCTCCCTAAGTGCTGGGATTACAGGCGTGAGCCACCACGCCCGGCCCAATTTTTCTTTAATTGTAATTTAAATATTTAAATGTAACTGTAAAAAATGTTAAACATAAAAAAGCAGACAATTTTTCAATGAATTTGCAATATTTATCTCCTAAATTCTACCAATACCATTGAACTATACTTGCTTTAGCATCCCATTTTCTATCCATCAATTGATCCATCTTCTTTTATTCATTTCTGATACAAATAATCTGCAAACATTAGCACATATTCCCCTAAATATTTAACATATATATCATTAAGAAGTATTCTAGGCCTGGCGCAGTGGCTCATGCCTGTAATCCCAGCACTCTGGGGGGCCGAGGTGGGTGCATCATGCAGTCAAGAGATCGAGACCATCTTGGCCAACATGGTAAAACTCCCCTCTCTACTAAAAATACAAAAATTAGCTGGGCGTGGTGGTGCGTCTGTAGTCCCAGCTACTCGAAGACTGAGGCAGGAAAATCGCTTGAACCCAGGAGGCAGAGGTTGCAGTGAGCCTAGGTCGTGCCTCCGCACTCCAGCCTGGCAACAGAGCTAGACTCTGTCTTAAAAATATATGTATATATATTATATAATTGTTTGCAGTTCATTTTTTAGCTTAAATTTACATACAATAAAATACACGAATCTCATTTGATGAGTTTGACATATGCATATACCTGAACCCAAATCCTATCAGGAAGTAAGAATATAGTATATATAATATTATTCCAGAACATCCTGTTACAAGTTAACTTTAAATTCATGAGATTTTAAGTAAATGTTTCATATTGAGAGATCAGAATTCCTTCTCTCGCTAACTTTTGACATTGTTAAAATAGCAATTCAAAAATCGTTTTACTGATTTAGCAAATAACAATACCTGTGCTTAAGGAAGACATTATTGAAAGAAAGCTCAATTTACTTTCTGTGCTGGGAACAGAGAAAATGTAATTGAACCAAGTATGGAAAGTATCCTCTTTTCTAAGGGGAAATGCTTGATATCAGATAATCATCAGACAAGGAATTACCTATTATCTTTTCACAGACTTTATCCTGCTTTTAAAAGATAAAATAGGCCAGGTGCGGTGGCTCACGCCTGTAATCCCAGCACTTGGGAAGCCGAGGTGGGCGGATTGTCTGAGCTCAGGAGTTCGCGACTAGCCTGGGCAACACGGTGAAACCCCGTCTCTAATAAAATACAAAAAAAAAATTGGCCGGGCGTGGCCGTATGCGCCTGTAGTCCCAGCTACTCGGGGGGCTGAGGTAGGAGAATTGCTTGAACCCGGAAGGCTGGGGTTGCAGTGAGCCGAGATCACACCACTGCACTCCAGCCTGGTCGACAGAGTTTGAATCCGTCTAAAAAAATAATAATAATAAAAAGAAAAAATAAAAGAAAAATAGGTCAGGCACGGTGGCTCATTTCTCAAATCCTAGCACTTTGGGAGGCCAACGTGGGTGGATCAGTTCAGCCCAGGAGTTTGAGATCAGCCTGGACATCATAGAGAAACCCCACCTCTACTAAAAATACAAAAATTAGCTGGGAGGTGTGGCACATGCCTGTAGTCTCAGCTACTCCGGAAGCTAAGGCAGGAGGATCGTCTGAGCTGCCGAGGTGGAGGCTGCAGTGAGCCGAGATCATGCCACTGTACTCCAGCCTGGGTGACAGAGTAAAACCCTGTCTCAAGAATAAATAAATAAATAAACAAACAAATAAATAGAAGAAGAACGAAAAAATATATATTGGTTATTCATGAAAAAGTATTTAAAGTATTTTGTATTGGTCATTGTTGATAAATTCAAAATTGAAAGCATTCTTCCCTGACTTGGAAAATTAGACATGGATAATACCTTGCTAACAGCTAGCCAGTGTTTAAGAATTTATCACAATTCATGACATACTACTAATTCATACATGCACTTCAAAATCAAAGGCTCCATTAGATTTAATTCAAATATTGGAAATGCTATTGCAAAGGGAAAGCCAGGTACTTTTGGCCGGGCGTGGTGGCTCACACCTGTAATCCCAGCACTTTGGGAGGCCGAGGCGGGCGAATCACGAGGTCAGGAGATCGAGACCATCCTGGCTAACAGGTTGAAATCCTATGTCTACTAAAAATACAAAAATAAAATTAGCCAGGTGTGGTGGCTGGAGGCCTGTAGTCCCAGCTGCTCTGGAGGCTGAGGCGGGAGAACGGTGTGAACCCAGGAAGTGGAGTTCGCAGTGAGCCAAGATCACACCACTGTACTCCAGTCTGGGCCACAGAGCGAGACTGTCTCAAAAAAAAAAAAAAAAAAAAGGAAGTTAGGTACTTTTTAGTAGAACCTCAAGTTTTAAATCTATTGGAGGGTAAAGTGTGATGTTACTGAGTAGGTACCAATTTTACAAGTTTTATGAAATTTATTCAGGCTTAAGAATGGTGGGTAACAACTTTTAGGTTTGGGGATACTTAGCCATTTGGATCTAACTCCCAGATTTCTTGAATTGTATCTGTTAAGGAATACGACGGACCAATACTGTTAAGTTTGTTAGTGGGATACCCTTTAAGAAAACTGGGCTGATTCTTCGCATATCTCAACAATGGTTTGAAGAACAAAGTTTTCACCTTGATGCTCTCTGTATTGTCAGATACCTAGAAATTTTAGCAGATATTAATTGTTCCTGACAAATTCTGTATCACTTCACTACGGATATTAAATCCCTGCTCTTACAATTATAGTAAATGCATATGCAAATGCTGTAAATCACTGTTCAGTTTTCCTTGAGCTTTCCATTTATTTTAAAAAATAATCACTGGCATTGCAGAAAGAGACCATTCAGTTAGAAACACGTAAATCTGAGTATTATTTTTTTTTCTGGCAATTGGAGATGGCTTGAAATAAAAGAAATTTTCCCCTAAAACCAAGTTCCGTAACTCAGACTTTCTTTATTAACCACTATTTGGGATTATATTATTTTTGAAAAAAATCAAAATACTCAAATTTAAGACAGAATAACTAAAAGGCTGACATAATTCAAATGTACGTTTGTTAACAAAAATTGAAAACATTCATTTAGTTCATCTGTCCCTCTATAGTATATAGAATTTCTTTTGGCTAAGCCTAAATTCAGGATTAACTTTTCTCAGATTTCAGGCTATTTGTATGTCTTCACTGAAATTCCTGGGTCACTACAGTCAAGAATAGAAAGCTCAGGTGATGTGGAAACAAAACCTTGTCAATATACTCCATTTCACACTGGTTTTCAGAATTATGAACTCATTTTGTGTGTATATAAATTTTACATACATAAAATTATATATACATACATATACACATATTTTTTTAGATGGAGTTTTGCTCTGTCATCCAGGCTGGAGTGCAGTGCCATGATCTCCACTCACTGCAGATTCTGCCTCCCGGGTTCAAGTGATTCTTATGCCTTAGCCTTCCAAGTAGCTGGAATTACAGGTGTGTACCACACCTACCCCGGCTAATTTTTGTATTTTTAGTAGAGATGGGGTTTCACCCATGTCGGCCAGGCTGGTCTCAAACTCTTGACCTCAAGTGATCTGCCCACCTCAGCCTCCCAAAATGCTGGGATTACAGGTGTGAGACAACACGCCCAACGTAGAGAACCTACTTTTTATGAATAAATTCCATGACTTAAGTGACAAAAACAAAAGGTTCCATGTGCCTACTTATACAAAAGTTAAATTTACCAAACTCTTCTTCATAATTTTTTCCACATTTGGTTCCCCACACCTCTTCCTCAGCCTATCCCCCAACCAAGGACAAAATAAGAAAGAGGACAGGCTAGAAGTATCAGAAGTGAATTGTAGTATTTAATAACCGTTCATTAACTTTGAGTGTTTAAAATACATGCTTTCGTGATTTTTCATCTATAGAGATAAATTATTTTAAGATTACCCTCTTGAATGTAAAGTTTATACAGCTCTGGTATGTAGACTTCATCTACCTCTTGAAGTAACCATTTATCAACTTTAAGTTAATAAATCTTGCTTCCACCACTATTACCTGTAAATAAATGCAAGCTCCTACTTTGAGCACTGTGTCTAGGTAGTTTCAAGTTTATAGACTTCTAAGCTATATAGTCTAATTTTACAACTACTTAAAGGCAACTCGTTTCAAATGATTTCCATGCACTTTCATTTACATCTACTAATTTTTTCTACGAAAGTCTCTAAAACACACAGAGGCAGAAATTAATCACTACAGTCAGGCTCAACTTACATGCTGGCCAAATAGGTGTCTCATTATAGTTGTGTGGGAATATAGAACCCAAGAAATGTCCAGATTAATGTTGCAATTCTTATTTCCTATCTCTGAGACTAAGACAGGAAGAATGGAAAGTTTCCCTTCACAGCAACTCAAACTTTCGAAGGGATCACGATCCATTCACTTTCTGCAGCTGATTGACTCGCTGTAGACGTAATACCATTCTAAGCAGAAAAAATAGACAACTTCACAGGTTATCCACAGGACATTCTAAGTATAGTGCACTTAAATAGTTCTTCAATCATGGCCCTTTTAATTACTGCGTTACATAAACGGAACACCTGGGAAAGTGCTTTAGTATCGGTCAGGATCCATTAAAGAAAATTGTGAAACCGGCCAGGAGCAGTGACTCACGCCTGCAATCCCAGCATTTTGGGAGACCGAGGTGGGCAGATCACAAGGTCAGGAGATCGAGACCATCCTGGCTAATACGGTGAAACCCCGTCTCTACTAAAAATATAAAAAATTAGCCAGGAGTGGTGGCACGCACCTGTAGTCCCAGCTACCCGGCAGGCTGAGGCAGAAGAATCACTTGAACCTGGGAGGCAGAGGTTGCAGTGAGCCGAGATCGTGCCACTGCACTCCAGCCTGGCCAACAGAGTAAGGCTCCATCTCAAAAAAGAAGAAAAAACAAAAAAGATAAAAAGAAAATTGAAACCACACTAGGTATTTCATTCAACAGCAATAATTTAATTCAGGGACCTGCTTCTATAGGTGGTAGAGAAGTGGGGAGTCAATCTTTCAGTTGTGAAGCAGTCCAGAAATGAGTGCTGCAAGGACTCAGACAGGAAACAGCATGACCAGAGCCAGAAGCCACTGCTATCTAGCCAAAGGGAAACCTACCGTAGGTGCTGCCTGGTGGGAGCAAAGCTGGGGCCACAGTGTGAGAAGATGTTTCAGAGACCCCAGGCAGAAGAGAAGTGATAAACATTATCAGAAAATGCCCCCTGGTGCAGAAAGAGTGAGCAACACCCACGATCCTGCTATCCTGCTCTCCTGCAGCTTCCAGGAGCTTCCCAAGCTTCTCCTGTCTCCTCCAGTGACTGCACACCTGGAGCCCTGGAGCCCCACGGTTAGCCTGGCTCCAATCTCCTGATATGTCGAGTACAAGTCAAATTTGCTTGCTTTATCTGCTAAAAGACCATATGGTTAAATTTAAATACTTCAAATGTATTGGCTTAAATAATTATATTCATTACATATTAATGACAGTCTCAATAAACTAACTTTGAAAAGAAAATAAAGTTAAAAAACATCCTATTTCTACTGAAATCTATTTGCTCATGATTAATAACACATCCAGATCACAGTGTATTACAGTGGCCAGTAGTTGTGTTTCAGAACCAAACAGAGGTGGGTTTGAATTTCAGTACTACCACTTAAAAACCATCTGAACATGGGGAAGTTTCTCTACCCTGCTGAGCTTCAATTTCCTTACTTGTTATCTTTCTTGGAATAATTTTATAAGGATTAAGTAAATAATTCATTCTCTAAGTACAAAGTATGTATGATGCTGAGTAGGCTTGGTGCAAGACATTCCGTAAATTAAACAATTACTATTATGAATATTTTAGTGATAGCAACAATGTTACTTATCAACCATTCTAATATTTTTCTCACTGTGTCTTTCTGTTTTATATGGATGTTCCCACTATATAAAGAGCACTAAAATGGTATCAACAATTATCTAAAATTTCTTGCAAAGATGAAAGCAAATCTATTAGATATTAAAGAGTTTTGAAAATCTACATTTTTCTCCCTGAAAGTTTTTTTCTTTCTTTTTCCTTTTCTTTACTTTTTTCTTTTTTTTTTTTTTTGATGGAGTTTTGCTCATCACCCAAGCTGGAGTGCAATGCCATGATCTTGGCTCACTGCAGTCTCCATCTCCCAGGTTCAACCAATTCTCCTGCCTCAGCCTCCCAAGTGGCTAGGATTACAGGCATGTGCCACCACACTCAGCTAAGTTTTTTTTGTAGTTTTAATAGAGACAGGGTTTCACTATGTTGGTCAGGCTGGTCTCGAACTCCTGACCTCAGGTGATCCGCCCGCCTTGCCCTCCCAAAGTGGTGGGATTACCGTCGTGAGCCACCATACCGGCAGTCTCTCTTTGAAAATATTTCCTGGGCCAGGTGCGGTGGCTCGCACCTGTAATCCCAGCACTTGGGAGGCCGAGGCTGGTGGATCACGAGGCCAGGAGATCAAGAGATCAAGATCATCCTGACTAACACGGTGAAACCCCGTCTCTACTAAAAATACAAAAAAATTAGCCGGGCGTGGTGGCGGGCGCCTGTAGTCCCAGCTACTCTGGAGGCTGAGGCAGGAGAATGGCGGGAACCCGGGAGGCGGAGCTTGCAGTGAGCCAAGATCACGCCAATGCACTCCAGCCTGGGCTACACAGCAAGACTCCATCTCAAAAAAAAAAAAAAAATATATATATATATATATATATATATTTTTTTTTTCCATCTCTCTTTCCACTATGATAAACTAAAAACTTGAATAAAAGCTTAAAAATAAAATTGAAACATAAATAAAATGGATGCGGGAGTCTGACGCGTGAGAATCACTTGAACCTTGGAGGTGAAGGTTGTAGTGAGCCAAGATCGTTTCACTGCTCTCAAGCCTGAGCAACAGAGTGAGACGCTGTCTCAAAAAAGAAAAAAAGGAAAAGAGAAAGAGAAAGGATGGCATGTATCAGTGCACTTGTATTTTCCCCTCCTTGCCAACCCTGTGCGGTCTAGCTTCAACAATATAGTATGCCCACATGATAAGTACTCTGCCCTTAACTTTCTTCTGTTTTTCTCTCCCCACCTCGATATCGCTGGTGCCTGGCACCAGGCCCCCAAACACATTGTTCCAGCATTACACAATTGTGGGAAGGCTGATAAGGTCTCAAAATAGTGTCTCCTGAGCTCCTCTTATATAAAAGGTGCCAGCTGCAATTATGGGAGAACTGATAGAAATATCTGCACCTCTACAGTTGCTCTTTTAACAGATTTTTCTTGGCGGGGCGCAGTGGCTCACGCCTGTAATCCCAGCACTTTGGGAGTCCAAGGCGGGCGGATCTCGAGGTCAGGGGATCGCAACCATCCTGGCTAACAAGGTGAAACCCCGTCTCTACTAAAAATACAAAAAATTAACTGGGCGTGGTGGCGGGTGCGTGTAGTCCCAGCTACTCTGGAGGCTGAGGCGGGAGAATGGTGTGAACCTGGGAGGTGGAGCTTGCAGTGAGCCAAGATTGGGCCTCTGGGCAACAGAGTGAAACTCTGTCTCAAAAAAAAAAAATTCTTAATAAAAACATGTTTTCCAATTTCAGATCAGAAAAGACATATAGATATAGGTCATTTTGCATTTACCATTTATCAACAAATTAGGGGAATTGATCTCAGCTTTGTGTGATAACTGAAATAATAATATATTTTATGTTTTATTCTCCAAATACCTTCTTCATGTCTGTGCAACAGAAAATCTTCTGATAGAAAACCTAAGAAAAAGTAATTTAATAATATTTTGTCATATCATGTTCTCCTTACTCATTATGTTGTCGGTGAATCACATTTTACCTCCTATATATTTCACTATAGCAATTTCATTCTCTGGGATTATCAGGTATTTCCAATTATCAAGTCCACATCATTATGATTTTAGTCTTTTTTCTTCATGTTCCTCTGCAGCATTTTATAATATTGACCATTCTCTTGAAACTTTTTTCTGATGGCTTCTCTAATACTATAATGTTGTGGTTCCATTTTTCCTTCTTAGATCTCTTCATCTTTATTTATTGCAAAATGTTTACCTATGCCTAATAACCATAAGCATCTAAGAAAATCACTGTAATTCAAAGAGAAAGTAGAAATTTACTTTTAGAAAACGTTACGTTAAAGGTATGATCCCAATTAGCAAAAAAAAAAAAGAACAAGGGAATAATGATAGTTATCATTTATTAGTACATATCACAAGATCATTTATAAGCATTTCTGCATTAGTTGCTTTTGACATATTATTTTACATCTTAAACGTCCACAACAACCATATAAAGATTATTGCATTATGCTTAGAGATGAAGACAATAGGCTTGGAAAATTTATACAACGTACGTGGCCAAGCTAAAACTGAAGCTATTCTGTCCCTTAGTTTTTCCACTGAAGCCCATTTCTAGCAAGTATTCTCTAGGCCAGAAAGGGTGACACCCAATATATACGCCCCAATTCCTTCACCTTTGTGCACAAGGCCTGCCTTGCTATTCAAATATAGAACTACCCACTGAGCCAGAACATGACCTCAGATCCTCAGAGGCATAGTACTCAAGGCAGCTATTAGCAATTAATTAGAGTTGGCATTGGACAGGGCAGACCATTTACATTTCACACAGGTCTTCTTCATGTGTAAAATTTACTTCTTGTAATTTGCTAAAATGTTTCACCTCCATAAATACTACCTGTTAATCACAGAATAAATCGACCCTCTTTTTTATGAAAGGCCTGAAGACGTTAACAAAAACATAACATACCTAACACGTATTGACACTTTTCTGTGTCAAACATCTCTTGTTCCTCCAACCACTCATACTATGACAAAATATATTAAATGACTGTGCAAACCTTATTGGTATGTATCTGTTAGCTTTGCTGTTGACGGCAGTGGCTCATCATGTTATCTCGTTCCAGGCACTCTTCTTTAAAGAAATTGAGTTAAAGACATTTGAATTGCCATTGAGTTGTAATTTGTTTTTAGAGCCTCATAAGGGAAAGAAAGAAGGGAGGGAAGGAGGAAGAAATGAAGGGAGGGAAGGAGGGAACCCTCTTCTTTGGAAATGGTTTATATAATGAATAAACAAATAAAGAGCAAACCATCTTTTACTCGATTAATATTTGGTAAGCCCCTTTGAATGAACAAGCATCTTTCTAAAAGATAAGATATACAGCAAATAAATAAGCTTATTTTTAATGCAGAGTATAAAATACTTCTTTAAAAATCTTATGAGTTCCACTCTAATTGCATGTGCCCTCTTGGTGAGCTTTTTCCCTTTGCTGCTGGTTCACATTTTCAATAAGAATTTAAGGCAAATTTAGGGAAAAAAAACTAGGTGAGCTACTTGAAGAGCTGGTTTGTTTTCAGTTGTTTTGGATTGCGGTCTTCTGGGAAGAGCGTGTGCTACCTCATGGGGTAGCTCTGTTCTGTTTTATTCCACACGGTGTCACTCTGTCCCTACCAAGGACATAATTATCTCCCAGTTTCTGAACTTTTACTGGATCTTAGGAAGAGAAGCATTTCTGAAGCACAGTAATAGGAAAAATAAAGTCAATTTTCACAGTAAGTTTGTTGAGTAATTTTTCCCAATTGCCTCTTTTTTCAAACTTCAAATCAAATAACACATTGTAACATAAACAGGATTGCATTACTTTGTCATCAAATTAATAGAGTAAAAATATAATTTTCCAAAATGCATTTACCACAAATTCACTACAAATATTCATACACCCATGTGTGTGTGCGCGCACACACACACACACACAATTATATATGATCACTAGAAACCAATAAAATATTTTTGTGAGTGAGAACAGGCAAAAATCTCAGAAGAAAAAAGTTATTGTGGAGATATATACCCTTGTATATGAGTCCAAAAAGGCAACCCGACAAATGGACTAATCCCTGTCTAGATCAGGGATTTTTAAATTGCAGTAAAAAGCAAAGATTCAGAGGTAACAAAATAGCAATCTTCAGACAGTCACTGGTCAATAAGGAAAGAAGAATTGCACTTATTCTTGACAGTGTGATTGGAAAACACAGGAGACGCACAAAGTGGGAAACTCTTGAGAAGCACTGACTTCCTGTTACTGAAAGTTTCAACTCTGGAAAATGTAGCTACTTAGTGATAATGTTGAAGGAAACCTTCAGGCAAACAATGGTTTGTTACCTCCCTAAAGTCCTTTCAGGCTCTTTTTAACTTTGGGATTATATGCCCCAAAATATCTAAATTACATAGGAAGAGACTGTTGCAGGGTCAGAAGCAGAATGGGAGAGGCATAAAAATATATAAAGTCCAACTTCCTAATATTTTACATAAAATTGTATGCAGCTCCTGGTAGAAAAATTCCAATTTTTATCTATCTATTAATATTATTTCTCTCCGCAGGTTTGTAAGCAATTCAAAAACAGTTGTAAAATCATTTCTTTTTACCATGGCACCTAGTCAAGGGCTAAGAACATGATGGTAACCTAATATGTAATTGTAGAAAGTAAATTATGAAATCAAATTAAGGCTCAAATCCCAGTAGTAAAATGCCACTTCAGAAAGTGATATGCAAAAGCATCTGAAATTCCAGGTAATATAAAATTTAGAGTACAGAATAGATACTGATGTGATTGGGAGCAGGATTTATCTATTTCATTTGATTGATTGATTGAATGGTACAGTTGACTTATATTTTTAGTATAACTATAATAACCAGTGTGATATATAGTCTTCCAATTATCTTGTATTTATGTATGTGTTCATGTATGTCCTTGTTTAAGATTTTTTTTAACATATAATTAGGTCACATTATGAGTATTTTGCTGAACGTTTATTTTCATACCACTCATTTAACAGTCATTTACCAAATAAATAATCAGTGAAGGTCCTCTACATGTCATGCTAATTGTGAGGTATAATGGTAAATGAGATACAAGTGAAGTAAATGGGAAAGAAGAAGACAATGCTCAATGAGCTGGTGATATGGACTTCACAGAGATCTAGGGCAGCCTGTAGAAATGTTACCCAATCTTGCCTTTGGTTATTAGAAAAATCTTCTTGGAAGAGATCATGCCTAAGTTGATATTAAAAATAGAAGGCATTACCCAAGATAGAACAGGAAGAGGTAAATCCTTCCAGTTCTAGAGAGAGAACAGTATGTAAAAATACAAAATACAATTAGGAAGATGGCAGGGTACTATTGAAAATGTGCAGAAAGGGTAACAAGAGAGATGGGGTAGGCCCTGATGTGCCTTCAGGCCCCTGGTAAGCATTACCCTGAGGGATATGTAAAGCCACTGAATTGGCACACAGGTGACATCATCCAAATTTTGCCTTTTAGAAAGATTAATTTGACTGCAGTTGGGAGAATGGATTGGGGTTGGGCAAAACTGCAACTGGGGACACATTTAGGAGGCTGATGGAGTCCCAGACAAATGATAATGGCAGCTAAACTAAAGTAGGGGAAGAGAGGACGGCAAAAGCGGACAAATACATGGTAAACTGGGAGAATAGGATATAAGACAGAGGAGGGACACGTGAAACGGCTCTTACTAGAGAAGGGTGAGATGGTGGGCCAGACATTGAACTGTGTAGCACATCTGACTTCACTTTTCCTGATTCATCAGACTGCCCAAGGGTCATCATGGGGCCACCTATGCACTATTCTGGCTAGTCTGAGTCTAGGCTGAAAATGTTTTCAGATCATATCTTTTCCTTAAATGTGATAAAGAAAGGGAGAAAAAAAGGAAAGGAAAGGGAAGGAGGGACTGAAACACTGAGAAAGGAGACAAAATGAAAAAGAAAAAAGACTAGAGAGAATTAATATAAAAAAGAAAATAAAATAATAACGTTCTGGTTTTTAATCTCAGGTATCCTATTTGAACACAAGCAAATTTCCATGAGTTGCTTGTAGTCTCCATATTTATTTTCCTCTTGTAATTTTAATTTCAGAGGGGCTTTACTAAATAATACGATAATAAATATAAGGTACTAGCACAGAGTAGACAATGAATACATTGTAAAAGAAAGAGGAAAGAGGCTGGGCGCGGTGGCTCATGCCTGTAATCCCAGCACTTTGGGAGGCCGAGGCGGGTGGATCACAAGGTCAGGAGATCAAGACCGTCCTGGCTAACACGGTGAAACCCCATCTCTACTAAAAATACAAAAAATTAACCAAGCATGGTGGCCGGCGCCTGTAGTCCCAGCTACTCCGGAGGCTGAGGCAGGAGAATGTCATGAATCCAGAAGGTGGAGCTTGCAGTGAGCCAAGATCGTGCTACTGCACTCCAGCCTAGGCGACAGAGTGAGACTCTGTCTCAAAAAAAAAAAAAAAAAAAAAAAAAATTACAAAACCCTACTATGGATCAGCCCTGATTAGCATTGAGGCTACCTGCCCCTACTCTAACTGCTTGCCAGAGGTAACAGTAAATTCTCTTTGGAAGAAGACAACATTATTGGGATCTGCGTATCATAGTTTCTTATGTGCAATGTCCAGGATTTAATAAAATTTTAATCATATCTGGACATGACTTCACAAAATTGAAAACCAAGGGAAAAAATAGATAATAGAAACAAACCTAAAACAGATCCACAGGAAATTCATGTGTTAGATTGTATTGCAGAGACTTGAAAATAACTATGACTAATGTGGTGAAGGAATTATTTGCCAAGGTAAGGAGATGTAGAAAACTAGAAAGTGTTTAAAAGAATAAAATGGACATTTTAGACTTTGAACATGCAGTAACTGAACTTAATAGCTCAGTAGGTAAATTTAATAGGAAATTGTATACAGTTAAAGAATAAGATTAGTCAAGTTGAAGATAGCTCAGAAAAAAAAAATCTAAACTGAGATATAGAAAGCCTAAAAGATCTAAACATTTAGAAAAAAATGTAAGAGATACATGAGACATGGGGAAAAGGTTTAGCATATGTGTTCATGGAGCAAAAGAAAAAAAGGAATGAGAAAAAAGAATGAGTTAGAAAAAATATGTGAAAAAATAGTGGCCAAGTAATTTGCAAAATAAATTAAAACAAGAATCCACAAGTTCAAGGAGAACTTCACAACTGAAATAGAATAAATACAAAGAAAACCATACCTAGACACATCATACAGATGTTAGATTAATTAATTTGAGTTCCTCTTATATAAAATAACTGGATAATCTGGTGAACTAATTTAGAAAGAGTGCATGATGCTGTATCATTCTTCTAAAATATTAATTTTAAATAATAGCCTCTTACACTTACATATTTTTACATGTTGTTCAGATTTTCATTCAGGTCATGTATGTCTTTTTAAAGTTCTTTAAAACAAACTACTTAGATTCTTTGTTTTGAGACGGAGGAGTCTCGTTCTGTTGCCCAGGCTGGAGTGCAGTGGTGCGATCTCTGCTCACTGCAAGCTCTGCCTCCTGGGTTCACGCCATTCTCCTGCCTCAGACTCCAGAGTAACTGGGACTACAGGCGCCTGCCACCATGCCCGGCTAATTTTTATTTTTGTATTTTTAGTAGAGAAAGGGTTTCACCATGTTAGCCAGGATGGTCTCCATCTCCCGACCTCGTGATCCTCCCACCTCGGCCTCCCAAAGTGCTGGGATTACAGGCGTGACCCACCACACCCGGCCAATTAGATTATTTTAAGTGGAAAAAATTGTCATTATTCTCCTTACATTAGATTAGGCAATAGAGCCCAAAGCATGCAAATGCTGTCTGTTGGAAAGCATTTCCGGATGTGTCACCTCCAACTCCATGGATTAGGATTAACTAAATATGAGCCCCACCCCAACCCCCAACACAAGGAAAAGTATCACTGTGTGTGAAAGAAGGCAGAAGCAACAAACAGCAGATTTAGACCTCTAAATACTCTCTATATTGGAAATATTAGGTAGAGAATATAAATAACCATGTAGTAAATGTTTTTTTAAAAACTACAATTTTCAAGAGTGAGAAGCCATCAGCAACAAGAACTGTTCGATCAGATAAGGTTTATTTCTAGAAACATAATTTCTAGAAATAAAAAATAAAAGTTGAAATGGATAACTTGGTGGTTGGATAAATAGCAGATTAGATTCTACTTGATAGAGAATTAGTGAACCGATTTTACATCTAAAGATAGTATTCAGAGTATAGCACAAATGGTCAAAGGGATGGTAGGGAGATGAAAGAGAGATTAAGGGCTATGAAGGAGATAATGAGACAGGCTAGTGTGTCTCCCAGATTGAGAAGATAAACAGAAAGGAAGTCAGACAATGTCAAAAAGAAAATGTCTGAGAATTTTCTGAACTAAAAAAAAGTCACAGGTAGGCCAGGCGCGGTGGCTCACGCCTGTAATCCCAGCACTTTGGGAGGCCAAGGCTGGCCGATCACTTGGCCGATCAGGAGTTCGTGACCAGCCTGGCCAACATGGTGAAACCCTTTCTCTACAAAAATACAAAAATTAGCCAAGCATGATGGTGGGTGCCTGTATTCCCAGCTACTCAGGAAGCTAAGGCCAGAAAATCGCTTGAACCAGGAGGCGGAGGTTGCAGTGAGCCGAGATCACGCCACTGCACTCTAGCCTGGGCGACCGAGTAAGACTCCAGCCCCCTGCCAAAAAAAAGTCACAGGTAAAGAAAATTCAACCTATATTAAATAGCATAAATTAAAAAACATATACACCTGAACACATTTTAATGAAAGTACAGAATCCCAAAATAAGAAAATATATTAAAAAAATAAAAGAAATGGTAAATTGATTACAGAGGAACAATTGGACTGAAAACATGTTTCTCTATAAGAACAATACAAATGAGAACACAAAGGAATAGTAAAACTGAGTGTGTTTATCATCCACAGACAAACACTACCAGAAATACTGAATTAGGTATTTCAGAAAGAAAGAAACTTGGAAGGTAGGTCTGAGATGTAAGGAGAAATAGAGAGGAAAGCAAATGGTAAACATAAATAAATCCAAATAAATATTATTCACGTAAAATTAAAAAATCCAATGCCTACATTGCTGATGATGCTTTCTTATATCTGGAGAAACCTAGAAACTCCCATCAAAAATGCTTAGATTTTATAAATGAATTCAGTAAAGTTTCAGGATACAAAATCTACCTAAAAATTCAGTAGCATTTCAATAACCGAATAATAATCTAACTGAGAAAGAAATAAAGAAGATAATCCTGCTTCAATGGCTACAAAAAAAAAGTTAAAAAGCACAAAATGATCTTATTTAAACAAACAAAAAAACCTACGCATAAATTTAAACAAAGAGGTTAAAAGCCTCTTGAAGGAAAACCATAAAACATTGATGAAAGAAATTGAAGATGACACATAAATTGTTAGGTTTGTAAAGACAATGAAATACAAAAACAAGCAAAACAGAGTTCAAGAAATAACAAAGCAAAAATAAAACAAGAAACAACAAGCTAAGAAAAGCAAGACATATGTTAAGCTTAAAGTAAGATGGTAAAAAAATCAAAATATATCAGCAATCACCAAAAGTGTTAATGACTGAATTTGCTAGCTCGAATACAAAAACTATCAGATTTGTTTTTAAAGATCAAGTAATTACTATTTATAGAAGATATATCTAAAACAAGAACAAAGAAATGTTGAATATTAAAGGATTAAAAAGAGTAATTAGAAATAAAATAAAACTCATGGGAGACAGAGGCAGATGGATCACAAAGTCAGGAGATTGAGACCATCATGGTGAACATGGTGAAACCCTGTCTCTAGTAAAAAATACAAAAATTAGGCTGGGCACAGTGATTCAAGCCTGTAATCCCAGCACTTTGGGAGGCCAAGGCAGGTGGATCAGGTTGGTCAGGCGGTTGAGACCAGCCTGGCCAACATAATGAAACCCCGTCTCTACCAAAAATACAAAAAATTAGCCAGGCATGGTGGCAGATGCCTGTAATTCCAGCTACTTGGGAGGCTGAGGCAGGAGAATCACTTGAACCTGGAAGGCGGAGGTTGCAGTGAGCCGAGATCGTGCCACTGCACTCTAGTCTGGGTGGACAGTGCAAGATTCCGTCTCAAAGAAAAAAAAAATACAAAAATTAGCCAGGCATGGTGGCATGTGCTTGTAATCCCAGCTACTCGGGAGGCTGATGCAGGAGGATCACTTTAATCAGGGAGTCGAAGGTTGCAGTGAGTGGAGATCATGCCACTGTATTCTAGCCTGGCGACAGAGAGAGACTCTGTCTCAAAAATAAAGAAGTTCCTTAATTTGGTGCAAAACAAACATATAGGAGATAAACAAAACATCTGGGTTAAAAACTCCAAACTTTTTTTTTTTTTTTTTTTTTTTTTTTTTTTTTTTTTTTTTAAGAAACAAGATCTTGCTCTGTCACCAAGGCTAGAATGCAGGTATGATCATCATAGCTCACTACAGCCTCAAACTCCTAAACTCAAGTGATCCTCCTGCCTCAGCCTCCTGAGTAGTTGAGAGTATAGGAGTGTACCACCATGCCTGACTAATTTTTAATATTTGTTTTTGTAGAAATGGGGTCTCACTATGTTGCCCAGGCTGGTCTCACACTCTGGGAAAGTTCAGAACTTTTGACCTCCAGTACTTGATTTCAAATTCTGGCTCTATGATGTATGAACTTTGTACCTTGAATAAGTTACTAACAATTTTTAACCCATTTTTTAAATTTATCTGTAAAATGTGCATAATCACAGCCTCTATTGGAAGCATGTTTATTAGGATTATTTAACATACAAAGCTCTTAGAACTCATGCTTAGGAAAGGCAAACACACATGTGTTTTTTAAAAGAAATAAGATCATTAGTAACATGAACCAATTGATGTAAAATTCTCATTTTAGAGTACTTTTCAAATTAGTTAATCATCACTAATTACAGCAATATAGAAAATCCATGATTTTTTTTCTATTTCATTTTATCTTGTAAAAATGGCATAATGAATAGCTGAAAAGAACACATTGTATATCAAATAAAAACCTAAATAACCAAGAGTTGAATAGTAGGATATTGTCATATGAGGAAAATGTTTATAGAGATTAATTTGAAACTGCCATTTTAGAGGCTATTTATTTTGTATAGAAATATTTAAAACTCTATTGCCAGCAAGAGCTTAAATTTAGAGTTTGTCATTCTTCATCTCTATGTCTTTGTTGATGACATCATTAAATTAATTGAATGTCCAGATAAGAGAAAAGCATTAATAGTTCTTGCTATCCTAATTGTTTTCACATAGACACATGGCTACCATGACCAACATTAATTGATATCTTCTGCTAAAACAAAATAAGAATACCAAAATTTTTTGGTAGAAAGAATGTGAATAACATTGCCCTTCCTTCCTAAAAGAGCTATTTGTTGCCTGAATGAAGGGAAACAATTAAATACTGTATTTAAAGATGACAAGTTAAATTCACAGCTAAACATCTGCTCTTAGGGCAGAGTTTGCTAAAGCTTTTGAGGTGGTTTAAGAGACCCATATTTCCCTGTCATAGGGAGTTAATATGCCCATAATGACGATGCTATGTGATTCATTCCTGTTTTTCCTCCATCTTTTCTAAAGAGGAAAATTTTCAGCTGTTCTTTCTTGTCTCCAAATAAAGTTTAAATAGGCCAGAAGATCCGTTTCTGAGAAAAGTTAAATTAGACTCGTATCTGTGCCCCACAGTAAGAAAAGACGTCGAGTCTTCATTCTCGGTGTCATTTCTGTGCCATCTCAATAGTGTAAATGCAAATGCTTGAAATCACTTGTGAACTATCATCAACTTACAGAAGGCTCCTGAGTTTAGTAACTTTTCTCTTTATTTGGACCAAGCGTGAGAAAGAGGTCAAGGACACTCCATTCTCACAAATGCGCATAGACAAATCCCACGTGTTTTTGTTTTAAAGAAACTTACCAAATTTGAGTGCAAATTTGTTAGTTTTCTTGGTGATGGTATTTTCAGTACCTCTGGGAGATAGAAGCTGAAGAAGTCACATGCTGCATACAGCAATTTAGCGCCCATGTTCTTAATACTCGGCAAACACTGATGTTCAAATTCTTGGGTAATGTCTATTTTGAGAATTGAATGAAATCGTGACCCTCTCCTCAGAAAAAATGCACTTAGACAAGTACATACCAACTATGGCATGCTGTTTCAAGAGTTTCCCATATATACTTGTGAATCTCTAGGAGGCTTGGACACTAAAATCTTCTGAAGAAAAATTTGATTATTTGTTCATTTGGGAGGAAATAAACTACTGTGTACCATAATAGAGTGTATAGTCAATTTGTCATGGGATTTGATTCTTGGTGCTTCCTTCTTCATTATCTTTCTTTTTATTTATCAAAATAACGTCTTTTTTTTTTTTTTTTTTTTTTTTTTTGAGACAGGGTCTTTCTCTGTAACCCAGTCTGAAGTGCAATGGTGCAATCACAGCTCACTGCAGCCTTGAACTCCTGGGATCAAGTGATCCTCCCACCTCAGCCTTTCAAAGTCCTGGGATTAGAAACATGAGCCAATGAGCCATCACATCTGGACAACGTCATTATTGTTATTATTTTAAGAGACAGGATCTTACTCTGCCACCCAGGCTGGAGTGCAGTGGTGTGATCATGCCTCACTGCAGCCTCAACCTCCATCCTTCCACCTCAGCCTCCTTACTAGCTGGGACTACAGGCATGTGCCACCACAATTGGCTAATTTTTGTATTTGCTGTAGAAATGGGGTCTCCTCATGTTGTCCAGGCTGGTCTTGAACTCCTGGACTCAAGTGATGCAGCCACCTGGCCCTCCTAAAGTGCTGGGATTACAGAATTGTGCCTCTGCTCTTGGCCTCATTAATTTTTTTTTTTTTTTTTTTTTTTTTTTTTGGTTTGCAGTCCAGTCCAAGAGACTTTCTTTTCCTAAAGAGAAAGGGCCTTACTAAGGCCTATAGATAGACACAGCTTAGCTTTTTTTTTTTCTTTTTTTTTTTGAGACAGAGTCTTGCTCTGTAGCCCAGGCTGGAGTGCAGTGGCACTATCTCGCCTCCCAGGTTCAAGTGATTCTCTTGCCTCAGCCTCCTGAGTAGCTGGGATTACAGGCGTGCACCACCACACTCGGCTAACTTTTTTGTATTTTTAGTAGAGACGAGATTTCACCATGTTGGTCAGGCTGCTGGAACTCCCAACCTCGTGATCCACCTGCCTCGGCCTCCCAAAGTGCTAGGATTACAGGAGTGAGCCATGTAATCCTGACACAGCTTAGCTTTTTAAGCACCATTTTACAGGCACAAGTGCACCTTCTCAAACCAACCATTGAAGTGAGCTTTCTTTGGGCATTGTAACACTTTCTAATAATTTTACCTGTGCTTCTTCCTCCACAGGCTACTTCTAAATATTTAACGTAAACTTTTTTTTCTATTTAGAAACATTACAAAAAACGAACTGTTTGCAATTCATGGATTTTACAAATATTATTAATAGTACAATTAGGCCGGGCGCGGTGGCTCACACCTGTAATCCCAGCACTTTGGGAGGCCGAGGCAGGTGGATCACAAGGTCAGGAGATCAAGGCTATCCTGGCTAACATGGCGAAACCCTGTCTCTGCTAAAAATACAAAAAATTAGCCAGGCGTGGTGGCGGGCTCCTGTAGTCCCAGCTACTCGGGAGGCTGAGGCAGGAGAATGGCGTGAACCCGGTAGGGGGAGCTTGCAGTGAGCTAAGATTGCGCCACTGCATTCCAGCCTGGGTGACAGAGCGAGACTCTGTCTCAAAAAAAAAAAAAACATAGTACAATTACTCTTCCTCTCCCTCTCCCTCAAAAGATACAATTACTCACAGAAGTGAGCTTGGCACTGATTGAACACAGGTTTTTCCAGGTTATCTCAGAAGCAGAGATCTCCATGGTAGGTTTTAGTTCCATGGAAGTGGAGGCTTGAAAACAAGTAAACAAAGTTGAGGTCTTGGTGGGAGCCTTGAATGGAGGCCAGGTTGTTGCCAGCCCTTTGACAGTGGGGCGCCCTGTGCCTGTGCCCAGTGTTAAATGATTTTTGAGTCCTTTACTTGGAATGATAATGTCAGGCTCTATGGAAGTCACTAAAAGTATCAATTTCTACCCCTCTTCACAAGAAAGCCATCAACAGTTCATCTAGCAGGTCAAAACTTTCCGAAGTAATAGTGGCAGTTCCCCACCTGAATCTCTGCATCAAACAATGCTTTTTCACGAGGAGACAATGGACTCCAGCTCTGATACATGGAAAAAATGCATTATTTTTGGCCAGTGCATTTCAGCAACTGTAGGTTGTCAACACTAAGGATCCTAAACATTAGAGAAAAGTAGAAGAAATGAATAAAAACAAAATTTAAGACCGCTGTCAATTATCTGAAATACTATCATCTAGTGTTATTTAAATTTCTAAAAAGATTTGGGGCATTTCATTCAGAATCCAAATCTATTACAAGTCTCATTTCTTTATAGATTATTTGATAGCTTACCAGAGCCAAGGAGAAGTCCGTTCTTCTGAAACTACTATAGAGTCAAAAATCAGAAACTTTCTGTAGACCAATGAGGTGTCTCTCAAATAAGTCACTTGGATATTATGTAATCATCATTGTGGAATTCACTGATACACATACATTTCTAGGCATGCTTATATTTCTTTCTTTTTCTTTTCTTTTCTTTTTTTTTTTTTTGAGACAGAGTCTTGCTCTGTCACCCAGGCTGGAGTGCAGTGGCGCAATCTTGGCTCACTGCAAACTCTGCCTCCCGGGTTCATGCCATTCTCCTGCTCAACCTCCCTAGTAGCTGGGACTACAGGTGCCCACCACCACACTCAGCTAATTTTTTTGTATTTTCAGTAGAGACGGGGTTTCACCATGTTAGTCAGGATGGCCTTGATCTCCTGACCTTGTGATCCACCTGCCTCGGCCTCCCAAAGTGCTGGGATTACAGGTGTGAGCCACCATGCCCAGCCACATGCTTATATTTCAAACACAACTAAGTTATAATGGAGAACCATGATTGTTAGCAAATTTATTTTGATTACTTTTCCTCAATCAGATCAGTAGACATAAATAAGCATGTTCTTTTATTTTATTTTATTTTTTTGATACAGGGTTTTTGCTTGGTTGCTCAGGCTGGAGTGCATTGGCAAGATCTCAGTTCACTGCAGCCTCGGCCTCCCAGGGTGAAGCGATCCTCCCATCTCAGCTTCCTTAGTAGCTGGGACTACAGCAATATGCCACCACACCCGGCTAATTTTGTGGGGTTTTTTTGTAGAGATAGGGTTTCACCATGTTACCCAGGCTGGTCTCAAACTCCTGGGCTCAAGCAATACACCCCATCAGCCTCCCAAAGTGTTGGGATTACAGGCATGAGCCACTGTGCCTGGCCAGGATAATCTCTGAAAAATTTAAATGTAATAGAATATTGACATGCTTAGATGTACATTTGTGATATTAAATGTGAAATTTTAAGGGTGCTATCTTATTAATGCATCTCTAAACAAATTGTTCATAATATTGTAACACATAAAGCCTACCACTGGAATAAAAAATACGACCTTAATTTAAAAAAAATAGAAATAGAAATGTTGCTTTACATATGCTATCTCCTAAGATGGATTTTACTGAATTTTCTGAGTCATTTATCTAAAGATTCACATGAACATGGCAGATGGTCATCTTGATTCTTCCAACCAAATAACATGAAATAGTTTGCGGGGCCTTATGCCACCTTTTCTTGTTCTGTTTTTGTTTTTCAAGTAATTATGGCCTACTTTACTGACACTTAAACATACAAATCATATTGTAACTTTAGACTGCATAAAGATAATTTCTTGTTCTGTGTATTGTTACAGGGAACTTTATAATTCACTGCTTTTCTTCACCAAAATTTGAAGAATATTAAATAAGAAAAATGTGGCCAGGCGCGGTGGCTCACGCCTCTAATCCCAGCACTTTGGGAGGGCGAGCTGGGGGGATCACAAGGTCAGGAGTTCGAGACCAGCCTGACCAGCATGGTGAAACCCCATCTCTACTAAAAACACAAAAAATTAGCTGGCGTGGTGGTGGCACATGCCTGTAGTCCCAGGTACTCGGGAGGCTGAGGCAGGAGAATTGCTTGAACCCTACAGGCAGAGGTTGTAGTGAGCTGAGATCGCACCACTGCACTCCAGCCTGGGCAACAGAGTAAGACTCCATCTCAAAAAAAAAAAAATAAGAAAAATGTGACTTTATAGAAAGTGGTAGCTCCGACATGTCAGTAAAAATTCTGATGTTATATTTTATTTCATAGTAAAATGCAATAATATCATACTGTATCTAATTTGTTTCCAAATGCAAAGCCAAAACCTACACGATCTCTGTTTTGCCAAGAAATTTTCTGCCGTGATTCTTACTGTTGATATGGAGTCCAGGCAAAGGCTTCAGATGAGGAGGGAAGTACATCTTCACATCCAGCCTTCTTGGCAACAGAAGAAAGTGCTATATTGTTCTTCACACAAACCATCCCCATTAGAGCTCAAGATGTTCTTTTCCTTCTAATCCTCATTTGTACCCCTTAGCCATTTGTTTAGAATTAAATTAACTGCAATTTGGAAAATGTGGATGAAAGGTAGTGCATTGAGTAGATATCACATGTTTCCTGAATGGTGCCTGTTCGGCCTCTTTCACGGCCATTCATTGTGCTTGAAAGGGTGTAGTGTGTGAATTGTTGGACTGTCACTCTGCAGAGAAGTCTGGCTGCCAGTATTACCATGGAAACAGCAGGAAAAAGACAATTAACAAAATGGTTCTGATGTTTTTTTCCTATTTCTTTTTCTACTCGTTAGACTTAGGGAGTCTATCTCCACCCCCCCCCCCCCCTTTAAAACACACACTCGTACATGCACACATACATGCATGCAGCAATGGGGAAAAAATCAATATTTGAACTGCTCACTAAATTGAATTCTTCTATTGACAGCATCCATGAATTAAAACAGAACTCTACTTCTAATATAAAATATTTCTAAATGGCTCTCTCAACTTATTCCTCCCTTCCCCCCTTCAGGTTCTGTTCTTTTCAGACACTGAAGGAATTCTTTGGAAATATCCTTAGGTAAACGACTGTTAATGAGCAGAGCCTGTGATTTTAACCCTGGCACATTCATTGGACTTTTAATTAGTCCCTCTTACCATCACTCCTGTGACAGAAACACAATGTGGCCCCAAGAGCTTAAACCAAAAGGGGACTCTCTTTAGATTCTCGTCCTTAGTGTGAGTTAGATCATCAGGAAAAGCTAGTTACGCACAGCCACTAGTGCTAGAATTGGTGACTGAAGGGTTAACAGAACATAATGAGTACATGTTTGATGTCATCATTAATGCTAAAAATGCATGGACATTCAAACTTTGTCAGACTTTGATTTCCGTTAAAAAGGCTATTTATAAATAAATAAAATGATTGTACATTGTGAGCATATTAATTAAAGTAAAATATGAGTGGGAGACCTATTGAGCCTATGTGTCAAATATTCCATTGAAATGAAACATTGTGCTTTGAGATAAGCACTGTTAAGTGCAAAGAGATACTTGGGAGTGAGCAAATGAAGCCTTCTTTTGCATGTTGTATTTAGACTCCGTTCTCTTTCCCATGTCTATGGAAAAATTCTATACGAGACCTAAGTCCAGAAGTGACCTTGAGCTTGTTCTGACTTTAGTATAGATTTTTAAAAAGTTTTCTGCCAGAATGAAATGTAGTGCCTATTATTTTACAGATTGTGTATTGGCATTCCTGAAATCCTGGGCAGGCATCCAGAAATCACTCTTAAAATTTACCAAACCAAGAAAGGCTGAAGCAATGCTGAATTAATGTGTCTTTTACTTTTCTTCAACATTCTTTGACCCACTCAGAGAATTCTGTTCTCTTCTTCTTTTTGGCAATATTCATTGTAAAAAAAAAAAAGCCATTTAGAATAAAATTCCAGGAAAGACATTCAAGAAAGGAAGTAATCTGTTTTTTCAAATTTTAGAATACATGTGAATTAAAAGAAACTTAAAATTTCTGCTAAAACATTTAGTTTATAATTTAATTATGCTGGACCAATAACTGTCTTTATGAAGTACTGTAAAACACTTCCTTAGAAATCGAGGTGTCCCTGACTTAGGCATTCCCATATTTTTGAAGAATATTAGACATTCATACTATGAAACAACTGAAAAACGCATTGGCATATTAGGCAGGCAGTATTTGTAGAAATAAGTCATGTGAAATTCTTCTCAAAAGTTTGTGGGTTTGAATGAAAGTCAAGCAAAACTTGACATTTTTAACAAGCGAAAATCACAAACCTAGTAAAGATTTTTAAATTCTCTAATCCTCTGTAGCTCCCCATAGCTAACTTACTGTGAACTGTGTCTTTGAGATGGGCAGAAATCACTACAAAACTATCCACAAGGCATGTGAGATCATTGTTTTTTATTCACAGTGCAGGATTCTAGAGTAAAAAAGTTGAAACCTGATATTCTAAAATAAAAAAAATTGAAATAACTTCCCTAGCTATATTTATGACATATATTTCATTAACAAATCCAGTTTTTTTGTGCCAGATAGTTCTAGGATGGCAAATGTTGGTAATGGCTAATACATGGTTGAGATTCATGAGACTCACTGTGTTATCAGCTACCTCAGTATGTTCAAAATCATCCCAAAGAATGTGCACTTAATGAGGACAGGGGCTTCGCTCTGCTCACTGCGCTACTCTCAGCGCCTATAAACATGGAGTATGCGCCTCAAGACGTGTTTGCTTAGTGAACGCCTCCCCGTTTGTCATTAGGACGAAGCAAGGAGCACTCCAGCTTGGGCAACAAGAGCGAGACTTCATCCCAAAAAAAAACCAAACGAACGAAAGTATATTAAATGACCTATGACATTTAATAACATATTATTAATAATGGAGTTACCTTAATTATTTCAATAAACAGACGTTGCCAGACATTGTAGTGACTTTCATTATTTATTAAAAATTAAATTTATCATAAATATATTCTTGAAATATTCCTGCATACAAGACTTTAATTCTGGGTTTTAGGAAAAACAATAGACAGTCATGCAAGTAATGAGCAGTTCCTTAATACCACACATTCAGTAGTAAAGCTTTTCTTTTTTCGTTTTATTTCTTTTTCATTTTTTTCTTGAGAGGGAGTCTCTGTCGCCCAGGCTGAAGTGTAGTGGTGTGATCTCGGCTCACTACAAGCTCCGCCTCCAGGGTTCAAGCAATTCTCCTGCCTCAGCCTCCCGAGTAGCTGAGATTACAGGCGCCTGCCACCGCGCCCCGGGAATTTTTTGTATTTTAATGGAGACGGGGTTTCACCATGTTGGCCAGGATGGTCTTCATTTCCTGACCTCGTGATCTGCCCGACTCAGCCTCCCTAAGTGCTGGGATTACAGGCATCACTCACCAGGCCCGGCCAAGCTTTTCTGCTTTTTTTATTATTTATTTTTTTATTTTTTTGAGACAGAGTCTTGCTCTGTTGCCCAGGCTGGAGTGCAGTGGCGTGATCTCGGCTCACTGCAAGCTCTGCCTTCCGGGTTCACGCCATTCTCCTGCCTCAGCCTCCGGAGTAGCTGGGACTACAGGTGCCCGCCACCATGTCCGGCTAATTTTTTGTATTTTTAGTAGAGACGGGGTTTCACCATGTTAACCAGGATGGTCTCAATCTCCTGACCTTGTGATCCCCCAGCCCCGGCCTCCCGAAGTACTGGGATTAGAAGCGTGAGCCACCTGCGCCCGGCCACTTTTCTGTTAGGCGCGTTGCATTTTAAGCATAGGCAGCTGGTGAAATAATATTTTTATATTATAATTTTTTTTCTTTCTTTTCTTTTTTTTTTTTTTTTTTTTGAGACGGAGTTGTGCTCTTGTTGCCCAGGCTGGAGTGCAATGGCGAAATCTCAGCTCACCGCAACCTCCTCCTCCCGGGTTCAAGCGATTCTCCTGCCTCAGCCTCTGGAGTAGCTGAGATTACAGGCATGTGCCACCATGCCGGGCTCATTTTGTATTTTTAGTAGAGATGGGGTTTCTCCAAGTTGGTCAGGCTAGTCTCAAACTCCCAACCTCAGGTGATTCAGCCACCTTGGCCTCCCAAAGTGCTGAGATTACAGGCGTGAGCCACCACACCCAGTCCATTATATAATATTTTTATTTAAAATAAATATTTTATTTTTGCTGAAAATCCATAGGATTACATACTTCTCCAAGTTTCTGAAATGACATCTATTACCCCACCATTATCCAGTTCTTATTTCTCCCGAATATAGTGCATTATTTCTTATTTGGATGCTTTTAGTGAAAATACAATTATCATTAAATACTATCCAGTCTAGGCCACACATGGTGGCTCACACCTGTAATCCCGGCAATTTGGAAGGCTGAGAAAGGCGAATCATGAGGTCAGGAGTAGGAGACCAGCCTGGCCAACATAGTGAAACTCCGTCTCTACTAAAAATACAAAACATTAGCCGGGCATGGTGGTCCACGCCTGTAATCCCAGCTACTCCGGAGGCTGAGGCAGGAGAATCACTTGAACCCAGTAGGCGGAGGTTGCAGTGAGTAGAGATCGAGTCACGGCACTCCAGCGAGGGCAACAGTGTGAGATTCCCTCTCAAAAAAAAAAAAAAAAAAAAAAAATTACTATCCAGTCTAGCATTCTATTTTACTTAGAGGTTAGCTATTTAAGGTTCCCCTTACATTTCCTTTAATTTTATTATTATTTTAAACTATCTCAATTGCATTCACTCTTCTGAACTATTTGACTCCCATTATTGATTATTTACCATTTTCACCAAAACAATTTAATTTTTCTTAGGTTGTATTCTTAGTCCAAATAATTTTGTATTCAAACATTCTTGTTCCTTATCTTAACATCTAAGTGTCTATTTTCATTAAGAATTTAGAGCAGTTGTTGATACAACTTAGTAAGGTTTATAATTTAAAATGTTAATCTCTAAGTTCTGAGGAAAAAAATAAAATCAACATATTTTAACACATTCCAGAACCTTGGAAAATCAAATTAGATTTTTTTCCTAGTATAAACAATATCCTAAAATAGTAAAAAGCATTCTCGAGAAAGTCATAGGATTACACAAATGGTTACAAGGACAGAAATTACTCCTTTAAAATTGAGTCCCAGAATTTAAAATCCCCAATTGTACAAGTATTTCTTAAGCACAAGAAGTACAGTCCACTTCCTCCCAAACAATACAGATTTCAATGAGTGTAACTTGTTTGTTTTCTATGTTTAAATATTAGCAACAAATCCTTATATTAGCATGGCATTATGTACATAAGCACTAAGCACATCAACAATAACAAAGTTTTGAATTTTCATTCTTCCTGGCGCATATTGGAGTACATCTAGTGTTCTTTTCAGATGTTAGGAATTCAAATTGAATCAACACTTTTTAAATGGCACTTTTTTTTTTTTTTTTTTTGCCCTGTGACTGCATTTGCCAACTTCACAGGGAATAAAAATGAGTCTTCTAGATTCAAGAAATGTGAGTTTGTGTGATTCAGCCTCATACATTTAGTCCTCAGTCTATCCCCGCACCAAGAAACACTGGGTCTCCATACCTTCATTTGTTTTGTATTGCTTGTCTCCACTGATCATATTCCATGCTTCTCTGACATTTTTCTGGCTTCCTGGGCAACAATTTTCTTTTCTCATCTCAGGATAGTGGGAAGGCCTTGCTGATTCAAAGTCGTTCCAGTAGGTTAGGCTGGAACCTATCCTCAGCCATTTCTACTTTTTTTTTTTTTTTTTTTTGAGACCGAGTTTTGCTCTTGTTGCCCAGACTGAGTGCAGTGGCGTGATCTTGGCTCACAGCAACCTTTGCCGCCCGGGTTCAAGCAATTCTCCTGCCTCAGCCTCCCAAGTAGCTGGGATTACAGGTGCCCGCCACCAGGCTCCGCTAATTTTTGTACTTTTAGTACAGACTGGATTTCACTATGTTGGCCAGGCTGATCTCGAGCTCCTGACCTCAATCAATCTGCTCGCCTCTGCCTCCCAAAGTGCTGGAGATTACAGGTGTGAGGCATCACGCCTGGCCCCACTTCTACTGTTAATTACAATCTTAAAGTTCTAAAGAATGTCTTGATTCAAGTATGAGGAAATTCCTAATTAAGCCATTGTTTTGTGGCTGATATATAATATATACCCTAGGCTCTCCCTCTCTTGAGAACAATTTTATTTCAAAACTTAACTGTCTTTCTCTGACACTGTACCATTAATTTTACTTTGGGCTACCCTACAAGCTTGAATTTTAGGAGGCTGGTATTGGAGATTTAACCTTTTACACAGAAAATTGTCCTAGTCTAAGTTGGGGGATAGGTAGCATGCATAATCCATCTCTTGTGGTGTCATAAAGGCTACTGCCCCTGGAAGCTACTGAAATGCAGAAATAGATGCAGGCTGAGGGAGGAGTTATATCAATTATAGAAGATTTAATCTATCTGCCTGATCACTGGAGTGCTTTTCTAAAATTAATTAATTAATTAATTAAAAGCTCCTAATATCAATCCTCTATTGAAAGCTAACTGTGGTTTCCTAAGGCCAGCAGGATAAAATTTAAAGTTCTTTACATGTATATAAGACCAAACATAATTTAGCTCCTAACTACTTCTGCTGCTACATGTTGATTCAGTAAGAAAATTTTTGTAAAAAGAGAAGAATAGGAAATTTAAAATAATACATCATTTAGTTTCATGTAATTAAGCTGATGATTTTTTTTCCCCTCAGAAATATCTGTTGACTGAGAACCATCTTAATGTCTTGGAGGGTTTGCATTATGTTTATCATATATATTTCTATGGTGGATCCAAGATAAGAGCAGCATAGGGAAATGGAAAGGACCAAAGGGTTAGACATACAAGAAATCTGAGTTTTTTCCCCCACTTCAACTTTCAAGTAAAATTAGTGTTTGGAAAAAAAAAAAAAAATAGTGCTAGAACACTTTACAACTCAAACAACTACAGAAGTACTCTTCCTCTAGTCAACTACTCTAATTGGGTATCCAGCAGTGCTTTATGCATACCTCTTCCAAAGGGGTCTCTTTTGGTTCAGATATCACCGAATTCCACCATACGATGGTGCTTTGGATGGGGTATCAGGAACAATCATAGGTGGGCCCTCTTGCAGGATCTTCAAAGGGCTTGGAAATCTCCTGCCTTCAATATCTTCAAGATTAAGACCTTGTCTCTTCAATACATGAAGTACACAGAATGCCCTTGCTTGAAATCCCACACAAACTTCCCTCTGCCTGGGATCCACATGCTCCCCAGCTGCCCAAGGCCAAGGTCACCCTGAAAGAAAAGAGCCAGCTGCCACTCCCTGCCTCTAGCCACCTCACTCTGGGTCACTGTTGTATCTAAACAACATTAGATACAAATTAAGGAAGTTGTGTGCTGAGCCTGCACAAACAACCCCACAATCTTTAACTGGTAATTTTCCCTGATCTTTAGCCTAGCTAGCCAGCTTAGCATCTCATAAAGAGATGCTTAGAGAAAGGGAGCAACAGAAAACATAAAATCTTTGATTATCTTTTATAAAACAGTGCAATGCCATGGATAGTGCACTAGCTTTGGAATCAGACACATGTGCATTCCAAAGCTGTGAATATTGGCTATGTGATCTTGGACAGATTCCCTTTTTCTTATTCAGGACCTTGGTTACTCATGTAAAGTACTGAAGGAGGGTTAATTTGAAAGGTTGTTGTAAAATAGGCAACATGAATAGTACTGTACACGGCTCATAAATATTCCCACATACACTGAGTTGGTCATTGGTCATTGTTATTATAAATTAAGTACCTTAAATTTAATTTCTTTATCCTCATTGTCAAGAATTCAGTGGCATGATTCTATTAAAGATCTAGACATTCTTTGCACTATTTGTGTGAGACTATAGACATTTCCTATTCTAAATTGCATTGGAGAAAGTAATAATCTCTGATGTCATTATTCTAAGAAGGCTGCTGGAGAAACTGACATTTTAATAGTTACCTCACTAAAAGAAGAAACAGTGCATAATGAAATTATTAGATGTATGATTTAGCAGAGACTTACTGAAATTTGAGAGAAATGCACAGCTAGAATTTGTAAGATTATATATACATTTAAGACATTTTAAATACAAACAGTTATGGTTTATATTTATATGTTTATACAGAGAAAAATAATTGTTAACATAAGCAAATTGATATTTTAAACTTAGGCATTACAACTGCTGACATGTTGATTGAATATTGGATTTGGGCATGTCAATGCAACATATATAAAATTTTACTGGCTAGGCACGGTGGTTCATGCCTGTAATCCCAGCACTTTGGGAGGCCAAGGCAGGCGGATTGCCTGAGGTCAGGAGTTCGAGACGAGCCTGGCCAATGTGGTGAAACCCCATCTCTACTAAAAATACAAAAATTAGCCAGGCATGGTGGCAGGCGCCTGTAATGCCAGCTACTCGGGAGGCTGAGGCAGGAGAATCCCTTGAAACCGGGAGGCAGAGGTTGCAGTGAGCCGAGATCACACCATTGCACTCCAGCCTGGGCGACAAGTGTGAGACTTAGTCTCAAAAAAAAGAAAAAATGACTAATTATGTTTAGTAGAGCCTGGAAGGAGAGAGAGGAAGGGAAGATGGGCAGAGCTGGATTAAGGTACACAAAATTATATCCAGATTGGAGGAATAAGTTCTAGTGTTCTACAGTCCTACAGCCTGAATAGAGTTCACAATACTTTATTGAATTAATATATTTCCAAAAAGGTAGAAGAAAGAATTTTAAATATTCTCAACACAAAGAAATGATGAATGAATGAGGTGATAAATATGCTAATTACCCTGATTTGATTATTTCACATTATATCCATGTATCAAAATATCACTCTACTACCCCATGAATATAAGTCATTATTTGGTGTCAACTAAAAATAAAACGAAAAATGTTAAAATAAAAAAATTATACTGACCTGATCTGTTTAGCTGAATGATGAACCAATCTGTCACCAATATTCCAACTCCATTTCCTCGCCCTTCCTGATATATTTATGTTTGTCTTATTAGCTAATAATCCTTTCTGTTTTTCTCTGGAATTTATTTGCTCATATTTCCATTTTTCTCACTGCCCGCCAACTAACTTTTAAATTAAATAAAATATAGAAGTAGAATTCAAAGAGCTTGCGAATGAAAGCTAAGAGTTTGCAGGATCAAAGTCAGATACTTGTCAATTTAAGTGTATGTCTTAGACAAGTTACATGACTAAATTTCTGTTTACTTATCTGCAAATAAATGAGTTGAAAATATCAACATTTCCTAAAATGTTTTTCATGGAGCACTAATTCTTGAAATTGTTTCCGGATTTGATATTTTAAATACTTTTAGAAGCACTATGTCCTATAAATCCACTTATAAATTTATAATTTCCCTTATCCATATTAAAGTTTCCTAGAAGACAGTTCAGTGGCTCACATGCATTCTTTTTTCTTTTTCTTTCTTTCTTTTTTTTTTTTTTTTTGAGATGGAGTCTTACTCTGTCGCCCGGGCTAGAGTGCAGTGGTGCGATCTCGGCTCACTGCAACCTCCCCCTTCCTGGTTCAAGTGATTCTCCTGCCTCAGCCTCCCAAGTAGCTGGGATTACAGGTGCCCACCACTATGCCCAGCTAATTTTTTTGTATTTTTAGTAGTGACGGGGTTTCACCATGTTGGCTAGGCTGGTCTCAAACTCCTGAACTCGCGATTTGCCTGTCTTGGCCTCCCAAAGTGCTGGGATTACAGGCATAAGCCACCACACCTGGCCTCACATGCATTCTTTTTTTTTTTTTTTTTTTTTTAAATTTAAAGTTATTTTTATTGTACTTAGGGAACAAAATCAAATATTTATGTCATATGTTGTATTATTGATACAGAACTTTATGAAAGACTTTTTATACAGGTTAATTGTTTTTATAATCAACAAAGTTTTAAGAGTCTACAAATTTTAGTGATTACTCAGACATACATCATGTTAGAATATCAGATCATTTAAAATTGAAAATGATTTTATTTTATATATGCATATTTATTAAGATAAAAACTAAGTAATTACTTTGGTTACATATTCATAGTTGATACTGATTTTTAAAAAAGAAAAAGAAAGTTAATGATATAACAGTTTGTTCCTACAAGATTGAAGTATTTTAGTCTGACTTTGCTACCAGTCAGCTATATGACCTTGGACAAGCCACTTAACTTCTAGGGACCTCAGTTTCCAATCAGATCATTGGATCATATAATTTCTGTGGATCTCTGGAGCTCTAAAATTCGAATATCCTAAAAGTAAGAACATCTCATATTTAATCTGTCTCTAAATAAAATGGGATTTAAATAGTCCTGGACAGATAGATATCAGTAATATTTCAAAACAAAGCATGGATGCAGCTGGAAACCATCATTCTTAGCAAACTATCACAAGAACAGAAAACCAAACACCGCATGTTCTCACTCATAGGCGGGAACTGAACAATGAGATCACTTGGACTCGGGAAGGGGAACATCACACACTGGGGCCTATCATGGGGAGGGGGGAAGGGGGAGGGATTGCATTGGGAGTTATACCTGATGTAAATGACGAGTTGATGGGTGCAGCACACCAACATGGCACAAGTATACATATGTAGCAAACCTGCACGTTGTGCACATGTACCCTACAACTTAAAGTTTAATAATAAATAAATAAATAAATAAATAAATAAAGTGACCTAATCCTGGGGAAATTGAATAAAAAGTATAGATTAGTTGTAAATCAACAAACTGTGTAGCAACTCTCCTTAATACTTGCTTTGTATCAGAATGTTAAAAATTCCAGAAAAAATGATTAGCATACACTATTGCTCTATAAAGTCTTTATTCTTATGAAGTTCTTATGAAATAAATTATCATTTGACTTTAGCCTTCTATAGATGTATTCTTAATAATATCCTCAGGAACAACTAACCCATGATATTCTGAAAATAAATGAAATTTAAAAGCTGTTGGAACCCCTAATAACACATTGAGAAATGGCTGTGATCGGAGTCACATACGGTTACTAAATGGCATCAGGGACAAAAACCTCCTGCCTTCTTTATTTTTTTTTTTATTTTTATTTTTTTATTTTTATTTTTTTTTTTTTTGAGGCGGAGTCTCGCTCTGTGGCCCAGGCTGGAGTGCAGTGGCCAGATCTCAGCTCACTGCAAGCTCCGCCTCCCGGATTTACGCCATTCTCCTGCCTCAGCCTCCCAAGTAGCTGGGACTACAGGCGCCCGCCACCTCGCCCGGCTAGTTTTTTGTATTTTTTAGTAGAGACGGGGTTTCACTGTGTTAGCCAGGATGGTCTCGATCTCCTGACCTCGTGATCCGCCCGTCTCGGCCTCCCAAAGTGCTGGGATTACAGGCTTGAGCCACCGCGCCCGGCCCTGCCTTCTTAATTAATGACCTTTGTTAGTGATTAACTTCCCCTTTGTTGTTTTGCTTAGACCAGAAGACAGAAAACCCACCACTACTACACTTTCTGTTAGAAAAAAAATTGTAAATGTATCCTTCCCCAAGAGAAACACTGTGTATAACCAATCATGGTTACCATACAAAAGTGGTAACTATGTGCCACCCTTGTGTGAATGATGTGATCCTGCTAAAAATTCCTGTCTCTGTCGGTTGGGCGCGGTGGCTCATGCCTGTAATCCCAGCACTTTGGGAGGCCGAGGTTGGCGGATCACAAGGTCAGGAGATCGAGACCATCTTGGCTAACACAGTGAAACCCCGTCTCTACTAAATATACAAAAAATTAGCTGGGCATGGTGGCAGGTGCCTGTAGTCCCAGTTACTCAGGAGGCTGAGGCAGGAGAATGGCGAGAACCCGGGAAGCGGAGCTTGCAGTGAGCCGAGGTTGCGCCACTGCACCACTCCAGCCCGGGCGACAGAGCGAGACTCCATCTCAGAAAAAAAAAAAAAAAAAAAAAAGAAAGAAAATTCCTGTCTCGGTCTATATAAATATAATCTTAACTTCCCTTCTTCAAAACGCTGACTCTTTTCATGCTGGAGTTTCCCAGTGGTTCAAGTCACACTTGAATAAACTCTCTTTAAATTAGATTTTGACGTTTTTGATTATATTAGGTCGACAATGTATTTGACAAACAGTAGAATAAATTATCCCTAAATGCATTTTTTAATCAAACTTTTTAAGAACAGTTTTCAATTCACATAAATATTATGAATATAATAACCCTTCTCCCTTACCCTGTTTCCTTTATTTTTAGTGTTGTTACATTTGTTACATTATGAATTTTTATACATTATTAACTAAAGCCCCTGCTTTAGTCAGACTTTCTTACCTTGCATCTAATCTTCTTCTGTTCCAGGGTCCCACCTAGGACACCACCACACTACATTTAGTCAGTGTCTTCTTAGACTCCTCTTGATGATGAGAATTTCTCAGACTCCTTGTTTCTGATGACCTTGAGACTTTTGAGGAGTACTGGTCAGGAATTTTGTAACCTCACTTTTTTTTTTTTAATGTGTTGGATTTTTTTCCTTCATGTTTAAACTGAAGTTTGGGGTTTTGGAGAGAAAGACTGCAGAGATGAAATGCTGTTTTCACCATCTCATATCAAGGCTCAGACTCAACATGACTTACACTTGTTGATGTTGACATTGATCACTTGTCTAAGGTAGTGCTTGTCAGGTTTTTCTCCTGTAAAGCTACTGTTTTTGCCCCTTATTCACACTGTATTGTTTTTGGAAAGAACATTTAAGGAGCAGGAAATTATGCTCTACTTCCTTGAAAGCTAAGTGAATTACTTAAAGTTACATAAATTATTTGGAATTCCTCTGCATGGGATATTTGTCCCTTCTCTCTCTCTCAATTATTTGTTTATTCAAAAATGTACTTATATGACTATTTGCTCACAGATATTTATTTTATATTTTGGATTATAATCCAATACTTCTTTATTTATTTTGTTGCTCAAATGTTCTAGCCTTGGCCACTGGGAGTGTTTACATTATGGGTTTTGGTAGTGGTGGTGTTTTTATACTTCTTACTTTCTGGCCTAACTAGATGTTCCAGGAAGATCATGTATTATTTCCTGTTCTAGTTCCATTTCCAGAGTCAGTCATTTATCCAAGGAGCTTGGTTTGCTTGATTGGAGTATTAAAAATCAAGACTTGGGCCAGGCACAGTGGCTGATGCCTGTAATCTCAGCACTTTGGAAGGCCAAGGCGGGTGGATCACCTGAGGTCAGGAGTTTGAGACCAACCTGGCCAACATGGTGAAATCCTGTCTCTACTGAAAATACAAAAATTAGCTTTGTGTGATGGGGGCAGGGGGGGCTATAATCCCAGCTACTTGGGAGACTGAGGCAGGGGAATTGCTTGAACTCGGGAGGCAGGGGTTGCAGTGAGCTAAGATCGTGCCATTGCACTCTAGCCAGGGCAACAAGAGCAAAACTGTTTCAAAACAAACAAACAAACAAACAAAAACCCAGGAATTGAAGACCTGACTGTTAGATATGCTCATTTCTGTTGGCATATCATTAGTTCTAGACCATCGTAGAGCAAGGAAATAAATGTGTGTATACGAAGCTGTGTATATACACATAACTCTAAATGTTTCTGTGTGTAATATGTGTGTTAGTAAGTTCATACTGATGTCTATGACTCAGTTCCTTTATCACATGATCATTCTGGCCTCCTCCCCTTGCTTATGTGTAACCTCCCACTTTATCAGTGAGAAAGGTGGCTCCTACCTCTTATTTGCCATCCATTTGCTTAACTGTCTATTTCCAATATACATTTATTCTCTGTCAATATCAGAATCGCTATCCCATTTCCTGTAGGAACCAGCTATACTAACCAGAGCACGTGGGTTGTTTGCAGTTTCTCTTGCTTTTAGTCTTCATGCATTTCCTTCCTTCCTTCCTTCCTTCCTTCCTTCCTTCCTTCCTTCCTTCCTTCCTTCCTTCCTTCCTTCCTTCCTCCCCCCCCCCCCCCTTTCTTCCTTCCTTTTATTTTTTCTTTTACTAGATGGAGTTTTTGCTCTTGTCGCCCAGGCTGAAGTGCAGTGACACTATCTCTCCTCACTGAAACCTCTGCCTCCCAGGTTCAAATAATTCTCCTGCCTCAGCCTCCTAAATAGCTAGGATTACAGGTGCTAATTTTTGTATTTTAAGTAGAGACAGGGTTTCACCATGGTGGCCAGGCTGGTCTCCAGTTCCTAACCTCAGGTAATCCACCCATCTTGACTTCCCAAAGTGCTGGGATTACAGGTGTGAGCCACCACAGAAGGCCCATGCATTTTCTTTTCTTTCTTTTCTTTTCTTTTCTTTTTTTTTTTTTTTTTTTGAGATAGTCTTGCTCTGTCGCCCAAGCTAGAGTGCAGTGGTGCGATCTGGGCTCACTGCAAGCTCCGCTGCCTGGGTTCACACCATTCTCCTGCCTCAGCCTCCCGAGTAGTTGGGACTACAGGTGCTCGCCACCACACCCGGCTAATTTTTTTTGTATTTTTAGTGGAGATGGGGTTTCACTGTGTTAGGCAGAATGGTCTCGAGCTCCTGACCTTGTGATCTCCCTGTCTTGGCCTCCCAAAGTGTTGGAATTACAGGCGCGAGCCACTGCGCCCGGCCGGCCCATGCCTTTTCTAAGATGCTTATGTCAGCACGTTTTCATTAAGTATGATAGTTTTAGACGTTTTGTAGATGTTCTTTGTCGAGTTAAGAAAATTCACCTCAATTCCTGGTTTGTGGAGAGTGAGGTGGCTTTATACATTTGTAGTACTTTAAGTTTTTTATCACATTCTGCATTCCATCCCAGGATCCCCAGAACACCTACAACTTTGTTGTTGTTTTAAAATTTGCATATATTGACATTCTTTTGGCTGTGAGAGTCTTTGTTTTTAAACAAATGCATAGTATCGTGTTTCCACAGTTACGGTATCATACAGAATAGTCTGACTGGTCCAGGTAATGCCCATGTGCTTCACCTATTAAACCTCCTCACTTAATCTTTAACCAGATCATTTACTTTTTTAGTTGAAATAATATTCCCTTATATGATGTGCCACAGTGGTTGGGTGTGTGTGTGTGTGTTTTAATCCATTCATCAATTATAAGACCTCTTGTTTTCTTCCAGTTTGGGGAATTATAAGCAAAGCTGCTATATACACTCATGTGCCAGTTTTGGTGTGGACATAGTTTTCAAGTAAGGTAGACAAACACCTAAAAACACAGTTGAGGCCAGGTGCAGGGGCTCAAAACTCTAATCCTAGCACTTTGGGAAGCCAAGGTGGGTGGATTGCCTGAGTTCAGGATTTTGAGACCAACCTGGGCAACATGGTGAAACCTCATCTCTACTAAAATAAAAAAAAAAAAAAAAAAAAAATAGACTGGCATGGCAGCAGGCACCTGTAGTCCCAGCTACTTGGGAAGCTGAGGCAGGAGAATTACTTAAATCCGTGAGGCGGAGGTTGCAGTGACCCAAGATGGCGCCACTGCACTCCAGCCTGGGAGACAGAGCAAGACTCCATCTCAACAAAACAAAAAAACAAACAAAAAAACCACAATTGGTATACTATATGTAAGACTTCCCTTTTACATTTAGTATAGCAACAATGGGCAGTAGGAAATGGCCCATCTGTCTTCCAGTGTGGTGGTTTCATTTTGCAAGTGGTGAAAGAAAAAAAAAAAAAAACTCTTCTTGCTTCTCATCTTTGGGAAAAAGCATCCCATTTCCCATCATTAAGTATGATAGTTTTAGAGGTTTTGTAGATGTTCTTTGTCGAGTTAAGAAAATTCACCTCAATTCTTGGTTTGTGGAGAGTTTCTCTAATTATGAATGCATGATAGATTTTGCCGTAAGAATTTTCTACATCAGTTGATACAGTCGCTTGATTTTTCTTCCTTAACCTGCTGATTTGGGAAATTCTGCAGATAATTTTCTAGTATTGAGCCAGTCTTGCATACTTGCATACCTAGAATAAACAGTTAGATTCAATTGGCTAGTATTTTGTGAAGAATTATTGAGTCTTTGTTCATGAGAGATATTGATATATAGTTTTTAATTCTTGTTATGTCTATTGGATTTGGTAGGAGGGTAATATTTACCTCATAGAATGAATTAGGAAGTGTTCCCTGTACTTCTATTTTCTTGAAAAGTCTGTGGAAAATTGATATAATTTCTTCTTTAAATGCTTGATAGAACTCACCACTAAACCCATTTAGGCATGGAACCATTGCGGGGTTATTACCTATTTATTCAATTCCTTTTATAGATATAAGAGTGTTCATGTTATCTACTTATTTTTCTTTTTTTTCTTTTTTTTTGAGACGGAGTCTCCCTCTGTCGCCTAGGCTGGAGTGCAGTGGTGCCATCTTGGCTCACTGCAACCTCTGCCTCCTGGGTTCATGTGATTCTCCTGCCTCAGCCTCCTGAGTAGCTGGGACTACAGGCACCTACCACCACACCCGGCTAATTTTTTGTATTTTTAGTAGAAATGGGGTTTCACTGTGTTGGCCATGATGTTCTTGATCTCCTGACCTCGTGATCCACCCGCCTCGGCCTCCCAAAGCGCTGGGATTACAGGCATGAGCCACGACACCGGGCCATCTATATTTTTCTTTTGTGAGTTTTGGTATACTGTGTTTTTCAAGGTATTTGTCCATTTTATATAATTATTAAATTTGTGCATATACAGTTTTTAATATAGTATATTTATTATCCATTTAATGTCCACAAAATCAGTAGTCATAATCCATACACCTCTTTCATTTCCATTTCCAATATTTGTAAGTTGTGCATTCTCTCTTTTTTTCTTTATTAGTATGAGTAAATGTTAGTAAGTTTATGGATCTTTTCAAAGAAACAGCTTCCTGTTTCACTGATTTTCTCTATTGTTTTACCGTTTTCTATTTTATTAATATCTGCTATACTTTATATATTTTTTCCTTGTTACATACCTTGGATTGTCTTTTCCTAGTTTCTTAAGGCAAAAGCTTAGGTTACTGATTTTACATCTTTTTTCCTAATACATTAATTTAGTGCTATATATTTATCTTTACTGTTTCTACTGTATCTCATATATTTTAATAAGTAGTGATTCCATTTTCATTTAGTTCCAAATATTTTAAGTACTCTTTAATCTTCTCTTGGGATGCATTTAGAAGTTTTGTTAAGTCTTCAAATATCTGAAAAATTTTCAGCTCTTCCTGTTATTTATTTCTACTTTAATTTTTATGGTCTGATTGTATACTTTGTATAAACTTTATTCTTTGAAAAATTGTAAGATGTTTATGGCCCATAATGCAGTGTGTCTCGTACAAACTAGAGAGGAATGTGTATTCTACTTTTGTTGAAGTATAATATAAACATCAATTATATTAATTTATTTTTATTTTATTTTATTTTGAGATGGAGCCTCACTCTGTCACCCAGGCTGGAGTGCAGTGATGTGAGCTTGGCACACTGCAACTTCCACCTCCCAGGTTAAAGTGATCTTCCCACCTTAGCCTCCAGAGTAGCAGGGATTACAGGTGTGTGCCACCACATCCGACTTATTTTTGTATTTTTAGTAGCGACGGGGTTTCATCATGTTGGTCAGTCTCATCTCGAACTCTTAGCCTCAGGTGGTCTGCCTACCTTGGCAACCCAAAGTGCTGGGATTACTGGCATGAGCCACGGTGCCTGACCTGCCTCCTCTTATTTTAGTTGAGCATCTTCTATGATTACATTTTGTCTTGGCTCTTGGCATATCTCATGACCTCATGAGACGTGATCTTATCACTTCTTTTAAAAACTTGTGGTGGTTTTCTTAGAATTGATTATATGCATTTTAAGTCTATGTCTAAATAAATTAGAATTGATTATATGTATTTTAGGCCTATCTTCAAATAAAACTGTTACTTTTTTTAAGTAGCTTCACATGTGGGGTAGGTATCTCATAAAAATACTACCAGATCGTACCTCCTGTACCTTATGACATTGCTATTGTTCATTTCACCTATTCACATTCTATAATTACCCAGTTTTTTTGTTACTAAGTGGTTATCTTATAGATCAATAAGAATAAGAAAAATGTTTTTAACTTTAATTTATTCTTTTTCATTTATTGTCTCTTTATTGAGTTTCTCACTTGCATCATTTTCTCTTCTCTTGAGGAACTTCCTTTAGTATTTCTTGCAAGACAGGTCAGTTGACAATGTATCACTTAAATTTTGTTTTTCTGAGAAAGTTTTCTATTTGCTTTCTTTGTTAAAGGAAATTTCAATATATAGAATTCCTTTATTCCCCTAAAGTCGTATGTTGTTGAATATATTATCAAATACTTACTTGCCATTTTTATGTTTTCTTTGGTAACTTGTCCATTTATATTTTCTTATTTTTTAATTGAATTGCTTGCTTTCTTATGAAATTTGAAGGGTTTCTTGTGTATTTTGAATAATAGCCTTTATTACAGATTAGTGGATAAAGAAAATGTGGCATATATATATACAATGGAATATTATTCAGCCTTAAAAAAAGAAGGAAATCCTACCATTTGTGACAGCATTGATGGAACAGGAGAACATAATGCTAAGTAAAATAAACCAGACACAGAAAAACCAATATGCTACATAATCTCACTTATCTGTGAAATCTAAAAAAATTAAACTCATTAAATTTATGCTTATGCTTTTAGTTATGCTTTTAGTTAACTTACACTTTTAGTTAAAAGATGAATACATTCTGGGGACCTAATATATAGCATAGTGTCTACAGCTGATAAGAATGTATTGTATACTTGAACTTTGCTAACAGGCTAGGTCTTATGTATTCCCATGCGAACACACAGAGAAAGTGCAACTTCGTAAGTTGATGAAAATGTTAATTGACAGTGGCTATTACTTCACAATGTATACATACATCACATCATATTATAAACCTTAAATATGTACAATTTTTATTTATCAATCATACTTCAATGAAGCTAGAAAGAAAAATAAGGGAAAAACATATTTGTACAGCATAAGTAATTCATTATGAAAGGGATGCATTTTCTAACAATTATGATATCTTTTCTATGCTTATTTTAGAATACTATATTGTCATTGTGATTATTGCCACCATTTTCTTCTCTGCACCTGTATTCCTATCTTAGTCATAGTGACCGAATCTCCTCTGATAACACTTTATATTTTTGCCCATCTGAAATTATATCTTAAATTCCAAAAAGTCAATATTTTCTGATTTTTAGGGAAAAAGAAGTATTTTTTAGATTTACTAGGTGACCTCTAGAAAAATCATGACAATTTTTGCCTTATAAAATGAGTGATGCTAAAAGAAATTAGGCTCTGGCCAGGCACGATGGCTCACACCTGTAATCCCAGCACCTTGAGAGGCCAAGGCAAGCGGATCACCTCAGGTCGGGAGTCTGAGAGCAGCCTGACCAATGTGGACAAACCCTGTCTGTACTAAAAATACAAAATTAGCCAGATATGGTAGCACGTGCCTGTAATCCCAGCTACTCAGGAGGCTGAGGCAGGAGAATCGCTTAAACCTGGGAGGCGGAGGTTGCAGTGAGCCCAGATGGTGCCATTGCACTCCAGCCTGGTCAACAAAAGCGAAACTCCAACTCAAAAAAAAAAAAAAAAAAAAGAAGAAGAAGAATTTAGGCTCTTTTGGTGTGCCCCACATTTCTTCATTAGCTCCACACTTTAATAAGTTTTAAATGTACAGTTCAGAGGGCGTTACATTCACCATATTGTGTAATCTTTACCACTGTCCATTTCCAGAACTCTTTAATCATCCCATATAGAAACTACGGCCAGGCGCGCTGGCTCAAGCCTGTAATCCCAGCACTTTGAGAGGCTGAGGCGGGTGGATTACGAGGTCAAGAGATCTAGACCATCGTGGCCAACATGGTGAAACTCCGTCTCACTGAAACTACCTGGGCATGGTGGCACGTGGCTTGCAATCCCAGCTACTTGGGAGGCTGAAGCAGGAGGATGACTGGGGCCCAGGAGGTAGAAGTTTCAGTGAGCTGGAATTGTGCCACTGCACTCCAGCATGGTGACAGAGCGAGACTCTACCTTAAAAAAAAAAAAAAAAAAGACAAAAAACCTCTCTGTACCCATTAAACGATAACTTCTCACCCACCCTAGTCCCTGGTAATGATTCTTCTTTCTGTCTCTATGATTTGCCTATTCTAAGTACTTCATGCAATATTTATCCTTTTGCATCTGGCTTATTTCACTAAGCATAGTATTTTCAAGGTTTATGCTATGCATGTTGTAGTGATTGACATTCTGTAGCATGTATCAGAATTTCATTCCTTAATAAGATTGAATAAGTTTTCATTATGTGAATATACTGTATTTCATTTATCCATTCATCTATTGATGAACATTTGAATTGCTTCCTGCTTTTGGCTACTGTAAATAATGCTACTGTGAACATTGGTGGTCATTATCTGTTGGAGTCTCTATTTTCAATTACTTTGGCCATGTACCTAGGCGTAGAATTGCTGTATCACATAGTAGTTCTATGTTTAACCTTTGAGGAGCCACCAAACTGTTGTCCACAGCAGCTACACCATTTTGCATTCCTACCAGCAATACACAAGGGTTTCCATTTACTCTAAATTCTCACTAACACTTGTTATTTTCCGGGGTTTTTTTCTTGTTTTTTTTTTTTTTTTATTTTTTATTTTTTGTAGTCATCCTAATGGGTATGAAATGATATCTCATCTTGATTTTGATTTGCATTTTGCTAATGGCTAGTGATATTGAGCCTTTTTTCATGTGCTTGTTGGCCATTCATATATCTTCTTTAGATAATTATCTATTCAAGTCCTTTGCCTATTTAACCAATTGAACCATTTATTATTTGTTATTGAGTTATAGGAGGTTTCTTTCTTTCTCCTTCCTTCCTTCCTTCCTTCCTTCCTTCCTTCCTTCCTTCCTTCCTTCCTTCCTTCCTTCCTTCCTTCCCTTCCTTCCTTCCTTTCTTTCTCTTTCTTTTCTGACGGAGTTTTGCTCTTTTTGCCCAGGCTGGAGTGCAATGACACAATCTCAGCTCACTACAACCTCAACCTCCCAGGTTCAAGTGATTCTCCTGCCTCAGCCTCCCAAGTAGCTGGGATTACAGGCACACACCACCACGCCCAACTAATTTTGTATTTTTAGTAGAGACGGTGTTTCACCATGTTGGCCAGGCTGTTCTTGAACTCCTGACCTCCAGTAATCTACCCACCTCAGTCTCCCAAATTGCTGGGATTACAGGTCTGAGCCACCGCGCCCAGCCAGGTTTTTTGTTTTTGTTTTTTAATTATACTTTATATTCTAGGGTACATGTGCACAACGTGCAGGTTTGTTACATATGTATACATATGCCATGTTGGTGTGCTGCACCCATTAACTCGTCATACTAATTTATTTGGTTTTTTTTCATTCTCTGTACCCATGGTGTCATATCTAAGAAATCATTGCTAAATCTAACATAAAGAGTATTTTCTCCTATGTTTTTTACTAAGAGCTTGAGAGTTGTAGCTCTTACTTTTAAGTACTTGATCCATTTGAGTTTATTTTTGTATATTATATAAGTTAAGGGCCCAAACTTCATATTTTACCTGTGGGTATCCAGTTTTCCCAGTATCAGTTGTTATTATTAATCTGTTTTGTTTCTAACATAGTTATCTTATTCTAACATTTCTTGTTTTGGAGGAAAATATCTGCAATTTTTTTTAACTTGCTCTTGGAACCAGCTTTCCCACCTACTGATTTCCTCAGGAATAAGTGAAATAAATTTTGACAGACGTTTATTTTGTATTTGTAGGAGAGTTTTAATATTAAGATTAAGTTTTATTATTAAGCAGAGAAAATTATACTCCAGCCATGTAAATATCCACAGTGTGTTACTTGTTACAGAATGTTCTGATTTCTTCTTTTGCTATAAAGAAGGCTCAGGGATGGTAACACACCTGAATGTTAGAGTCAGGCAGCCATTGTCAATTGGTGGGTCAGGACTGTACGTTTTGAAGAGTAGATTTTGAAACAAACAATAGCTACAATGCCAATTTCTTATAGACGGAGAATGTAAACCCGTGCTTTCTTTATTCTTCTCCCAAGGAACATAACTAGGCCCATTTTTTATTCTCAGACTTCTCTACAGGGGTCTTTCATGTCTTCTATGACAGATAACTTGATGGATCTCAAATGGGTTAAAACTAAAATAATACAGTGTGAGACACCCAGTTATGTCCTCGTAAGCTCTATATGCTGACATTTGCAGTAGGCTTTCATGACATGATTTAAGGCTTTGAGATCCTGGAACAAACTTAGAACCACTGTATTAATAGTGGCTACACACTAGTATTAGCCAGAGGGTTTCTGAAAGATGATGTTGATTTCTTAGATACATTTGTGTCATAGAGGCAACTGCAAGTCAATCTCTGCTCTCAGTGAAAGGTTTAATGTGGACACCTATAAAGCACCAACTGTCATAACTTGCAGGAATCTCCCCAAAGGGACAGCATTATGCTCAGTAGGGCAACATTAATTTCCTCAGGACAGATCAGCAATTAAAAAAATACAGGACTAGGCATGAGTGGACTTCTCCCCTAAAATGGTATTTCTCATCTAAATGCAAGCACATTTTTAAGAAAGAAAGATGTTCAAGATAAAGAAATATTAAAATAAGGGCTACAGTACATATAATACAAAGCAAATGAAGAGAGGAGGCTAAATATAAAACGTGTGTGGTGAGTTATACTCAGCTACTTCATTTGATAGTTTAAGAAGTCAGATCTAAGGCAAAAGGAGTAACTTCTATCTCTTTGGAAAAGTGAATTGATAATATGCCATTGCCAATAACTGAAGATGGTATCAGCGTTCTCTAGATGTTTAAAATATTGTAAGACATTTTGTTCATATAAAAATTGTTAATTATCTTGCTTGCTGTGGCCTTTTAAAAAAGAATTAAGGGCTACTCTTTTTAGTAAACAGGTACACTCTCTGTATTGAAAAAATCGATTGTGAATTGACTTGCTATCCTTTCCTTCAATCCAAACTTTAGCCTTGAATGCAAAAGTGGCATGGGATTTAGAGTAAATTAAGTGAAGATAGACATGATCATTAGCAACAGAAGAAAACTAACACTAATAACTCATTTTTAAAAAGCAACATATTGGCGGGGCGTAGTGGCTCATGCCTGTAATCCCAGCATTTTGGCAGGCGGAGGTGGGTGAATCACTTGAGGTTGGGAGTTCGAGACCAGTCTGGCCAACATGGTGAAACTCCTTCTCTATTAAAAATACAAAAAAACGAGCCGGCATGGCTGGTATCCGCCTGTGATCCCAGATACTTCAGAGGCTGAGGCAGGAGAATCGCTTGAATCTGGGGTATGGAAATTGCAATGAGTCAAGATGGCACCACTGCACTCCAGCCTGGGGGACAGAGGGAGACTCTGTACAAAAAGAAAAAAAAAAAAAAAGAAAAAGCAGCGTAATATGCTTATGATTAGGATTTAGGCTGAACTATCATCTAAATTGTCTTTATTGTATCCTTTCACTCTTCCTTTCCTAAGATTCCACATAGATTTTACAGAGAAGTCCAAACTCAACAACACTATTTATTTACATTACTAAGGTCTTTAAAATTTTAAATAAAGTATTTACCTTAACCAAAACTAAATGCCCAGAGACTTGTCTTCACAGAAAATAAGCTTAATTCATATTTTTCTTAAACATTTGCCAAAACCTTCAACTTAAACCCATTTTACAATGCAAGTAGTGGTTAACTTTTTTGCCTTTTTTTGCCATTTCCTTAGCCAGATATGACCTTTCTTTCTTTCTCTTTCTTGCCTTTCTCTCTCTTTCTTTCTTCTTTCTTTCTTTCTTTCTTTCTTTCTTTCTTTCTTTCTTTCTTTCTTTCTTTTCTTTTTCTTTCTTTTCTTTCTTTCTCTTTCTTTCTTTCTTTCTTTCTTTCTTTCTTTCTTTCTTTCTTTCTTTCCTTCCTTCCTTCCTTCCTTCTCTCTCTCTCTTTCTTTCCCTCTCTTTCTTTCTTTCTCTTTCTTTCTTTTCTTTCTTTCTTTCTCTTTCTTTCTTTCTTTCTTTCTTTCTTTCTTTCTTTCTTTCTTTCTTTCTTTCTTTCTTTCTTTCCTTCCTTCCTTCCTTCCTTCCTTCTCTCTCTTTCTTTCCCTCTTTCTTTCTTTCTTTCCTTTCTTTCCTTCCTTCCTTCCTTCCTTCCTTCCTTCCTTCCTTCCTTCCTTCCTTCCTTCCTTCCTTCCTTCCTTCCTTTCTCTTTCTTTCTCTCTCACCCTCTTCTCTTCTCTTTTTCTTTCTTTCTTTTCTTTTTTTTTTTTAGGATGCAGTCTCACTCTGTTGCCCAGACTGGAGTACAATGGCATGATCTCGGCTCACTGCAACCTCCACCTCCCAGGTTCAAGTGATTTTCCTGCCCCAGCCTCCCAAGCCACTGGGATTACAGGCGTGCGCCACCATGCCCAGCTAATTTTTGTATTTTTAGTAGAGATGGAGTTTCACCATGTTGGCCAGGGTGGTCTCAATCTCTAGACCTTGTGATTTGCCTGCCTCAGCCTCCCAAAGTGCTGGGATTACAGGCATGAGCCACCGCACCCGGCTATGCCTACATTTTTAAAAGATCAAAGGTTTATCCAAAATAAAGAGAAGCTACAGGATTTTGTTCAGAGATTCAGTCAAAACTTGGTAAGACAGATAATTTAGAGAAAGCTTTGATCTTATCAATGTTTATATCAGCTGAAAGGAACACCTGCACACTCAGAGTCTTTCCTAGTGATTAAAGAATTTAATTTTCATTCAAAATTCACAGTAAGGAATTGTTGTAAGAAAATGCTGGATTTCGATATACCGTTTTCTCTTTCCTTTTGTTATTTTAATGGCATAATATGTTATGTGTAAGATCAACATGAGAAGAGACAAAAGGAACAAGTTTATAAATGTGGTTATATTCTCCCCTAACCTAAGACACAATGACAATATTGACATTAAAATTGTGCATTTGTATATACTTTCCTCTGCTTTTAGTCGTACTATTATCTGAGATCTTTTTCACCTCTGGTTTTTATGGGTTTTTTTTTTTTTTTTTTTTTTTTTTGAGACGGAGTCTTGCTCTGTCGCCCGCGCTGGAGTGCAGTGGCCGCATCTCAGCTCACTGCAAGCTCCGCCTCCCGGGTTTACGCCATTCTCCTGCCTCAGCCTCCCGAGTAGCTGGGACTACAGGCGCCCGCCACCTCGCCCGGCTAGTTTTTTGTATTTTTTTAGTAGAGACGGGGTTTCACCGTGTTAGCCAGGATGGTCTCGATCTCCTGACCTTGTGATCCGCCCGTCTCGGCCTCCCAAAGTGCTAGGATTACAGGCTTGAGCCACCGCGCCCGGCCTTTTTTTTTTTTTTTTTTTAACAATTACTGTGCCATTTTTAATGTTACCCATAACCAGCATTAGAATTGTATGGGAATTTTTGTTTCCTTTGTCTTGGAAGAACCAGCATTAGAATTGTATGGGAATTTTTGTTTCTTTTGTTTTGGAAGATGTGATTCTTAAAATGAAATTAATCTTTTTAGAATATAAGATGTATCAAGGCAAGGACATTTCTTTCTTTCTTTCTTTCTTTCTTTTTTTTTTTTTTTTGAGATGGAGTCTCACTCCTCAGGCTGGAGTGCAGTGGTACCATCTCGGTTTACTGCGAGCTCCCTCTCTCGGGTTCACGTCATTTTCCTGCCTCAGCCTCCCAAGTAGCTGGAACTACAGGCACCCGCCACCAAGCCCCACTAATTTTTTGTATTTTTGGTACAGACAGGGTTTCACCGTGTTAGCCAGAATGGTCTGGATTTCCTGATCTCGTGATCCACCCGCATCGGTCTCCCAAAATGCTGGAATTACAGGCAGGAGCCACCGCGCCCCAGCCAAGGCAAGGACATTTCTAAAAGAAATACTTGAACAGTTGATCAGTAAGTTCACCAGTAAATGTAAGTCAATTTAAAATTAACTTAGCAAATGACATGTTCATAGCACTCTGTGGACCAGTAGGGAATACAAAAATGAAAAAAATCCTGATACTGTTTCATCCGTGGAGAGAGGTCACTAACTTAGTAAAATGTAAGGCACAGTAATGTATGTGCTAAATTATGACATATACGATAAAGGCTGCGGGAACCAAAGGATATGTCAATGAGTTTCAATAAAGGTTCAGAGACATCTTCAGGGAGAACAGAATACTGGAATTTTTTAATTTAAATTTTATGGGGGGATGGTAGGGAATTCCAGGTGGCCAGATGGTTTGAGTAAATGCATGGTAGTTATAATGTGTTGACTCTGTTCATGAAACAATGAATTCCATATGCCTGGGACATTGGGTACTGGTGTGAACATGGAAGGAAAGATGTGGGGGCAAAGGAGAAAAAAAGAAAAGGGAGAAATCAGAATTTCTCTCTACATGATGCCAAGCATTATAATTTTACTTTCTAAACCAAGAAGAGATTTTATGGTTTTTTGAGCAGACAAGTGACAAAATGAGATATTTATGCTTTAGAAAGGTTAACTGTAGCAAAATGTAGAAAATATTTTAAGAAATAAGAAATAAAGAGTATATGTTAAACTTTGAGGTATTTTAAAAATAGGCTAAATTAAGAGCCTAAACTAGGAAATTATTTTTTCTAAGAGAAATAATGTGTTGCTACTAATAAACATGATAGGGGAAAATTGATGGGAATCAGTGACTAATTAAACGTGAGATGTAAGGAAATAAAATAATTTGCTAGAATTTCAAGGTTTTAAGCCAGGGTAACTGGGAGGATGGTGATGCCTTTTGCAGAGGTAGGAAATGTTGAAGATACAACTGATTTTTGAGAACTAGTAATTTTACAAAGTCATGAGCTGTGTAAATTCCTTTCAGCCAACATGGACTACATATTGGTCCTGTAGGATTGTAATGGAGCTGAAAAATTCCTGTTTCCTAGTGATGTTATTGTCAATAAAACATCATTGCACAATGCATTACTCACGTGTCTGTGCTGATGCTGGTGTAAACAGACCAACTGTGCTGCCAGGCCTATAAAAGTCTAGCACATACAATTACTTACAGAACATAATAGTTGATGATGATAAGAAATGACTATATTACTGGTTTATATATTTACTACTCTACCCCTTCCCTCCTTCCTTCCTTCCTTCCTTCCTTCCTTCCTTCCTTCCTTCCTTCCTTCCTTCCTTCCTTCCTTCCTTCCTTTTTAGGTTGGAGTTTCAATGGTGTGATTTCGGCTCACTACAACCTCCACCTCCAGGGTTCAAGCGATTCTTCTGCCTCAGCTTCCTGAGTAGCTGGGACTACAGGTACTTACTACCGTGCCTGGCTAATTTTTGTATTTTTAGTAGAGATGGGGTTTCACCATGTTGGCCTTGAACTCTGGTCTTGAACTCCCGACCTCAAGTGATCCACTGGCCTCGGCCTCCCGAAGTGCTGGGATTACAGGTGTGAGCCACCACACCTGGTCCTCTTTATCACTTCTTGAAAATGTACTACTTACTAAAGAATAAAAAAAAAAAAAAAAGCTGAACAGTAGAGCAACTTCAGGCATGTCCCTCAGGAGGTATCCAGAAAGAGGGATTGTTATCGTAGAAGATGACAGCTTCATGCATGTTATTGCCCCAAAGAACTTCCAGTGGGACAGGATATGAAGGTGGAAGGCAATGATGTTGATGATCCTGATCCTGTATAGGCCCAAACTAATGTGTGTTTGTGTTAGTTTTTATAAAAGAGTGAAAAAGTAACACAAAAGTAAAAAATAGCAAAAAGCTTGTAGACTGGGATATAAAGAAAAACGTATTTTTGTACAGCTGTACAATGTGTTTGTGTTTTAAGCTGAGAATTCTGACAAAGGAGCCAAAAGGGTTAAAAAAAGTTTATAATGTCAAAACATTACAGTAAGCTAAAGTGAATTTATTATTGATAAAAGAAAACAATGTTACAAATGAATTTGGTATAGCCTAAGTGCACATCCAGTGTTGCTAAAGTCTACAACAGTGCCTGTAATGTCCTAGACCTTCATACTCACTCACGACTCACTCACTCACTTAACCCAGAGCAACTTCCAACTCTGCAAGCTCCATTCATGGTAAGTGCCCTCTACAAGTGTACCTTTTTTTTTTTTTAACTGCACCTTTTCTATGATTAGATGCAAAAATACCTGCCATTGTGTTACAATTGCCTACAGTATTTAGTATAGTAACATGCTGTACAGGTTTGTAGACTAGAAGCAATAGGCTATACCATGTAATCTAGGAGTGTAGTAGGCTATCCCATCTCGGTTTGTGTACATACACTCTAAGATGTTTGCACAATGACAAATTTGCCTGATGACACATTTCTCCAATCATAGCCCATCGTCAAGTGGTGCATGCCTCTATGCACACATAGGCAGGGGCATGCAGAGAGGGCAATTCCTGTGTCCCAGGCACTGCTTTATGCTTGCTATACCTGTTGTTCACCCTCACCACAATCTAACCCCAAAGACAGGCACCATTATTTTCCCCATTTCACAAATAAATAAACGGAGCACAGGTGGTTTATTTAACTTGCCTAAGATCACATAACTAGAAAAGAGAGAAAATAAATTTAAGCTGATTGTAGAGCTCTTTCTATTAATAACTATGCTATACTTTCTTATAGCTTTGATAGTTCATGATTTTATGAAGGAAAACAAAATAGATGAACAAAATTTAAAAATCTTTAACTTTTTTCTTTTTTTTTTTTGAGACAGAGTTTCAATCTTGTTGCCCAGGCTGGAGTGCAGTGGCACCATCTTGGCTCACTGCAACCTCCATTCCCTGGGTTCAAGCGATTCTCCTGCCTCAGCCTTCTGAATAGCTGGGAAAACAGGCACGTGTCACCATGTCTGGCTAATGTTTGTATTTTTTAGTAGAGACAGGGTTTCACCATATTGGCCAGGCTGGTCTCAAACTGGGATTACAGACATGAGCCACCATGACTGGCCATCTTTAACATAAAATTTAAAAACCTTGATTCAGGTTATAAAGTGAGGGATAAATGTGGTTGGGCGAGGTAGCTCACTCCTATAATCTCAGCACTTTGGGAGGCTGAGGTGGGTGGATTGCCTGAGGTCAGGAGTTCGAGACCAGCCTGGTCTCGAATAGAAAACTTTGTAAGCATACATCGTAGGAAGTATTTGTTTGTTTGTTTGTTTGTTTTTAAAGACGTGGTCTTGTTCTGTCACCCAAGCTGGAATGCAATAGCGCGATCTTGGCTAACTGCAACTTCCGCCTCTCGGGTTCAAGCAATTCTCCTGTCTCAGCCAACAGAGTAGCTGGGATTACAGGTGCGTGCCACCATGCCCAGGTAATTTTTGTATTTATAGTAGAGACGGGATTTAGCCATGTTGGCCAGTCTGGTCTCGAACTCCTGACCTCAGAAGATCTGCCCACCTCGGCCTCTTAAAGTGCTAGGATTACAGACATGAGCCATGTGCCTGGCTGGGAATAATTATTACTGATGTTGTTTCTCCTTCTAATTCATTAGTTTGTTAAGTGCAACTGTAGAAGACATTTATTTGTCCCTGGAGATTATAGGAAAAAATTAAGTGAATCTACTTAAACATAAATTACCCAGTTTTAGATTCAGATTTTTATTAGGGATGTCATTCAGCTAATTTAATGTATTTCTCTGCCATAGTTCATATTTTCTGTGCTATAAGTATTTCCTATATGCCTGATTTATGTTGGAGAACAGTATCTCTTTAGATGCAGGAGCATACCGTGAGCATCTACACCATGGCAAATGGCTTTGCGTTTTGCACTCTATACCCATTGCCAAAACAAAGTTTGATAATCCTACTAAAAACCAGACATGAATCAATGAACACCAAAAGCCAATAATTTTACAATCTCAAAATAGTGCAATTTTTAGTATTGTGATATTTAGGGTTTATTTTCCCCATCAATTTTCATTAGAGAATTAGTAAGGAAAGGGGTAGAATTAAGAGTTAAAAAAATCAAATTAACAACTTGCTTATTATAATAAAGAACTACAAAGTAATCCAATACCTGCAACCTAGAGAATGAGGTTCACATCAATTCACGTGACATTATATATAAAAGCAAAGATTGGTTCTGCTACATACATCGGGCTTATTAAGTCACACTAGACAACTGAGGTTGCCTAAGACGTCATTGCCCTGGACTTGCAAGGGCCTCCAACTCCAGTTAAGGTGATAAGAAAAAATGAAAAAGAGCAACCTAGCAATTTTCACAGGCCTCAGAAAGCTGGGGCCACATCGAACCCAATCACAGGTTATACCAATTTGATTTATAACAATGAAAGAACCATCTGCTTATACTTGAGTTACAGCACATCCCTTTGTAGACATTCACACAATAGAAAGCCCGGGCAGGTGACTCACAGTAGAACAAAGTGTTCATGTCAAGCAAAGGAAATTCTGCACTTAGATGAAATTCTATCAGTGCATTTAATTAAAAGGTGATAAGTGGGCATAAGTAAGAAAACCATAAGCAGGCATAGTCAACGTACTAGGTAAGTAAAACCAAATCCAGGAGGTTGTATAGTAATACTCATTTCAGATTTCTTTGGATAATTGTAGTTTGGCTTATGTCTTTTCACTGTGACACAGAGATTTTATTCTCTGTTTAAAATATCTCCTAGGATGTAGCTTGAGTCAGTCAAACAGGAAAACATATTGCAACATTTTCTCTTTCACCTCCCCAAAGCACTGTAATATGACTTTTGGAAATATTTCCTCATTGTCCTTTAGTTTTTGGAATGATGTCTGAGATAGTGCTGTATGTAAATACAATGATATTCCATATATCCTGTAAGTTTGTCTATTCAGAAAGCTGCATTTACATACATGCTGTAAATCACAATCCCTGGTGATGTATCAACCAGAAATTTTATGTCTGAGCCTAAAGGAAGTGTTGAGTCTTTCTATTTCTCTGCTTAAATAATTAGAAATTTAAAATGCCTCTTCCACATTCTACAGTTTATGTAATATTGCAAGAAGGAATTTTGGCAAAGTAAATGAGGTTATCAGTTCAGTTCAATTTATAAATTTGGTGACATCCAAAACAATCAGTAGATACTCCATATATTATACATAACCACCATTGTTTCTGTTTCCATGCAGAGAGAAAAAAATAAATTAGTTGTAGTATATGTGACAACTTTGGTGAATTCTTTTCTAAAGTGGTGGGAAGAGCACAGCAAATCAAAGGTTGATGACGTAAAATAGTGGACCAAACTTCAGCTCTGAAAAGTTAACAAATCTTGGACCCTGCTTGCTCAGTTGTAAAATGGGGATAACATTCTCACCTATGAGTATCTCATGCAGTGGCTGTAGGATTTATTTGAGAAAAATACGCATAAAGGTGCTTTGGAAATTATAAAACTGCATCCTAATACAGAGTAAAATTATAAAATTAGATTTGAATGATACCAATTAGTTGGGGGTAAAGTAAGTTGTGTAAGAACTGCCTGAAAAAGACAACACATATGTTTGTCATCAAGGATGACAAGGTTTCAATTTGCATAGGACGGAAAGGCTGTGGTTCTATTCCCTCAACACGCTAGTTACTTCTGCGTTGAGTGCATGTTTTCCAAAAGCTAGAACTCTCCAGTCAAAAGGCTACTTTGTGGACATAAAAAACAGGTTTACTTTTACACATGATGTCTGTAGGAAGAGTCAAATGAAACAAAACTATTGAATCATTTCCCAGAATACAGTCATAGTATACAAAATTTGGAACAGAATTGGATGGTAGTTGTAGTTCGAGTCCCTTTCCAGGTATAAATCCCCCCTTTAAAGTGGAAGAGTATACAAATTGTGTAATACAGGCATAAATTATAGACTATACATGACTGGAATTTCAGAGGCATGTATGCAATATGAGTTTAGCATGGAGAGATAGCCAGCTGGGTAAACATAATTGATTCATGCTGCTATGAAAGATAATCAAAGCTGAAGTTGATTTCTTTTTTTTTTTTTTTTTTTTTTTTTTTTTTTTTTTTTTTTTGAGACGGAGTCTCGCTCTGTCGCCCAGGCTGGAGTGCTGTGGCCGGATCTCAGCTCACTGCAAGCTCCGCCTCCCTGGTTCCCGCCATTCTCCTGCCTCAGCCTCCCGAGTAGCTGGGACTACAGGCGCCCGCCACCTCGCCCGGCTAGTTTTTTGTATTTTTTAGTGGAGACGGGGTTTCACCGTGTTAGCCAGGATGGTCTCGATCTCCTGACCTCGTGATCCGCCCGTCTCGGCCTCCCAAAGTGCTGGGATTACAGGCTTGAGCCACCGCGCCCGGCCTGAAGTTGATTTCTAGTTACACATTTAGATGTTTTGTACCGCGAATTATGATAAGCAGATGCAGATTTCCTTGTTTCAGGCATTTCCCCTAAAATCCATCCTACATAAGGAAATTTCCTTTATGGATATGTCAGTTGTTGTGTCTGTTACAGGTGTTCCAAAACATACTATCGTAGGATTTGTGAATAAATATAATGGATGGAAGCAAATTAATTTTTTAGAATCTAATACATTTTAAAAGTCATCTTAATTGAGGTTTACTTTCAACACAATAAAATATATCTAAATTAAGTACAAACATATAAAGTTATGTGGCTCCCACCAGAATCAAGATATTGAAGCTGTCTATCACCTCAAAAGTTATTTTGTACTCCTTACCCAAACCTCTGGCTCCAAGCAACCATTGATCTGCAACCTGCCACTACAAATTCAGTTTCCAGAATTTCATAATAATAAACTTGTATAATATGGCTACTGTTGTTTCATTCTCTCAATATGTTTTAGGCTAACCTATGTTGCAAAAATCAGTGGTTCATTCTGTTTTATTCTATTGTATGGAAGTACCACAATATGTTTATCCTTTAGCTTGTTGGTGAACCATTTGCAAATGTTTCTATTCTTTGATTATTACAAGTAAAGTGGCTACCTTCATTTGTATGCACGTTTTCATTTCTCTTGAGTAAGTATCTAAGAATGGAATATTCTGGGTCAAATGGTAAGTGTATGTTTAACTTTATTAAAAAAGCTGCCAAACTGCAATCCAAATTGATTATGCACTTTATACTCCCACCTAAATATGATAATTCAGGGTGTTGTATGTCCTCTCAAACATTAAGAATTGACATTTTCTGGATCCATTATAGTTTCTGTGCAGCGTTATTACATTTTGATTTTAAATTCCATTCCCAGATGATTAATAATGCATTTTTAATGCTTATCAATCATTAACATATTTTTTGTTGTTGTCTACTCAAATCTCTTGCCCATTTTGTTATTGGTTTGTTTGACTTCTTACTATAGAGTCTGATATGTTTTTTATATATTCTCAATAGTCTTTTGTCAAATTCTTTTTCTTTCTCTTTTTTTCTTCCCCTCTAACCGTATCTTTATCTATTCATCTATATCTATACAATTATAAAAGCACAAACTCGTACGACTCAACATCATTACACAAGCAAGCCACAATACAAGTCAGAGATAGGCAGTCTGCAGGGTTTAAAGAGTGCAGAGCAGGCAGGGCTGTACATCAGGTCTAGGCTACAATGCGAGCAGCCCTGCTGCTTGGGCCGTATGATCTGGCAGGACCTGTATCCTTGAAGGTGCCAGTGGTGGGAGCAGCGTAGCACACATGGCTATTCTCAGTGAAAGAATTACAACACCAGCTCTTGGGATCCTGAAACAAAGCCACGCCCTCCATAGCAGAGAATGCTGTGGACCTGGGAGAGATGCTGTGCTTGACAAGTGACTATGCATCTGGCACTGTCTCTTGCAGGCTGAGTTCTATTGGAAACAGCAAGTCATGACGTGGGAAGGGGCGCAAAGTAGTTCATCATGAGGTGGAAATCGTAAATATGAGACAATGGCTAAGCAAGATGACAGCAAGTGAACCAGCAACCTTCCTTCAGCTCACACCTGTGACTGCATTTGTGTCCCTGTAGCCATCCAAAAGGGGGAGAAAGGGGAAATCTCCATTTAAAGGTGTGGTTGCATTACAGCCTAATGCAAGAGTGACTCTGGAAGACAGAAGGAAGTGACAATCTTCCCAATAAGCAGTACTGGGAGCAGTGGCCCTGGCCATCTACTTTACATAGAAGGAAATGTGGCCCGAGGCAGGCATATAAACATATTTCTTTGCCCTGGTCAGTGGGTGAATCATCTGGTCAGAGGCTTAGATAGAAAAGAACTGAAATATCTGAGACAAGGAAGCCGGGTTAGAAGCATGGGAGTGGACATGCAGGAGCAGGCACAGAGTGTAAAGAATCTTGTATCACACATTAACACTCACAAGAAAGTGCTCGGGGCTGCGCGCGGTGGCTCATGCCTGTAATCCCAGGACTTTGGGAGGCTGAGTCTGGCAGATCACCTGAGGTCAGGAGTTTGAGATCAGCCTGGCCAACATGGTAAAACCCTGTCTCCACTAAAAATACAAAAATTAGCTGGGTGTGGTGGCTGGCACTTGTAATCCCAGCTACTCGGGAGGCTGAGGCAGGAGAATTGCTTGAACCTGGGAGGTGGAGGTTGCAGTGAGCCAAGATCACCCCACTGCACTGCAGCCTGGGAGACAGATGGAGACTCCATCTCAACAAAAAAAAAAAAAAAAAAAAAAAAAAAAAGCACTCATCACAGAAGAAGCACTGAATAACCAATAAGACAAAATGACTTGACAAGCTGCCAGCTTTGGAGATTGGCTTTCCCACAATAAGCACAACAGTCACACGTATGGAGTCACATGTATGACCACATTGGCAGACATGGACGATACATATGGGCCCCACATCCTGGACTCCTATGTATCAAGGTTGATCTAACTACTGCTGCCTCTGACTGTCCTACTTTTCAGCAAGGTAAATCAACATTGAGACTCTTACCTGACAAGTCTTTTGATTTTGAATGACCACCTGTTCATCCTCAGAGGGTCTGGCACTTCTGTTCACAGAGCCTGAGCCAGGACCACTTTTCTGAGGCTTCCAGGATTCCTGATCCACAGGCGTAAAATCTCACACGATATAGCATCTGGCCAGGGCTCCCTGTTCACAGTGAAGCATGTGCAGAAGTGGGCCCATGACCATGTAATCTACTATTCATATTCCATATACACTTCAAGAAGCAGCTGGACTCATGGAACCCTGGAGAAACATTCTACAGATGTAACTGAGGCACTATGCCAAAGGAAACATTCTGAATGCAGGGAGCACCATCTTTCATACATATTCTATAACATCTTTATATAGTATTCTTCCTCCACAGGAAGAATCTATAAGTTTGGAAAACAAGAGGTAGAAACAGGAATGTCCCTAATTACAAATGTTCCCAATAATCTTCTAAGGTTTTCCTGTGCTTCTCATTACTGCAGCTCTGGAATCTGGAAGGCAGGCAAGTCCTGCTCTCTAAAGAATGTTATCTGTTGGGTGCTTTAGATTCCCTGGGTCCAGCAACCAAAAGACAAGAAATACATTACCACTGGGGCAGGATGAATACACCCTGATGAGCAGGAGGAGGTAGGCTGCTTTTCCACAAAAGAAGCAGAGATAATTCTCTCTCTCTCTCTCCCTCTCTCACCTCTCTCTCTCACACACATACACACACACACAAACACTGATACACACACACACACACACTGATACACACTCTCCCCACTCCCATACTCTCTCTCTCTCTGTCCCCCTCTCACGATTGGGCGTTCAAAGGCAGTTCTGAGACCAATTTCTATAGCATGGGCTAGAGCTGGTCTCATTAACCTTCCTTTTCTAAGATTCCCCTTGGGAAAGAGAAGCTTATGGGAATTTTGGAAGAACTGGTATGAAGAACGTGTTAGGACAAATATGTCTGTGCAGTGGTGGGGTTTGGAGGTGGGGATAATGGATTTTAATGATCATGGAAATTTTCAATGCGGATATTCTGACTTGGAGAGCATAAGTCAATGACAGCCTTGCTTTAGCCCTCTCTCTCTCTGGAAGCACTTCTACACTTGTGCAGCAGTCATGTTTCCACAGTCATACAGCACAGTGGGGATTGTATGTGAGGACCTTTCCACTAAGTTGTGAGATTCTCCAATGGCTAACTTTAATTTGAGGAGTCCCCACTGACCTGGCCAAAGCATTCTTGGAACCATGCTGCAGTCTCTTTCGATGCCAATCAGCCTTCCTTCCCTCTTTCCCTCTACAGGTGTAAGATCTGCACCCTAGTCTGAAGACTCTTCCCACCTTCTCCCACTTCCTCCTCCTTCACTCTTGCAAATTTAATTCCATGGTAGTATTTGCCCTCAGAAGATCTAAAGCTTAATTCAAGTCATATGATCAGATAAGATGAAAAATAACTTAAGATGTCATTCATAACAGGTGAGTGGAGAGCTCTGCATGGTGGTAGGGAGGAGAGAATTCTGATAGAAATTAATTTGGAAAAAACGATGCTGTGCATCCCAGCAAATACCATCCCATCTTATCTCTGCTATGAATATTTTTTGTAGCATGCACAAAATTCACTTTTGCTTCATGAAGTAAATTTATATTTTAAGAATACAACAGCAATTTGAGTGCTGTTCACAACTAGTGTGGACTGAAATTTGAGGTTGGTTATAGAAGAAGGTCAATGACAGATGGGTTAGTAGAACAACAAAGATAGAAATAGGAAAAAGTGAAAAATCAGTAAGACAATATATTGGAAAGGGGTACAGTAGTTGGAAGAATTAATGATTCACTATTTCTAGCAAGAGTCCCCATTTAGATGATTCAAAGAGTATCCATGAAGAACTGCACATTTTATTGACTATACGTAAGTGTGATTAGTGGGGAAAGAGGGTGGATTCTGTTAGTTATGTGACTAAGACATGTAGAGAACCTCCCATTCAAGGTGAGTGTGCAAAAATATTACAAAACATGTGGAGAATTAACTATTAGAGAGATAATAAAATAATTACACAAAGAACTTTTCTAGAGATGAATTCACCATAGCAAATATGAGTAATATTATAGCAAACTAAATTTTCCTTTTAAGTGAGTATGCTAGGAATTCTCAATTGGCTTTTTAAGAAGAATAAAATTCAGGGCCAGGCATGATGGTTCACGCCTGTAATCCCAGCACCTCCGGAGGCCAAGGTGGATGGATCGCCTGAGGTCAGGAGTTTGAGACCAGCCTAGCCAACATGGTGAAACCCTGTCTCTACTAAAAATAACAAAAATTAGCAGGACATGGTGGTGGGTGCCTGTAATCCCAGCTACTCAGGAGGCTGAGGCAGGAGAATTGCTTGACCCTGGGAGGCAGAGGTTGTAGTGAGTCAATATCATATCACTGCACTCCAGCGTGGGTGACAGAGGGAGTCTTTGTCTCAAAAAAAAAAAAAAAAAATAGAAGATTTAAAAATAAAAATAGGCAAAAGACCAGGTGTGGTGGCTCATGCCTGTAATCCTAGCATTTTTGGGAGGCCAAGGCAGGTGGACCAACTGAGGTCATGAGTTCAAGACTAACCTGGTCAATATGGCGAAACCCCATCCCTACTTAAAATTAACCGGGCGTAGTGGCGGGTGCCTGTAATCCCAGGTACTCCAAAGGCTGAGGTAGGAGAATCGCTAGAACCCTGGGGGTGGAGGTTGCAGTGAGCCAAGATCACACCATTGCACTTTGGCCTGGGCCACCGAGTGAGACTCTGTCTCAAAAAAAAAAAAAAAAAAAACCAGTAAAGATTGATATCAAAAAAGTGGCCCAGCAAGGTGGCTCATGCTCTTTACTTCTCACTCTTATAGTACTTTTCTAAATTTTTAAATAATAAAATTAGTGTATTACAAATATCAAGTAAAGTCTAGAAATCAGAAAAAGGCATATTGCCAAACGAGGACTGAGTTAGTAGATTTGGGGCTCCATTAAGTTTTGTTTATGATCAAAAAACAAACAAAAACCAGGCAACAGTAGCAAAAAATATCTCACTTTCTTGCTGGAAAAGTAAATGAAACTACAAAGGATTTCCAAACTTAAAAACTATACATTTCAAGTCCGTTCATAACTAGTGAAGTCATAGTTTCTAAAAACACTGGTAAAGTTTTAATTGATATTTAATTCACGTTTTTTATTTTTAAAAAAACTACCAATATTGAAAGACTAATTTCATGGGAAAAGCATTGAATCATTAAGTTTTGCAGTCACAAAAGTAAATATAATTTGCTTAATGCTGCCCTCAGTTTACAATGCGTCTTTAGTATTTTCTAAACTATAACATGAGTTTGCCAAAATATAGCATTGATTTGCTACATAGAATTTGCTCAGTGATAAAACACAAAGGAGTTACTTACGTGAAGATATACATGATAAATTTATGCAAAATTTAGGAAAGCGTAAATTGTAAGGACAATAAATCTTTCCATTAAATTAGTGGGAAAGGAGTTCAAAACCCAGCCGGGTGATTCATTATTTTAATGACTTCCTGCTTTACTGCAAAACCTCTCTCTTCATTTGGTGTTTGGCAGTTTGAGCCCCTGTTAAGGATTTAGGCTCACAATGAAGCTTCTATAAATTTCTGGATCTCTGTCATGCTGGCATGTAGGTCATTCTCCTTTAGGAATGATGAGGAGGCTGGAAAGCAGTTGCCCCAAGGGAAGGGGGAATTTTTCAAACCTGAGCTGTCCAAGCTCAGCATGAATTGGAGTGGGCTGCTGACTCAGGGGCTGGCAGAGGCAGCCAGGAAACAACCAAATCTGCAATCTCTTCTGCCAGGTCTGTCCCAGCAGGTGTCACTAAAAGGCAGTGCTGTATGCTTCTGTCACTGTGACAGCTGTGAGAAGGAAGGAGGAAGGGAAAAGAGACCCAAGACTGAACTCCAAGCAGAGATGGGACTTTTCTCTCTGCATATTTTCTTTCCCCTCCCAGCCTGCATTTCCAATAACAGATTGATTTGTATTTGTATTATGAGACAAAAATGATTGTAAGCAGCTATTCTTTCCTTTTACACACAATGTAAGTTCATATTTATATTCCTAGGTGAACAATGTCTAAAAAGGTACTTAAACTGACATAAAACACAGATGATCTTAGTCTGACCAAATGCTTAGTTCAAGAAAAAACTTCAAATTGGAAGAGGAGTCCCTCCAAATTTTAAAAGGACCAGTATTTTAAGAGGTATGTTATCTAAAATGTGAGGCCAGGCACGGTGGCTCACGCCTATAATCCCAGAGCCTTGGGAGGCCGAGGTGGGAGGATCACGAGGTCAGGAGATCGAGACCATCCTGGTTAACATGGTGAAACCGCCTTTCTACTAAAAATACAAAAAATTAGCCGGCCGTGGTTGTGGCGGGCGCCTGTAGTCCCAGCTACTCGGGAGGCTGAGGCAGGAGAATGGCGTGAACCGTGGAGGCGGAGTTTGCAGTGAGCCGAGATCGCGCCACCGCATTCCAGCCTGGGTAACAGAGCCAGACTCCATCTCAATAAATAAATAAATAAATAAATAAAACAAAACAAAATAAAATAAAATAAAATGTGGCAACGTAAGGAACAGAGCGGAAAGAACCTTTAAGTTCGAAACATAAAACAAGTCAATTTCATAGTCACTCGTTTCCGTGGTCCTTCCAAAACAACCTCTGGCGTCTGTTTTCTCTACAATGGAGGTAACAATAGTAGCTATTTCAGAGCATTAAAAGGCTTAGAGCCTTGCTAGACTATGGTCGTAGATATATAAAGTTCAGCTATTTGTATATTGTAGCAAACCTACAATGCATTTTTTTATTGGTAGTCGATAATAGATTTCCTTTGGAAAAGAAGCAGCTTCCTGTCCAGGGAACACCTGCCATTTCCACTAAGTGAACATTGGTGCCTGCTAAATGCTGCCTCTCTTTCTCTCAATAACAAAGTGTCAAACTGTTTCTTGATTTAGCAATTTTATTTACTTTCTTTTTCTTTGTTGTTTTGAGACAGAGTCTCACTCTGTCGCCCAGGCTGGAGAGCAGCAGTGCCATCACAGCTCACTGCAACCTCGACTTCCTGGGCTCAAACAATCTTCTTACCTCAGCCTTCAGAGTAACTGGGGCTACCTGCGCGGCCCATCACGCTCGGCTAATTTTTGTGGTTTTTGTTTTGTTTTTCTGTTAAGAAACCGGGTTTCACCATGTTGCCCAGGCCGGTCTGGAACTCCTAGGCTCAGACAATCTGCCCCACTCTGCCTTCCAAAGTCCTGGGATTACAAGGGTGAGCCACCACGCCAGGCCAATTTATGCCTTTCTGATTAATAAAATGATTGGGCGCCAATTTGTCATCAAACAATATGGGTTACCTCACTAAGCCACCTCTCAAACTTCTCCTCTTGGTTTCCTGCATTGGTTACTTTGGAATTTTGGAATTTTTTTTTTTTTTTTTTTTTTTTTTTTTTTTTTTTTTTGAGACGGAGTCTGGCTCTGTCAACGCGGCTGGAGTGCAGGGATGCAATCTTGGCTCACTACAATCTCCACCTCCTGGTTCCGATCAATTCTCCTGCCTCAGCCTCCCGAGTAGCTGGGATTACAGGCATGTGCCCACCATGCCCAGCTAATTGTGTATTTAAGTAGAGACGGAGTTTCTCCATGTTGGTCAAGCCGGTTTGGAACTCCTAGGCTCAAGTGATCTGCCCCACTCAGCCTTCCAAAATCCTGGGATTACAAGCATGAGCCACCATGTCAGGCTGATTTATTCATTTGTCATTAATAAATTTACCATGCGCTAATTTATCATCAGAAAATATGGGTTACCTCACTAAACCACCTCTCAAACCTCTCCTCTCGGTTTCCTGCATTGGTGACTTTGTAATTTTTTCTTTCTTTTTTTTTTTTTTTTCTTTTTAAGAGGGAGTCTTGCTCTGTCACCCAGGCTGGAGTGCAAAGGCGCGATCTCGGCCTTCCGGGTCCAAGCCATTTTCCTCCCTCAGCCTCTGGAGTAGCTGGGACTACGGTCATGTGCCACCATGCCCGGCTAATTTTGTATTTTTTTTTTCAGTAGAGATGAGTTTTCTCCATGTTGGTCAGGCCGGTCTGGAACTCCTAGGCTCAAGCGATCCGCTTCGGTCAGCCTTCCAAAGTCCTGGGATTATAAGCGTGAGCCACCACGCCAGGCCGATTTATTCCTTTCTGATTAATAAAGTAACCAAGGGACAATTTATCAGAAAATGTGGATTTTCTCACTAAACCACCTCCCAAACCACTGTTCTTGGTTTCCTGCATTGGTTACTTTGTGTATATATTTTTTTTTTTTTTTTTTTTTTTTTTTTTTTTTTTTTTTTTTTTTTGAGAAGGAGTCTTGCTCTGTCATCCAGGCTGGAGTGCAATAGTGCAGTCTCGACTCAGTGCAACCTCCGCCTCCCGGGTCCAAGCCATTTTCCTGCCTCAGCCTCCTGAGTAGCTGGGTTTACTGGCGCACACCACCAAGCCCAGCTAATTTTCGTATTTTTAGTAGAGGTGGGTTTTCACCATGTTGGTCAGGCTGGTCTGGATCCTGACCTCGTGATCTGCCCACCTTGGCCTCCCAAAGTGCTGGGATTACAGGCATGAGCCACTGTGCCTGGCCGTAATTTTTTTTTTTTTTTTTTTCCTTGAGACGGAGTTTCACTCTTGTTGCTCAGGCTGGAGTGCAATGGTGCGATCTGGGCTCACTGCAACCTGCGACTCCCAGGTTCAAGCGATTCTCCTGCCTCAGCCTCCTGTGTAGCTGGGATTAACAAGTATGTGCCACCATGCCCAGCTAATTTTGTATTTTTTTTAGTAGAGACAGGATTTCTCCAGGTTGGTTAGGCTGGTCTCAATCTCCCGACCTCAGGTGATGTGCCCGCCTTGGCCTCCCAAAGTGCTGGGATTACAGGCATGAGCCACCGTGCCCAGTCGCCCGGCCCCATGTTCTTAATTGTTATGTTTCTCTACATCTCTGGCGGATGGGTTGCCCGGTTTCTGTCTGTTAGAATGTGTACCTCACAGCAGGAGTATGAAGTGAGCTCCAAGGTATCTCTCCTCCCACTTAAGGGATGGCAGTTGGCAAATCTTGCATAGTTTATAATAAATAGTGCAAGCAGTTCAGATCTATCAGCCTTGAAGACAGTGAAACATACTCCTGGCTCTAAAAATACTCCGATGTGTATCATTGGTTTTCAATGCTATTTGGATTTTTATCTCTTTTAAGGCATTTGATATTTTAGCAGAGTTACATTTGGGTAAAGCAGGAACTTGTAACATATCCAGGTTAAACATTTTAACCTGGAAATTAACACTGGATGCATATTTTACAAAAAGGAGAAAATGCTATTATTTGGGCTGCTGGCAGAATAATTTTCCTTTGAGACCTGATTTTGTTTGGAACAAGCTTTGATGAGACAGTTTGGGTTTGAAGCTGAGCCTCCAGGAGTTGGGTGTAGACAGGTGGTAGGCTACAGAAAGAGTGAGAAGGTTCTCTTAATAATAGAAGAAGGAGAATAGTTGTACAGAGAAATGTGTGCAGAGAATCCTGAATGTGTACAAAGAAAGAAAGAGAGTGCTGGTGAAATTATATGTAGCCACTTTTTATTAACACCCAACTTAATCTAGTGTTTTTAAAAATCAGAAGGTATTTAGTATAATTGGATTATTGAACAAAAAATGGTGAAGGAACTATATTTTGCAACTCAGGGACTGGTTGAAACAGGGAAAATGGGGTGGAACAAAGCCAGCATGCTCTTCTTCAAGTGCTTCGGGACAGCACCACAGTGGATCCAGAGACTGCAGCAGTTTATGTGGAGTAAGATAACACTTTTTATCTCTGTCAAAGGCAGCAGCCTTGATTCTGCTGGAAATAGAGACAACTGACATGTTGGATGGCAACATCACTTTTATTAGGTTACTGGTTAAGCACCAAGTCAAATACCGTCCCCAGACTGCTTAAAGGACAGGGCAGTGACCAACAAGTGCTATGATCCTCCAGAACTCATGCATGAGACTGGGGGTCCATTATAATGGAAAGAAGAGCTTACCTTTCTCAAAGCCAACTCCTGTAGCTACACTCCACTGCCCTCACAGGCAAACTTCTTCACACTTACTATGTTTATTTTTTCTACTTAGCGCACACTCACCAAGCAATACAGGACCACGTCATGGGAGGCTTTGTAAACATGGAGATGTGTTTTTATTACACTCCTTAAGATACACTTTTTTGATTTTAAAAGACACCAAAATATACCATTTTCTTTTTTTCTGGACCATAATACTATACTGTCTTTATCCCACCCACTCTGTTTTAAAAACTGATGAGAACATAAGCAAACATTTTATGACTACATAAAAACTTTTTATTGAAGTACATCATGTTTATAAGTATAGAAGGAACAAGTCATGTCTTGATAAATTATCAGAAGTTGATCACGTACATGTAATCAGCACCAAGATCAGAAACATCAGACTCCCAAAAGTTGCCCATATAGGTACATTTGTCTTTCTTACAGGTAACTAATGTCCTCACTTCCGTCAGCATACATTTGTTTGCCTGTCTCTGAATTGTATACAAATAGAATCACACCAAAATCACTGCTTTCTGACATCTTTCAGTCAACATCACTTGTGAGATAAATGCCTGGGATGTGTCACAATCGTTTGTTGGCTTCATTCCATAGAATTCCATTGTGTAAATACACTCCAATATTTTAATGTTGATAAATGTTGGATAGTTTCCAGTTTGGCAGTGTGGCTTCTATAAACACGCTTGCTTGTCTTTTGAAAACTATATGTACGTATTTATGACTATATGCCTAAGAGAGAGGAACTACTGGATCATAGGGGATGCCCATGTTTAGCTTTTAGTAAGACATTGTTCAAGAGTTTTTCAAAATCATTATATTAATTAACACTCCCACCAGTTGTATAGGAGAATTCTTGTTGCTGTTTATGTTTGTCAGCACTTTATACTGTCTTTTTATTTTAGCCATTATAAGGAATGTCTTGTGCTATTACACTGTGACTTTACTTTGCATCTCCCTGAGGATTATTAAACATGGACATTTTTTGGCCAGGTGCAGTGGCTCACGCCTGTAATCCCAGCACTTTGGGAGGCCAAGGCAAGTGGATCACAAGGTCAGGAGATCGAGACCATCCTGGCTAACATGGTGAAACCCCGTCTCTACGAAAAAAAAACAAAAAATTAGCCCAGCGTGGTAGTGGGCACCTGTAGTCCCAGCTACTCAGGAGGCTGAGGCAGGAGAATGAACCCAGGAGATGGAGGTTGCAGTGAGCAGAGATGACACCCCTGCACTCCAGCCTAGGCGACAGCAGGAGACTCCGTCTCAAAAAAAAAATTTTTAAAAAGAGTATTTTTCATATGTTTGTAAAATAGTTAATGTCATATTTTTTGAAGTACTTGTTCAAGTTGTTTGGCTATCTTCAAAATTGCATTGTTTTCTTTATCTTATTAATTTTTAGGTATTTTTTATTTTGGATATTTATTTTGGATATGAGTGTTTAGTTTGCATACAACACGCTGTGGTCTATCTTTCCACTCTCTCAATGGAATCTTTTGATAAAAGTTTTTAATCCTAATATAGTTTGAGTTATCATTTATTCTCCTGTGGCTAACTATAGGTTCAGTTTATGAACTCATATCCTATTCTAAAGTTATAAAAATGTTTAATATTTTCTTTTAAATATTTATTGTTTTGTGTTTCATACTAAGATCTGAAATTGATTCAATTAACTTTTTGTTCTTTTCAATTTGCTTTAAGGTAGAAGTGAAGATATTTTGTGTTTCCATGTGGCTGTTCAACTGGTTACAAATCATTTATTGAAAATGGTGTCCTTTCCCTACTGCAGTACACAGTCACCTTTGCCATTAACCATGGTCATATATATGTGGATTTGGTTTTGGACTATTATTTTTCATTGGCTTATTTCTTCCCTCCCTCACTCCCTCCCTCCCTTCCTTCTTTCTTCCTTTCCTTTCCCTTCCTTTCCTCCTTCCTTCCTTCCTTCTTTTTCTCCTTCCTTCCTTCTTCCCTCCCACCCTCTTTCCATCTCTCCCTCCCTCTCTTTCTTTTCCTTTCTGTTTTTTTTTTTTTTTCCTTTTGCCAGCATTACTCCATCTTAACTACTTTAGCCTACTATACACTCTCATATCAATCAGGTAATATAACTCCTCCATTCTTGTCTTTTTCCCTAAGATTGCCTTAGCTACACTTAAACTATTGAGTTTCTTTTAAATTTTAGAATCAGTTTCTGAATTTCCACTATGGAATCTCCTGTGATCTTGTCTGCAATCATACTAAATTTACAGGTTACTTTGGAACTGTATAACTTCTTTATAATGTTGAATCTTCTGATACATGAACAGTTTTTCTTTTACTTCTTTCAGTACGATGTGCATTTCTTTCTTTCTTTTTTTTTTTTTTTTTTTTTGAGACGGAGTCTCGCTGTGTCACCGAGGCTGCGGTACAGTGGCCCATGGTCTCTGCTCACTGCAAACCCCACCCCCCGGGTTCACACCATTCTGCCTCAGCCTCCCGAGTAGCTGGGACTACAGGCGCCCGCCAACACGCCCAGCTATTTTTTTGTATTTTTTTGAGTAGAGATGAGGTTTCACTGTGTTAGCCAGGATGGTCTCGATCTCCTGACTTCGTGATCCACCCATATCGGCCTCCCAAAATGCTGGGATTACAGGCGTGAGCCACAGCGCCCGGCCCGATGTGCATTTCTTTAGGGTAGATAGTGAACCCATTTTTCTTTGTTCATTTTCATTCTTGGTGATTGTTCAGTTCTGTGGTCTAAGTATGTTCCTTCTGGCCTATCAATGCTCCAGGTTTAACAAGTCTTGTTAGGGGGTTATCTTTTATGATTTTTCTTAAAGAAACAACTTCTGATTTTGTTGATTTTCTCTATTATGTTTGTTCACTGGATCATTGATTTCTGCTTTTACCTTTATTTTATCACCTTGAGTCTTTGAATGAGGCTATCTTCTAAGTGAAACAGGGGTCACCTTTTACTCTCCTAGGCCAACAGAGTGTAGGACTGGTTCCTTCTCCCAGTCAGGAACAGGCGAGCAGAGTGTGGGTTTGCTGAGACTCAACCTGTGAGTGATTTTTTTACTGTTGCTAGGATGTAGTCCTTCAGACTTTCTTCTGAGAATCCTGCTCTGTTGCCCAGGCTGGAGTGCAGTGGCACCATCAAGGCTCACTGTAACCTCAAACTCCTGGGTTCAAGGGATCTTCCCAGTTCAGCCTCCTGCGTCACTGGGACTACAGGTGTGCACCACCACACCTGGCTAAATTTTAAAACTTTTTGTGGAGATGGGGTCTGGCTCTGTTGCCTGGGCTGCTCTGGAGTTCCTTGCCTCAAGTTATGCTCCCGCCACAGCCTCTCATAGTGTTGGTACTTGCACGTGTGAGCCACTGGGGCCATTTCTCTTGATCATCAAGATGTTGTGGGAAATTCTACTGTGCTTCTCAGAGTGTGTTATGACTCTTGCACTATAGATCTTCAGAATTAGACATATATATATATATATATATATATTTTTTTTTTTTTTTTTTTGAGACAGAGTGTTGCTCTGTTGCCCAGGCTAGAGGGCAGTGGCATGATCTCAGCTCACTGCAACCTCCATCTCCCGGGTTCACGCCATTCTCCTGCCTCAGCCTCCTGAGTAGTTGGGACTGTGGGTGCCCACCACCATGCCTAGCTAATATTTTTGTATTTTTCATAGAGACAGGGTTTCACCGTGTTAGCCAGGATGGTATCGATCTCTTGACCTCATGATCCGCCCACCTCAGCCTCCCAAAGTGCTGGGATTACAGTTGTGAGCCACGGCGCCCAGCCTAGATAAGTATATTTTTACATGACTGACATAATAATTGTACATGTTTTGGGTAAAATGTGATGTTTTGATACATGTATATGTTGTGCAATGATCAAATCAGGGTAATTAGAATATCCATCATCTTCACATTTATTTCTTTGTAATGAGAACATTCAGAAATCTCTCTGCTAGCTGTTTTGAAATATACATTAGTACTAACTCATCATCCTGCTCTACAATAGGACAGCACAATTTATTCCTTCTATTTTAACTGTAACTTTGTACCTGTTGACCAATGTCTCCCCATCTCCCTCTCCCATCTACCCTTCCCATCCTCTAGTAATCACTCTTCAATTGTCTACTTCCATCTGAGAACAGCATTTCAGATTTCAACGTATGAGGGAGACCTTGCAGTATTGTCTTTCTGTGGCTGTTTTATTTCACTTACCCTGACCCTCTTCCAGGAGGAGCATTATTCACAATAGTCAGGATATGGAAATAACTTAAGTGTCTATTAATGGTTAAAAATAAAGGAAAATGTGGTATATATTCACCGTGGAATACTATGCAGTCATAAAAAACCAATGAATTTGATAAACATCTTGAAGGAGAAACCGTCATTGGATTGAGGTCCCTTAAGTCTCCAACTTGTACACTGTGTGACTATTGCAATAGTTGGTGTTTTGTTCCTCTCCAGATAAGTCCCATCTTCTGGAGGGTACTCTGAGATTTTGAGTCACTACATATTTAAAATCAGGAAGTGCCCCACAGCACACAACTTCAGATGACCACACAGGTCCACAGCTCCTCTCTAGCCCTTTCAACTGTGGCCTAGTGCATCCTTAGCTGGCTGTCCACTGGGTGAATTTTTGTTTCTCCTGCATCCTTGGGCTCTGAGAAGTTACCCACTAATTTACAGAGGTTTTGAGTTAGCTCTTTATCTTCCAGCCCCTCATAGCTTCAGGCTACCGTAAGTGCTGCAAAGGGAAAGTCAGATGTATGTTGAGGACCTTGAGTCTCCATTTTTTTAAAATCACAATCCCCCACAGCAACCCATAGCTCTGCTGGTGCCTCAGCAGCACTCTCTGCCTGGACCAAGCCCAAAATCTCAGCCCAGAATTACAAGTGGGCTGATAGGAAAAGCAACAAATGACATCCAACTCACTTCTGAGGAGTGTTCCACCACCTAGAATTCACCTCCTCTAGCTAGTCTTTGTGGACTCTTCACTTTTCCGAGGTGTCTCAACACACAGCGTGGCACGATGTCTGACTTTCCCAGTCATTAGTGGAGCTTTGTCCTGCCTGAATTTGTTCCATCCTCCCCAGTTACTCAAATTTTTCTCAGATAGATTGATAGCCAAACATTCTTCTACTGATTGCCTTGGGGATTCAAATATAAATAAATGACTGACTACAATCAAATATAAATTGGAAACCTTGCCATTTCACACACTGTTCTGGAAATGTAAAATGCTAGCTCAATGCACTCTTGCCCCTACTTTGTATAATTTTAATGTTTCATTCTGCATGTATTTTAAATCTTATAAGGCCTTGTCATGATTGTTGTACAGTCAATATTTATTTAGTTTTGACCAGACATTTATGAGTCCCTGTAGTCTTCATTCTTTCCTGAATTTTCAGTTTTTTTCTGTTACTTTTTCTTCTGCTTAAGGAATCTTTCTACTTTTATTCTACTCAGGCCCGCCGGTGAAAATCCTCTTAGTCATTTTCTTTGTCTTTACCATGTTTGTGTTTATTGCACTTTTTGGATTTGTGGCTTGAGTTCCTTTTTAGTTCTGTAAAAATATGGGCTATTAACTCTTCCAATATTGCTACTAAAGAATTCTCTCTTTCTCTTCTGTCTTTATGGGACTTTGATTACAAGAATGTCACCATCTCCTATATATTTCATATGCTCTTTTTTGTGTGTGCATGTGCACAGGCATGTCTGTTTTTTGTTTTATTTTTTTGAGATGGAGTCTTGCTCTGTCTCCCAGGCTGGAGTGCAGTGGCGCAATCCCGGCTCACTGCAAGCTCTGCCTCCCGGGTTCATGCCATTCTCCTGCCTCAGCATCCAAAGTAGCTGGGACTACAGGCGCTCGCCACCACGCCTGGCTAATTTTTTGTATTTTTAGTAGAAACGGGGATTCACCGTGTTAGCCAGGATGGTCTTGATCTCCTGACCTCGTGATCCACCTTCCTCAGCCTCCCAAAGTGCTGGGATTACAGGTGTGATCCACAGTACCCCACCGGCACGTCTGTTTTTAAGCCTTTCTCAGCTATAAGCTTCTGCATGTATACCTTATTTTGTTTATTTATTAATTTATTTAATTATTTTGAGATGGAGTTTCACTCTCGTCATCCAGACTGGAGTGCAATGGCATAATTTCAGCTCACTGCAACCTCCGCCTCCCGAGTTCAAGTGATTCTCCTGGCTCAGCCTCCTGACCAGCTAGGATTATAGGCACCACCTATGCCCGACTAATTTTTGTATTTTCGGTAGAGACAGGGTTTCGCCATGTTGCTCAGGCTGGTCTCAAACTCCTCACCTCAGGTTATCCGCCCACCTTGGCCTCCCAAAGTGCTGAGATTACAGGCATGAGCCACTGTGCGGGGCCCGTATAACTTCTACTGATTTTTTTTTTTCTTTTTCCCAAGACAGAGTCTCGCTCTGTCACCCAGGCTGAAGTGCAGTGGTGCAATCTCGGCTCACTGCAACCTCTGTCTCCCAGGTTCAAGTGATTCTCCTGCCTCAGCCTCCTGAGTAGCTGGGATTACAGGCGTGTGCCACCACAACCAGCTAACTTTTTGTAATTTTAGCAGAGACGGGGTTTCACAGTGTTATCCAGGATGGTCTTGATCTCCTGACCTCAGGATCCATTTGCCTTGGCCTCCCAAAGTGCTGGGATTACAGGTGTGAGCCACCGCTCCTGGATCTACTGATCTGTTTTTTCTGCTGATCAGTAATCCTGTCTTCAGTTTGCCCGATTCCTGTATAACCCTTTCATTAACTTTCCATTTTAAAATATATAAATTCTTAGTTCTTCATTTTCACTTTATTTTTTAAAGATCCCTGTTCATTGGTATAATTACACCTTTTGTCATCTTTTTGTTTCTGTTTAAAATTATTTTTATAGATTTAGAGGGTACAAGTGCAGTTTTGTTACACGGGCATGTTGCATGGTGGTGAAGTCTGGGCTCCTCATGCAGCCATCACTGAAAATAATGAACATTGTAGCCAGGAGGCAATTAGGTTGCAGTGAGCCGAGATCACACTCCTACAGTCCAGCCTGGAGACAGAGCGAGACTCCATCTCCAACAACAACAACAAAAAATAAGGGCCTCAAGCTTCATCCATGTTGCTGCAAAAGGCATGATTTCATTCCTTTGCATGGCTGAGTAGTAGTTCTTGATGGGTATATATACATACACATTATACATATAAAATTAAATTATATATTTAATAATATATGAATTTATGTAATTATGTGATTATATATTAAAGTGTGTATGTAACATATAATCACAAATATGAATACATATAGATATATTGCCTTTTCCTTATCTGGTCCACCTTGATGGGTGTCTAGGTTCATTCTTTATCTTTGTTATTATGAATAGTGCAGCAATAAACATACAAATGCAGATGTCTTTTGATATATTTTTTTCTTTTATTTTGGGTAGATATGCAGTAGTTGGATTGTTATATCAAATGGTAGATCTGTGTTTAGTTCTTTGAAAAATATCCATACTGTTTCTGTAGAGGTTGTACTCATTTACATCCCACCAACAGTATGTTACTTCTTCTCTGCATCTTCACCAGAATCTCTTATTTTTTGACTTTTTAATGATAGCCATTCTTACTGGTGTAAGATAGTATCTCACCGTGGTTTTAATTTACATTTCTCTGATGATCAGTGATGCTGAGCATGTTTTCATGTGCTTGTTGGCTCCTTGTATGTCTTCTTTTGAAAACATGTCTGTTCATTTCCTCTGCTCACTTTTCAATCTACAGATTCAGTGCAATCCCCATCAAAATACAAACATCATTTTTCAAAGTCTTAGAAAAGACAATCCTAAACAAAAAGAACAAAGCTGGGGCAGTGCATTACCTGGCTTCAAATTGTATTACAAACCTGTAGTAACCCAAACAGCCTGGTACTGGTACATAAATAAGAGACATAGATCAGTGGAACAGAGGGAATCCAGAAATAAAGCCACGTGCTTACAATGAACTGATCTTTGACAAAGTAGGCAAAAACATATCCTGGGAAGCAACACCCTAATCAGTACATTATACAGGGAAAGCTGGCTAGCCACCTGCAGAAGAATGAAACTGGACCCATATCCCTCACCATATACAAAAATTAACTCAAGATGGATTGAAGACTTAAATGTAAGACCTGAAACTATAAAAGTCCTAGAAGAAAACCTGGGAAAAATTCTTCTGGATATTAGCCTAGGCAAAATAATTCATGACTATTACCTCAAAAGCAAATGCAACAGAAGCAAAAGTAGACACATACATGGGACTTAATTAAACGAAAAAGCTTCTGAACAGAAAAAGATGTAATCAAACAGAGTAAACAATCTATGAGTTGGGACAGGATATTTGCAACTTATGCATCCAACAAAGGTCTAATATCTGGAATCTACAAAGAACTCAAACAACTCTACAAGAAACAACCCCTTTTGTCATCTTTCTAATTCAACGTATTTAATGGTGTTTTTAAAGTCTATATCCGATAACTTCAATATTTCCCTCACTTGTGTTCTTATTTATATGTTTTTACCTTTATCTCTAATTATTTATTAAATTTTAGAAATTGCTATGAAGGCTTGTAGCCTCTCTGAATAATGTTTTCTTCTTCCATAAAGTCTTCACCCCATCTTCTGGTAGGCAACTCAGCCAGGGGAGCCAATCACCATATTCCAGTCAAAGATGGAGCTCACTCAAGCCTGGTTTCCAGTGTTGCAAGGTTTCATCTTCCTCTTTCCACCCCTTCTCCTGTTACTGTCCTAACTTAGAGCTTTGGGTATTACCTACGGTCTTTAAGTCTTTGCTTACTCTCAAACTCCACTTTATTTTTTTTCCACATCAGGACTGTGGACAGCTGTATACTATGATTTTCACTGACTCACTGCTTGTCTTCTTAGTTTTTGGCCCCATGGACCTTAAAAAATGCAGCAAATGCTTTAATATCAGACAGTACTACCTTCTTTTAACTCTTCCTCTCTCCAGGATCTTGACTTCACAAATTCCGAATTCCTTGACAGTCCTGCCATGTGATTTTTATTTCTTCAAAATGGTCAGATTGATGAATCTCTGATCATTGTTTTCCTCTTAGCAGTAGCCTTCTATAATAATTCTCAGCTGCTTTGCCCTGTACACAAATTTGGCAAGTGTTCTCAAAAGTTTGAAAAAGAAAGAAAAGCCATATTGCATATTAATTTATTTCTCTGCAGTTCTCATTTCTCTGCTTTCATATCCTGGCTGCCTCAGTAGCTCTCAGATATCTTCAAACATCTCTATGTTTAAATTTATTCTGCTATTCCAGCTGTTCTTGGTAGTGATACTGCTTGCTACAAACTACTTCACTGTAGCCCAAGTGGAAAACTCCCATTGAATACTTTTAAGAAAAAGATATGTTTAGAAATGCCAGATTGGTAGCAGAGTTTACATTCTCTGACTGACTCACTTGTTTATAAATGGTTTAAAGGCCAAAATTTGTAAAAAAAAGCATATATAGATAGTACCTCCTCATGCTGCTTTCTCCTATGTTGCAGGGCAGTACAGTGCCATTGGGTGATATGCTTTGAGAGTGAATATAGATTTCCATAGGGTCCATAGTACCCTGAGCTTCACTGGGAGAACCAGTTGTGGATCTGCAGGGTACCTCGGAAAATGAAAATGCAAGTCCCTTGTTCAAAATGTATTTAATATTTCTAGACACTCCCAGAAAGCTTATACCAGATGCAGAGTCCTTCTAAGTATGGAGTCCTTTGCAACTGCACATGCCACACATCTTTGTCCCTGACCCTGGTCTGCGGACCACTAGACTCAGGAAACATTGAGAAGCAGAGAAACTCACCCCAGCTCTTCTTTCTTTTACTTTTTAAAAAATGGTAACTCATTGATGAGGTTCAAGATATTGCAGATGGTTGTAAAAACATAATCACATATTTCTATCTCCTTGCTGAATGCACACACTTGTAGTTGAACCTCACTTTTTGCAAGAATGGAGCTGATGATACAAGGAGCAGGGATAAGTTTTTATTTCTATTTTTATTTATTTATTTTGAGACGGCACCTCGCTCTGTCTCCCAGGCTGGAGTGCAGAGGCACAATCTTGGCTCACTGAAAGCTCCGCCTCCAGGGTTCATGCTTCTCCTGCCTCAGCCTCCCGAGTAGCTGGGACTACAGGCGCCCGCCACCACACCCGGCTATTTTTTTTTTTTTTTTTTTTTTTTTTTTAGTAGAAGTGGGATTTCACCATGTTAGCCAGGATGGTCTTGATCTCCTGACCTCGTGATCTGCCCGCCTCGGCCTCCCAAAGTGCTGGGTTTACAGGCATGAGCCACTGCGCCCGTCCCAAGGATAAGTTTTTAACGTAGTATTTTTAAATAATTTATATCTGGGACTGCCGTCTCTAGCTGTTGACTGGGAGAGTGTTGAAAGTGTTATTCCCCAAAAGAATGAGAATAAAATCTTCAAAATATCATAAGGAGCAGTCACAAAATTATACACATATGTGGAGACATTAGACATCTGTGTCCCATCAAATCTTTGTCTTTCTCTGTAAGGCTCTTCTTAGTAATTTCTCTAATTTATGGTTACAGTTGTCCACATTTTGTGGGCTGCTAATGTCAGCATTCTGCATACAGATGCCTCATGCTTTTAACAACTCTGACAGAGGTTTTCACTGCTCATGTACTAAATGGTACTAATCTGTGAAATAAAAAGTGTAAATGTACACAGCATGATTCATTTGCGTAATTCTTTGAAATCCTTCATGTCTCCTAAAAATATTATTAGAAGACTTTTCATGTCCCCCTAGCAGGATTTTCTCCATGTTTGTACCAAGCATGGGAACTGTAGCTTCCCTATGATTTGCAGGAATTGTGTGCCATTGAAGAAAACAAAAGCCTTCATGAGCTTCTCAAACCAAGAATAGAGAGGACTCAACCCTAATCCTCCTCCTATGATTGCAACTATGATGTTCAGTAGTTCCTGAATGTTTGACAGGAACATATAATAGACATGATAGAGATTTTGCATCTCTGATGCCCAGAAGCCACTGCTTATTATCACAATATAGAATTTCATGATTAACTATTTTAAATACTCCAGGCTTCCAATGAAAATTCTAATTGAGTCAAGCTTCAAGCACTAACTGCCTCCTCTGTGGATCCTGGGATGATGGTTGTTTCTCTGAAGTGTTGTTGAGATGACAGAGTTCCCTGGATGTCCCTGGCTCAACAGAGAGGCACACCCCGTTGCATGATGTGCAAACGGCAGGTGCAGGAGCCAAGGTGAGTCCTTTGGGCTCTAGCCCCACAGTAGTGACTAGGGGTGTGTGTCTGTGACTTCATAAGCCCAAGTGGGCGTGTGTTACAGTTGTCTTTTCGCTCTGATATCTGCAGAAAAAGCTTAAGTGTTTACCAGCTGATTACCCTCTTGGCACCCTGGTTCTTGTCCAGAGTCCACAAAGAATTAGGTTACACATGGACTTGAAGAGGGAATATGGGGTTTTACTGAGTGGTGTAGATAGCTCTCAGTGGGATGGATGGAAAGTTGGAAGGGGGATAGAGTGGGAAGATGATTGTCCCCTGGAGTTTGGCTGTCCAGTGGCAGACTCCTCTCCGATTGTCCCCAGCCGAACTCCTCTCAGCATTCAGATGCTCCTTCTCTTCTCTCCTTGGCTGCACCATTCTGCTGCTTGTTTGCTCATCTCCTTCTGGAGCCTGAAGTTCAAGGTATATGTGGGTACAGGTAGGGGGGTGTGGTGGGTCAAAAAGCAACTTTTTGGGCATGAAAACAGGAATGCCTGTCCTCTTTAATGGCTGCTGGTGTCCAGGCTTGAGGGTGGGACTTTTGCCAGGGAACCGCCCTCTTCTACCCAATGTTTCTGTCTCCCATCCCTATCATTGTACATTGTCAAGACAGGCAAGAGAACTGCTGTAATTCAGCTTCTCTTTCAAGGCAGTTTTCTATCACCAAAAATCCTAACATCACCCTACATGAAAATCTCTAATTGACCAAACCCCAATCATCTTAACACAAGAGATAGAAAAATGTTGCTGGAAAAATAACATTTGCTATGCACTCCCATAGAATCAAATCAAACAAAAATTATTAATTCTTTAATGTATTTTTTTTTTTAGTTTCACTCTATTTTAAAATGTCTGTGGTGGGAGGATGAGTGTATGTATCTCTCCAGCTATTGATGTTGATACACACAAAATGCATTTTATAAACTAAAGCACAGTTATTTTTATGAAACCTATAGCATTCTCCCTATATTTATTTTAGATAAGAGATGCACTATATATAATTAATTAACAAATCATTTCTATCCTTTGGAAAATAATTTTAAAAACAGCAGATGTAACAGTAGCAGCTATTTTGCCTCATGAGAAATAATTTTTCATTGTTGTCTCTAACTTATCATCAGTATTTTTAAGAAAAGACGTAAAATCTTTCCTTAGCCTCCTCCAGCTCCACAGATCTGCTCTGGGCGTTACTTGTTGACTTAGTTAAAACTGTGAGGTTAAAAGGCCATTCGGTATTCTGAGCGCTTAAATATAAATAGCAGAAAACACTGAAGCAGAGACAAACCATCAGTGCTAATACATGGAGGGTCTATTGGTGAATAGAGTTGTATTTTTAAAATATTTGTCTTTCTAGTTGTTGATGATGAAACTCTTTTTTTTTTTTTTTGAGATAGAGTCTTGCTCTGTCCCTCAGGCTGCAGTGCAGTGGCGCGATCTCGGCTCACTGCAACCTCCGCGTCCCGGGTTCGAGCCTCCCGAGTAGCTGGGACTACAGGCACCCGCCACCACGCCTGGCTAATTTTTTGTATTTTTTTTTTTTTTTTTTGTAGAGACAGGATTTCCCCGTGTTAGCCAGGATGGTCTCGCTCTCCTGACCTTGTGATCCACCAGCCTGAGCCTCCGAAAGTGCTGGGATTACAGGCGTGAGCCACCGTGCCCAGCCTGAAATTTTAAACACTTGCTTTTTTTTTTCTGAAAGACATATAGTATGTTTACTTCATGATAGGGTTTTTTTAGTTTGGTGTATTTTTGTGTTTTAATTTAGTTTTTTGGTTTGTGAGTAGCTTTTTTTTCTTTTTTTGAGACTGTCTCACTGTCTCGTCCAGGCTGGAGTGCAGTGGAGCAATCTCGGCTCACTGCAACCTCTGCCTCCTGGATTCAAGCTGTTCTCCTGCCTCAGCCTCCTCAGTAGCTGGGGTTACAGGCACATGCCAGCATGCCCCGCTAATTTTTGTATTTTTCGTAGAGATGGCGTTTTAGCATGTTGGTCAAGCTGGTCTCGAACTTCTGACCTCGTGATCCACCCACCTAGGCCTCCCAAAGTTCTGAGATTACAGGCGTGACCCACCATGCCCGGTTGAGTAGTTTATTTAATTGTTAAAAAGTTTTGGTAAAAACAATGCAAAGAACCATTTGAACTTTGAACAGTGTTTGATTTTATTGACTTGCAAATCAGTTCTCATATTCCAAATATTAAAGGCTCAGTCCCTCTAAATATTTATATATTACGAAAAAATCATAAATCTGAATGCATTTAAGAGGTTAAACATTTTGTTAACACATGTATTTACTAAAAATGTAATTAACACATTTAAATTTTTAATTAAAATCACAATTCCGGTCGGGCGCCGTGACTCAAGTCTGTAATCCCAGCATTTTGGGAGGCCGAGACGGGCGGATAAGGAGGTCAGGAGATCGAGACCATCCTGGCCAACACGGTGAAACCCTGTCTCTACTAAAAAATACAAAAAACAAGCCGGGCGAGGTGGCGGGCGCCTGTAGTCCCAGCTACTCCAGAGGCTGAGGCAGGAGAATGGTGTTAACCCAGGAGGTGGAGCTTGCAGTGAGCTGAGATCCGTTCACTGCACTCCAGCCTGGGCGACAGAGCGAGACTCCATCTCAAAAAAAAAAAAAAAAAAAAAAAAAAAAGAAAAAAAAAAATCACAATTCCAGCAGAACATATTCTTTAAAATGCTTTAACATCATAAAAGCAGACAAATCGTAAACATACTGAGAGGTGACAACGTGTTAGCAGCCCTCTCTCTTGGCACCTCCTCTGCCTTGGCTTCTACTCTGGTGGAGCTTGAAGAGCCCTTCAGCCCCCCACAGCACTGTGGGAGCCCCTCTGTGGGCAGGCCGAGGCAAGAGAAGGCTCCCTCTGCTTGCCGGGAAGTGTGGAGGGAGAAGTGTGGCGGGAATCAGGGCTGTGGCGGCGCTCGCGGCCAGTGCGAGTTCTGGACAGGCGTGGGCGCGGCAGGCCCCACACTAGGATAGGCCAGCCAGTTCCACCAGCCCCGGGGAGTGAGGGGCTTAGCACCTGGGCCAGCAGCTGCAGAGGGTGCCCCGGGTCCCTCGGCAATGCTGGCCCACCTGGGCTGCACTCGAATTCTTTCCTGGCCTCAGCTGCCTCCCCACAAGGCAGGACTCAAGACCTGCAGCCTGCCATGCCCGAGCCTCCCTCCTCTCCCCCTCCACCTCAGGCGTGGGCTCCTCTGTGGCCCAAGCCTCCCCGACAAGCCCTGCTGCTGTGGACCCCAGTCCTATCAACCGCCCAAGGGCTGAGGAGTGCAAGCGCAGGCACGGGACTAGCAGGCAGCTGGTGTGGGATCCACTGGGTGAAGCCACCTGGGCTCCTCGGTCTAGTGCGGACTTGGAGAACCTTTATGTCTAGCTATGGGATTGTAAATACACCAATCAGCACCCTGTGTCTAGCTCAAGGTTTGTAAATACACCAATCAGTGCTCTGTATCTAGCTAACCTAGTGGGGACTTGGAGAACTTTTCTGTCTAGCACGCTATGTCTACCTAAATGATTGTAAATGCACCAATCAGCACTCTGTCAAAATAGACCAATTAGCTCTCTGTAAAATAGACCAATCAGCAGGATGTGGGGGGGGGTTCAGATAAGGCTATAAAAGCGGGGTGCTGGAGCTGCAGCGACAACCCTCCTGGGTCCGCTTCTACAGTATGGAAATTGTTCTTTAGCTTGTTATGGTAAATCTTCTTGGTGCTCACTCTTTGGGTCCACGCACCCTTTATGAGCTGTAACATTCGCGCAGCGAAGATCTGCAGCTTCACTCCAGAAATCAGCGAGGCCACGACCCCACCAGAAGGAAGAAACTGCCGACACATCTGAACATCTGAAGGAACAAACTCCGGACACACCATCTTTAAGAACTGCAACACTCACCGGGAGGGTCCACCGCTTCATTCTTGAAGTCACCAAGACCAAGAACCCACCAATTCCAGACACAATACTATGATTATAAAAGTGATTGGAATGCTTTGTCATATCATAAGCTAAAAATACTATTTATAAATGCTTTTATAAGTACTATTGATTTGAATCGTTTTTTGTTACTGTTTTTATTTCTTTCCAAGTTTACATTTCTGTGATCATCATAAACATACCAGGTTATAATGAAAAATAAATAATTGTTATAGACAAGTTAAGATCTGGAATCAATGTTTTCTTACCAAGGCACAGGTCTAATTTATGGTTGAGCGTAAATTGTGCCAAATCGATAATGTTTAATGTCCACACCTTCACAGTAGCTTTTGTTTTGTGCAACTCACAGCTCACCCTGAAAGAATGTGCCATACTGTTATCATTACACATGTTCTTGTAAGTATATTGATCTGCTCTATTGTCACTACTAAAATTGTATATTTGTTTTTTTGTTTTTGTTTTTTTTTTTTTTTTTTTTTTTTGAGACGGAGTCTTGCTCTGTCGCCCAGGCTGGAGTGCAGTGGCCGGATCTCAGCTCACTGCAAGCTCCGCCTCCCGGGTTTACGCCATTCTCCTGCCTCAGCCTCCCGAGTAGCTGGGACTACAGGCGTCCGCCATCTCACCCGGCTAGTTTTTTTTTTTTTGTATTTTTTAGTAGAGACGGGGTTTCACCGTGTTAGCCAGGATGGTCTCGATCTCCTGACCTCGTGATCCGCCCGTCTCGGCCTCCCAAAGTGCTGGGATTACAGGCTTGAGCCACCGCGCCCGGCCTAAAATTGTATATTTGTTATCTAATTATAATTTTTAGATGTAGCTAGAGAATTTTTTCTCCTGGGAATAAGTGTACTCTGCGTTGAAGACATTTGACTAATTTGTTTCCTTAGAGTGTGGTTAAAAGCTTTTTCTACTTATTTTTTCTGTGTGATGACCAGTACCAATTAACAGTGGGGCTCTCTTTCTCACAAGTTAACATGTGTATCAACCACTGTATATGTTGTCCTTTATTTAGGGTAGGCATTGGTAAACTATGTTGGGCTTCCCACTGATTTTTCTTTTTTTTTTTTTCCTTGAGACAGAGTCTCTCTCTCTCACCCAGGCTGGAGTGCAGTGGCATGATCTCAGCTCACTGCAAGTTCTGCCTCTGGGCTTCATGCCATTTTCCTGCCTCAGCCTCCCTTGTAGCTGGGACTACAGGCACCCGCCACCATGGCCAGCTGATGTTTGAATTTTTAGTAGAGATGGGGTTTCACCTTGCTAGCCAGGATGGTCTTCATCTCTTGACCTCGTGATCCACCCACTTCGGCCTCCCAAAGTGCTGGGATTACAGTCATGAGCCACCAAACCCGGCCTGTGTTTGTTTTGAGATGGAGTCTTGCTGTATTGGCCAGGCTGGAGTGCAGTGGCATGATCTTGGCTTACTGCAACCTCCACCTCCTGCGTTCAAGCAGCTCTCCTGCCTCAACCTCCCAAGTAGCTGGGATTACAGGTGCTCACCACCACGCCCGGCAGTTTTGTATTTTCAGTAGAGATGGGGTTCCATGTGGGCCAGGCTGGTTCCGCACTCCTGACCTGAAGTGATCCACCCACCTCGGCCTCCCAAGTGCTGGAATTAGAGGCATGAGCCACCATGCCCCACTGCCACTGGATTTTATAAATCAAATTTTATTTAGATACAGCCGTATCTATTCATTTAGGTATTAATTATGGCTGTTTTATAAGACAATAGCTGAATTGAGTAGTTGTAACAGATACCATATGGTCTGTGAAGCCTAAAATGTTTACTGTCTCACCTCTTACTGAAAAAATTTTGCCAAATCCTGCTTTAGGAGACAGTACTTATTTTTTTCTGTGTTGACTTTGGTTACTCAGAAGTCCTTGGTTTATTTTTTTTCTTACATACAGAGATAGGTTTTGACTCATTATTAACAGGTGATTTCAATTTCCTTTTAAGGACACAAAGTTAAGACGTATTTCTCATCTTCCTTACAGTTAATTGTGGTCATGTGACTGAATTCCAGGAAATGGAGTATGAGTGGAACTAAGATTTGAACGTAGTCATGAAGAATAAAACATAATCCTTTATTAAATTTCTGTGTTCCAGTAGTTGTTTTATGTGTTCATACTTTTAGAAATTGACTGGTAGAACAGTCTTTAAGTTGAAACTTGCCATACTTCCCCTTAAGTTTGGAAAATATCTTTGATCCTTTGTAACCAAGTATTTCAGATTCATTGTAATTTTTTTTTTTTTTTCACTTCACGACATGGAACCAACTAGCCTGAGAAGCCTGGGTTCCTTTACCGAAGGCCAGTACCAGTATTGATCTATGGGTGTTAGAATTACACTAAGAAGTAGTAGCTTTGGTTAAAAGTTGCTGCTGCTGCTGCTGCTGACAGAGATGGAAAATACATTTTGAGTTAACATTTATTTTTCCAATTTATTATATAATATTGTATTCTCACTGCTTCTAGTGTATAGAGACGAACTGGTGCTCTATTATAATGACCCTGCTGTTTGGTAATCAACCCTATAGTGCCATTTAAGAGACAATTAAATAACTCGTTAAATTTAGTTTTTTTTCCTTCTTCTTACTGGCTAATAATGGCATCCGTACTTTTGCAAATAAATGTTGCAGCAATATCCAGTGACTTAATTTTTTGTCAATGATATAACTTTTTGATTTTGAAAGTTGTGCAGATAGGTACAAAGCAACATAATGTTTGAACAATGTCCAATGTGAGCCCTGTACTCACTGACACAATAGTTTGTTGTGTAGATGACATGAAGGGTGCTGGGAGTCCATGCCCAAATGTGTAGAAATGTGCAGTGCTCTATTTTCATTCCTTCTATGGACTTTCTGATCACATGACTTTTGAGGACAACAGATATCAAGCTCACAGAATTACTATTTGTGATCTCTGGCTACCAAAACACGTACCAGCAAACCTCCCACCACCAGATTGTACAGCAAGGATATGGTCAACATCTGGATGTGCGAGTGACCTTCTGCAATTGGAGCCAAACCAGTTACAAAATAAACTTCCTCATTTAGTAAACAAAGGGAACATTGAAGGGTTGTTGTTTTTTTTTTAACTGAAAATTTGTAAACATGAATGTGTCTTTTCATCACAATTTTGAAATGTCTTGAAATGCCAGGGTAAATAAGGAGTATAAATGTCTGCTTTCAGTAATTACAGTTCTCCAACTCAACGAGGAAAAACAATACTAATGTTCTTCATGCATCCTGAATGCATGCAGCACAGATACAGAAACGAAGAATCAAAACCGTGTAGAGTGCAGAAATCTCACTGTGTAGTGAGAGAAACTGTCTTTACAAAAATTGTGATGATCCCGTTGCACAAGATGGCTCAAATAACCATTTGAAATCTAGAATGGTGCTGAATCATTCCTTCTGTTTCACACACATCCACTTTTAATATCTTAATTTAGACTACAAGTAGTGCCTTTAAATGGTTATTCTTTTTTTTTTTTTTTTTTTTTTTTTTTGAGATGGAGTCTCGCTTTTTCTCCCAGGCTGGAGTGCAGTGGCGCAATCTCGGCTCACTGCAAGCTCAGTCTTCTGAGTTCATGCCATGTTCCTGCCTCAGCCTCCAGAGCAGCTGGGACTACAGGTGCCTGCCACTATACCCGGCTAAGTTTTTGTTTTTTTTTTAGGAGAGACGGGGTTTCACCGTGTTGGCCAGGATGGTCTTGATCTCCTGACCGCCGCAGCTTCCCAAAGTGCTGGGATTACAGGCCTGAGCCACCGCGCCCTACCATGATTATTCTTAATATACATATTGGACATAATTTCAGATTATGTTCAGATTATTACATTCTAGAGTTTCAAAAAGTGAAACAAAATGTCTTCATTTGTGTTGAGATTGACATAATCTAAATTGTATCCCTTCATTTTCCTCTTAATTGAAAATAAGAAAACTTTGAAAATCAACTTCCTGGAAGAATGTTTGAAGAACCCTAGGCTTTTAAAATATTTATGAATCTGAATGGAAATACAGTTTTATTAAATTTTGAAATAGTGTTCTCCATCTTATTTTTTTTCCTCAATTTTTATTTTCTACCTAAATTTACTCTTTGTTTCCTTTTATTTGCATGAATTACCTTTCAGTTAACAGACCCTTAACACGTGATCAAACAAAATGTTATTTTTTAGGAAAGTTTAAGGAAAATAAGAGAAAAAAGCTCTATTCTAGAGCGTATCATATATTGAGAAAAACAAATTTCCTGGACAAATGCTATAATAAAAAATGAGATACGATTTCTAAGACTCTATTATTATAAACAACTGAAATAATGTTTTTAAAAACAGAAAATTTGCAGAGGTAAGCAATATGGAAAATTGTTTTCATCTCTTCTAATCACCTTTTCACATACACTCACACATATTTGCAAACACACACACACAACCCGAAGACTATAATTTTGTAAAAGCACTGCAAAGGAAAAGTAATGTAGATGAAAAATGCAAACGAGACCCTGGCAAGTAATTGCAGTTCTGTTTTATCAGAGATAAAAGATACAGTCTTTCTAATAGTCCTTCAGATGTTTCTCTTGTGAGCATTTGAATATAACCCCAACGTGTGGAACAAAACATTCACCTACTTGGATTAAAGTTTATCCTGTAGAAAGAGCTAATGTCACAACTGCAGATGTGCCTCTGCAGCATATACACTTCAGAGCTCCTACTGTCATAGAAGCTAGAAATCAGTCAAAAGAGTTGGTTTTGACATCACAGTTCTCAACCAAAATAAAATTCCAAAAAGAGACTGGAAAATATTCCACTGGTAATTTAAATACAAGCTGTATGTGCTTTCATTTTACACCCAACCACTTCACAGCAAAAAGACATTTTTTTTTTTTTATTGCACAGACAGAAATAATACAACTTGAAAGCCAAAATCCTGAAATCAGTTTAAGGCTTATAAAATACGTTTATAGGATATTGCTTGAGTATGACAAAATTTTACTTACAGATATCTTTAAATCTTTCCTCATAATAACTGCATCTTGTCTATATCAACATTCACTCTTTTCAAATTCTAAAATTAACAAAAGTCTATTTTTGCTCTAAAATATACATTTCAAATTTAATTTAATATAAAATGCCAATTCTAATTCTCATTTTTTCCTTAGCAAGCAAGTATCCAACCTCATATTTTTTGCCAAGTCTTGGCCAAGAAATGTTGTATTTAAAAACCAAACAACACAGACTTGTTGAAACTCTCAGAACGTTTGAGCCTGCAACTCCAGGAAAGGCTTTATCTAAAACCAATGAACTTTTCAGGGCTGTTGAAAAATGACCAGAGGGGCCAATTAGCTGTTGCACAATTGGAATCTTCCTGACGCTTTGTCAATAATTTATAAAATGGAGAGGGCAGAAGAGGTCACTGTCACTGAGGGGAAGTTAAAATTAAAATGTTCCTCTTACATATTGTGCTCTAGAAAGCAAGAGGATAATTTTCTGTTTTTCTGGAAGAAATTCATTTTGATGTAAATCAGACAATAAATTTTACTTTATCAAAAGCTAACAATTGTGCAGTAGTTATAATCTGTTTCTATATACTCTCTTTCTTACCTGTCTTAGATTTCAAATTGTTGGTTGATGCAAATATGTTGTTTTTATTCTTTTTCTCTGTTTCTATCCTTTCCTATAATTGTACCTATTCCCATTGCTTCATTTCCTTGAAGAAGAATCAATCTTTATTTTTTTTCAATCAATAAATGAAGAATCTTGGTAGACAAAAATATTTTTCACTTACCTTTGGATATAAGGCTTAAAATTTTATATTATTCACAAAGAAATGAACGTGAATTTCTCATTCTATTTCCTTTTTAGCATACCTTGAAACTAAGAGTCCTATCATGAAAATCTAACATTCAATTTAATTCTTAAGCTTCTTGACAAATGAGAAAAATTATGTGAAGCTTTTGTCATTTGGCAAGCTCATAAAAAGGCAGGATTGATTGAAAAAGGCTGTATTTACAGAACATGAAGGCCAGGAGCGGTGGCTCACGCCTGTAATCCCAGCACTTTAGGAGGCTGACGCGGGCAGATCACCTGAGGCTGGGAGTTTGAGACCAGCCTGACTAACATGGAAAAACCCTGTCTCTACTAAAAATACAAAATTAGCCGGGCGTGGTGGCACATGTCTGTAATCCCAGCTACTTGGGAGGCTGAGACTGGAGAATCCTTGAACCTGGGTAGTTGGAGGTTGCAGTGAGCCAAGATGGCGCCATTGCACTGCAGCCTGGGCAACAAGAGTGAGATTCCATCTCAAGAAAAAAAAAAAGAACAGGAGCTGAAAGGAAATGCGTGATAACCTGGTACATTAGCTTTGTGAAGGTCTGCATTTAGGGACTTTTGATAGATGACATTTCATGGTCATGAGAACCCTGAGTTAAGACAGACCTTGATGAAAAGGTATTAATAGAATGAAGTGAAAACAGGTGAAGCTGAAAATGATCAGGTCAAGCTTATGTGTCCATTTACTTAATTTTTTTCTCTCTCTTTTTTTTTTTTGAGACTAAGTTTCGCTCTTGTTGCCTAGGCTGGAGTGCAGTAGCACGATCTCAGCTCACTGCAACCTCCGCCTCCTGAGTTCAAGTGATTCTCCTACTTCAGCCTCCTGAGTAGCTGGGATTACAGGCATGTGCCACCACACCCAGCTAATTTTTGTATTTTTAGTGGAGATGGGGTTTCACTATATTGGCCAAGCTGGTCTTGAACTCCTGACCTCATGATCCACCCACCTCAGCCTCCCAAAGTGCTGGGATTACAGGTGTGAGCCACCGCGCCTGGCCTTATATTGCTCTTTATCCTCTAGTCTCCTAAAATAGAAGCTCATTGATTTTAGATTTTTCTTTTCTCTAATAAGTGCTTTTAATGTTATACAGCATCCTCTAAAAAATACTTTTGCTGTATCCCACAAATTTGGATGTTTTATTTTTATTTTATTTTATTTATTTGAGACAGAGTCTCACTCTGTTGCCCAGGCTGGAGTGCAGTGGGGCAATGTTGGCTCACTGCAACCTCCACTTCCTGAGCTCAGGTGATTCTCATGCCTCAGCTTATCATGTAGCTGGGACTACAGACACACGCCATCATATTCTGCTAATTTTGGTATTTTTATTAGAGATGGGGTTTCACCATGTTGGTCAGGCTTGTCTCAAACTCCTGGGCTCAAGTGATCTGCCTGCCTCAGCCTCCCAAAGTGCTGGGATTACACACATGAGCCACCATGCCTGGTCTGGAATTTTATTTTCAATTAGTTTAATATATTTTAAATTTTTAACTTGATAAGTCTTTGACTAGTGGATTATTTAGAAATACGCTGTTTAATTTCCATATATTTAGGAACTTCCTAGCTAACACTCTGTTACTGATTTCTAGGTTAGTTTCATCGTGGTCTGAGAATGTACTTTGTTATGATTTCTATCCTTTTCAGTTTGTTCAGGTGTGATTGATGGCATAGCATTTGGTCTATCTTAATGAATACTTCCTGGGTCCTTGAGATAATGAGTGTGCTGTGGTTGTTGGATGGACTACTGTATGAATGTTAATTTGATTCGATTGATACTGCTATTCAGGTCAAATGTCTCATCGATTCTCTGCCTGCTTGATCTATCAATCACTGATAGGAGGATAAGGAGGTCTCTAATTATAAAAGTGAAATTCTCTGCCAAGCACAGTGGCTCACTCCTATAATCCCAGCACTTTGGGAGACCAAGGTGGGTGGATCAGGAGGTCAGGAGATTGAGACCATCCTGGCTAACATGGTGAAACCCCATCTCTACTGAAAATAGAAAAAATTAGCCAGGCATGGTGGCGGGTGCCTGTAGTCCCAGCTTCTTGGGAGACTGAGGCAGGAGAATGGCATGAACCCGGGAGGGTGAGCTTGCAGTGAGCTGAGATCACACCATTGCCCTCCAGCCTGGGTGACAGAGTGAGATTCTGTCTCAAAAAAAAAAAAAAAAAAAAAAAAAGTGAAATTCTCTATTTCTTCCGCTAGTGTTTTTAATTTTTGCTTTATGCATGTTTTTTCTTTTTTTTTTTTTCTCCTAGTGCAGTGGTGTGATCTCGACTCACTGCAACCTCCACCTCCCAGGTTCAAGTGAGTCTCCTGCCTCAGCCTCCTGAGTCGCTGAGATTACAGGTGCGCACCACCACACCAGGCAAATTTTTGTATTTTTAGTAGAGACAAGGTTTCACCATGTTGGTCAGGCTGGTCTCTAACTCCTGACCCTGTGATCTGCCTGCCTCAGCCTCCCAAAGTTCTGGGATTACAGGTGTAAGCCACTGCACTTGGCCTGCTTTGTGTATTTTTATCCTCTGTTGCTAGGTCCATTAAAATTAAGATTGTTATGTCTTCTTGCAGAATTGGCATCTTTGTCATTACCCCTATTTATTCCTGAAAATTGTCCAGACTGCTTTCTCCAAAATAAATTTGAATACTCTAGCTTTCTTTTGATGAGTGTTAGTGTGGTTAGCTCTTTATACTTAAAGTGAGTATCTTGTAGACAACATATATTTGAGTCTTACTTCTTTCTCCACTAATAAGAAGTCTCTATCTTTTAATTTGTGTATTTAGATCATGAACATTTAGAGTGATTGTCTATAAAGTTAGGTTAATACCTACTATGTTTATAACTCTTTTCTATTTGTTGCATTTGTTCTTTGTCTCTTCTTTTCTCTTTTTTCTGCTTTTGATGATGTTACCAGAACATTTTATAAAATTGCATTGTTTTCTTAGTATATCAATTGCACTTCTTTATAAAAGCATTTTTCAGGCCAGGTGTGGCATGCCTGTAATGCTAAGCACTTTGGGAGCCCGAGGCTGGTGGATCACGTGAGGCCTAGAGTTTCAGACCAGCCTGGCCAACATGGCGAAAATATATCTCTATAAAAAATACCAACATTGGCTGAGTGTGGTGGCGTGTGCTTGTTGTCCCATCTGCTCAGGAGGCTGAGATATGAGAATTGCCTGAACCCAGGAGGCAGAGGTTGTAAGGGCTGAGATTATACCACAGCACTCCAGCCTGGGTGACAGCATGAGACTCTGTCTCAAAACAAAACAAAACAAAACAAAACACTGCTTTGGCTATCCGATAGGATACAATATTCATTTTGAACTAACTGAAGTCCCTCTTCAAATAGTGCTCTGCCATTTCATGTGCAGTACAGGCATGGTACCTTATAACCAAAAGTCTCTATTCCTCCTTCTGTCCTTTGTGACACTGATGTTAACAATTTCATTTTTCTATATGCTATCATCAACTAATGCAGTGTTACCATTATTGTTTAAAACAGTTACCTTTTAAATCAATTAAGAAATAAAAAGAATTAAAAATTTTATTTTACTTTCATTTATTACTTGTTTGATGCTCTATTTTTATGTACTTACAAGTTCCTGCCTTATCATTTTTCTTATGCCTAAATAACTTATTTCTATAAGAACATTTCTTACAGAGCAGGTCTTTTAGCACTGAATTCCTTCAGTTTTTGTTTTGCTTTAATTTTTCTCTGAGATAATTTTCATTAATTCTTTGCATTTTAAGGAAAATTTTACTGAATATATAATTCTACATTGGTTGTTGTTTTCTTTCAACACTTTAAATATTTCACCCAGTGTTTTTGCTTGCTTTTCCTGAGAAGTCCACTGTAATTGTTATATGTGCTCCTCTGTAGGTAAGGTGTTTTCCTTGCTATGGCTTCTTTCAACATTTTTTGTCTTTATTTTTGTTGTTGTTGTTGTTGTTGTTTTGTTTTGCAGTTGGAATACCTTATGACTAAATGTGTCTTTTCTGAAGGGTGTCTATAAGAGAGGTATGGTGTAGGGCATAAGGTTATTGTTCTTCTTGATGATCTCTGGGCTTCCACACCTGTGATTCCGTATCTATTATATAATTTACAAAGTTCTCAGTCATTATACCTCAAATATTTACTGTGCTCTCTTCTGTTTTTATTCTTCTTCCAGTATGTCCATCAATCATACATAACACATTTAGAAATTTTCCATAATATTTGATTCTCTATTCTCTTATTCTCATTTTTCTTTCTCGTTGGACTTTAGTTTAGAAATTTTCTATTGGCCCGGCATGGTGACTCATGCCTGTAATCTCAGCACTTCGGGAGGCCGAGGCGGGCAGATCACTAGGTCTCAAGACCATCCTGGCTAGCACCGTGAAACCCCGTCTCTACTAAAAATGCATAAAAAATTAGCTGGGCATGGTGGCAGGCACCTGTAGTCCCAGCTACTCGAGAGGCTGAGGTGGGAGAATGGCGTGAACCCAGGAGGCAGAGCTTGCAGTAAGCCAAGATAGCACCACTGGACTCAAGCCTGAGTAACAGAAAGAGATTGTCTCAAAAAAGAAAAAAAAAAAAAAGAAATTTTCTATTGATCTCTTTACAATAACACAGATTATTTCCTTGTCTGTGTAGAGTTCACTGATGAGCCCATCAAAGGCATTTTTATTTTTTTTGTTTGATTTATAGCATTCTTTTTTTTATTCTTTCTTAGAGTTTACATCTCTCTTCTTTCGTTACGTATCTCTCTTTTCTTTTTCTTTTTTTTTTTTTTTCTGTGATAGAGTCTTGCTCTGTTTCCAGGCTGGAGTGCAGTGGTGGATCATCTCACTGCAACTCCGCCTCCCCGATTCAAGCAATTCTCCTGCCTCAGCTTCCTGAGTAGCTGGGACTACAGGTGTACACCACCCCGCCCAGTTAATTTTTGTATTTTTTGTAGAGGCAGGGTTTTGCTATATTGGCCAGGCTGGTCTCAAACTCCTGACCTCAAATGATCCACCCACCTCGACCTCCCAAAGTGCTGGGATTACAGACATGGGCCACCATGCCTGGCCTACCTATGCCTATCTGTTCTTATATATTGTTTACTTTTCTATTATGGTGCTTGAGATATTTTATCATCATATTTTAAAATTCCTGTTGGATAATTCAACATCTGTGTCATACACAAGTCTAGTTCTGATGATTGATTTGTCTTTTTGGAGTGTATTTTTTTTTCTTGATTTTTGGCATGCTTTGTAAATGTTTGGCTAAAATCTGGATATTTTGGATTGAGTAATAAAAACTGATATAAATAGGTGCTTAGTGTAAGGTTTCATGTTAGTGTGGCTAAAACTTGGACTGTGCTTACTATTTGCTGTAGCTGTAGGCACCGCAAGCTTCAAATTATTCCTATGTCTTTGTTTTTGTCTCCTCTTTTCACCTTGGGCTACCTTAAAAAAATATTCTTCCAGCCAGGCGTGGTGGCTCATGCCTGTAATCCCAGTGCTTTGGGAGGCCGAGGCGAGCAGATCACAAGGTCAGGAGATCGAGACCACCCTGGCTAACACGATGAAACCCCATCTCTACTAAAAATGCAAAAAAATTAGCCGGGTGTGGTGGCAAGTGTCTGTAGTCCCAGCTACTCCAGAGGCTGAGGCAGGAGAACGGCATCAACCCAGGAGACGGAGCTTGCAGTGGGCTGAGATCACGCCACTGCACTTCAGTCTGGGTGACAGAGTGAGACTCCATCTCAAAAAAAAAGAATTATTCCTCAGAGAGGGTCTGTGTATTACAGTTTCTTTCCATTATAATTCACTCTATAGGTGGATATCCTGGAGTACTATAAAGTGTGAGAAGGGGGAGTGTTAAATAATGTTATAATAATAAATAAATTATAACAATTATAATAGTATTTCTGGGGGCTAGTGTCTTTGGGCTGTGACCTTCTTAAGAGTTTCTCCAATAGTGTAACTTATTTCTCCCCCTTTCCTGCTTATTTCTCTTCCCTAGATGTAAGATTTCCATTTTCTTCCCTTGAAACCTTGATTCTTTTGTCTATGTATATATTTAAATTTTATGTATTTATGTATTTATGTATTTAGAGATGGAGTCTCGCTCTGTCGCCCAGGCTGGAGTGCAGTGACACAATCTTGGTTCACTACAACCTCTGCCTCCCGGGTTCAAGTGATTTTCCTGCCTCAGCCTCGCGAGTAGCTGGGACTACAGGTGTGTGCCACCATGCCTAGCTAATTTTTGTATTTTTAGTAGAGACAGGATTTCCCCATGTTGGCCAGGATGGTCTCGATCTCTTGACCTCATGATCCACCTGCCTCGGCCTCCCAAAGTGTTGGGTTTACAGGTGTAAGCCACCATGCCTGGCCCTTAAATTATATTTATTTTTATTTTGAGATAAATGTAGATTCACTGCAGTTATAAGACATAATATAGAGAGATCTTGTTTACCTTTTATCTACTTTTCCCCAATAATAACAACTTGCACATAACAATAATAACAACTTTGCTCGCCTCGGCCTCCCAAAGCGCTGGAATTACAGGCATGAGCCATGGAGCCTGGCTGGAAGAATATTTTTTTAAGGTAGCCCAAGGTGAAAAGAGGAGACAAAAACAAAGACATAATCCTAACCAGCATATGGACATTGACACAATCAAGATACAGTAAATTTTCATTACCTTAAAGTCATCTGTGTTACTCTTTTATAGCCATGTCTACTTCCTTCCCAAATTTAGCCCATCCTTAATCCCCAGACACAACTTCTCTGGTCTTCATTTCTATATATTTTTTGTTTTTTGTTTTAAGAATGTTATAGCCGGGCGCGGTGGCTCAAGCCTGTAATCCTAGCACTTTGGGAGGCCGAGACGGGCGGATCACGAGGTCAGGAGATCGAGACCATCCTGGCTAACATGGTGAAATCCCGTCTCTACTAAAAAATACAAAAAACTAGCCGGGCGCGGTGGCGGGCGCCTGTAGTCCCAGCTACTCGGGAGGCTGAGGCAGGAGAATGGCGTGAACCTGGGAGGCGGAGCTTGCAGTGAGCTGAGATGGGCCACTGCACTCCAGCCTGGGCCACAGAGCGAGACTCCGTCTCAAAAAAAAAAAAAAAAAAAAAAAAAGAATGTTATAAACATCTATGGAATCATACAGTATGTAACCTTTCGGGATTGACATTTTTCACTTACAATCCAGGCTGTAGCATGTATAAATACTCTGTAACTTTTTACTGCTACGTAGTGTTTCAGTTCAAGCAATGAATGTATCACAGTTTGCTTACCCCATCACCCACAGAAGGACGTTTGTTTTGTTTCTAGTTTTTGGCTGTTATGAATAAAGCTGGTGAAGAATATTAATGTACAGGATTTTATGTGACTGTAAGTCATTCTTCTCTAGAATAACTGCAGTGTATATTTTCTGGTTTCTAAGGTAGTTGCATGTTTACTTAGTTTGCTTGTTGTGATGTGTTGTGTTTGTTTTTAAAGAAAGAGTCAGGGCCTGGTGTGGTGGCTCACACCTGTAATCCTAGCACTTTGGGAGGCCAAGCCGGGTGGATCACTTGAGGTCAGAAGTTTGTGACCAGCCTGGCCAACTTGGCGAAATCCTGTCTCTACTAAAAATACAAAAATTTGCCAGGCATTGTGGCATGTGCCTGGAGTTCCAGCTACTCAGAGGCTGAGGCAGGAGTATTGCTTAAACCCAGGAGGCAGAGGTTGTAATGAGCTGAGACTGTGCCACTACACTCCAGTCTGGGCAACAAGAGAAAGACTGTCTCAAAAAAAACCACAGCAAAACAAAACAAAATGAAAACACTCACATTGTTTTCCAGTATGGCTGTACCATTTTCATTTACACCAGCAATGTAAGTGTGATCCAGGTTCTCTGCATTTTTGTCAGCACACAGCACTGTCACCATTTTTTTTAGCTATTCTGATAAGTGTATAGTGGTATTTTATTGTACCTCTAATTTGTATTTCCCTCATGGTTAATGATTTTTAACATTTTCTCACATGCTTGTTTGTCACTGTATATCTTTTCTTTCTTTTTGAGATGGAGGTTAGCTCTATCTCCCAGGCTGGAGATCTCAGCTCACTGCAACCTTTGCCTCCTGGGTTTGCATGATTCTCCAGCCTCAGCCTCTGGAGTAGCTGGGATTACAGGCGTGCACCACCACATCTGGCTAATTTTTCTATTTTTAGTAGAGACCAGATTTCACCATGTCAGCCAGGCTGGTCTCGAACTCCTGATCTCAGGTGATCCACTTGCCTCAGCCTCCCAAAGTGCTGGTGTTACAGGTGTGAGCCACCATGCCCAGCCTGTCACTGTGTGTCTTGCTTAGTGAAAAATTTCTCTATGTCTGTTACTCAGATTCTATTTAGTTATTTTTTTGTCTTTTTTTTTTTTAACTGTTGAGTTGTGAGAACTTTTTATATGTTCTAGATACTAGTCCTTCATTGGATTTCTGTTTTTCAAATAATTTCTCACATTCTATAGCTTATATTCTATATTCTTCACAGAGTCTTCCACTGAGTAAAGTTTTAAACTTTATGAAGTCCAATTTATTGATGTTTTTCATTTATAAAACATATTTTTGGTATCAAGTCTAGGAACTCCTTGCCTAGTCCAAGATCCTAGGAATCTTATCTTGTATATTTTTTTCTAAGCATTTTTACATTTACATCTACAATCCCTTTGAATTAATTTTTATATAAGGTTTAAGACTTAGAATGAGGTTTTCTTTTTGCTTCTGGGTGCCAACTATTCTAGAGCCATTTATTGAAAAGGGATCTTTCCTCTATTGAATTGCTGTTACACCTTTATTAAAAGTCACTTGGGCATTTTTGCATGTTGGTATATTTCTGGACTATTCCGTTGATCTATGTGCCTCTCCTTCCCACCAACTCCACAGAGTATTGTTTACGATAGATATATAATAAATCTTAAAGTCAGACTTACACCTTATTCTTCCTTTCCAAAATTTTATTTTCATTTTCATTCATATTCACCATGAGACTTCATCTTTGACAAATGAATTTTTAATAAATGTGCCCTTTAATTTCCAAGTCCTTGGAGAATATTTTCTATTGATTTCATATTTGATATCCTTATTGTTGCAGAATACACTCTGTACATTTACAATAATTTTGTTGGGGCTCGTTTTTTGGTCCACATCATGGTCTGTCTTGGTCTTCGTTGCATGGATACTACTGTTGTCAGTTGGCATGTTCAATACATATTGATTAGATCCTGTTTGTGGATGATGTTGAGTTTTGCTGTATTTTTCATGCTTACTAATGTTATCCAGTTGTTTTAGCAATTGTTAAGAGAGAAGTGTTGAAGTCTTCAAGTATAACTGTCAACTTGTTTATTTCTCCTTTCTGTTCCTTTCTATTTTATCCCCTTTTTACCTCCTATATTTTATAACTTTTTTGTTCAATGCATACATATTTAAGATTGCTATGCCTTCTTTGTAAATTGACTCTTTTCTCTTTATATAATGTTATTTTCTGTCTCTGTTAAGTTCCTTGGCTCTAATGTACTTTATGTAATGTTCATATAGCTAATTTTGAACTGGGCATGGTGACTCATGCCTGTAATCCCAGCACTTTGGGAGGCCAAGGCAGGCGAATCACAAGGTCAGGAGATGGAGACCTTCCTGGCCAACATGGTGAAACCCCGTCTCTACTAAAAATACAAAAATTAGCTGGGCATGGTGGCGTATGCCTGTAATCCCAGCTACTCAGGAGGCTGAGGCGGGAGAATCACTTGAACCAGGGAGTCAGAGGTTGCAGTGAGCTGGGATCGTGCTACCGCACTCCATCCTAGAGACAGAGTGAGACTCTGTCTGAAAAAAACAAAAACAGTATGTGTGTGTGTATATATATATGTATAGCTAATTTTATTTCTTTTGATTAATTTTTGCATACTATATATTTTTTCTATTTTTACTTTGTAGGTATCTTTATTATCACATTTGAAATGAGTTTCTTATAGACAGTATACAGTTAGATCATACTGGTTTTTGTTTTACTGTGAGAAAGTCATATTTTAATTTATTCTGCCAGGTTCTGTCTTTTCTTTGGTATACTTAGACCATTTACACTTAATGTGATTATTGATATTTTAGTGCTTAAGTCTGCCATTTTATTTTTTTGTTTTCTATTTGTTCTTTCTATTTGTCAAACCAGAAATGAAAGCCTTTCTGTGAGTTACTTGAACTTTTTGTTTGTTTGTTTGTTTTTTGTTTTTTGAGATGGAGTTTCACTCTGTCACCCAGGCTGGAGTGCAGTGGTGCGATCTCAGCTCACTGTAAGCTCTGCCCCTTGGGTTCACGCCATTCTTCTGCCTCAGCTTCCTGAGTAGCTGGGACTACAGGCACCCACCACCACACCCAGCTAATTTTCTGTATTTTTAGCAGAGATGGGATTTCACCGTTTTAGCCAGGATGGTCTCGATCTCCCGACCTCGTAATCTGCCCACCTCGGCCTCCCAAAGTGCTGGGATTACAGGTGTGAGCCACCACCCCCGGCCACTTGAACATTTCTAAGAATTCCATTGTGATTTATCTCTAGTGATTTTACATGTATCTTTTTATATAGGTTTCTTTGTAGGTGCCCTAGGTATTAGATTTTATGTTATATATACCACATATAATCTAATATTACATTAATTATATAATCTATAATAATTTATGTGTGTGTGTGTATATATATGTGTATATATATATAAAACGGTTTATTGGTGTTGTCATTTTACCAGTTAAGTGAAACATATAAATCTTATCTCTATTTCTCTTCCTTTCCTCTCCTATATTTATAATTGTCTTAAATATTTGCTGTACAACCATTTAGCAACCTATCATACAGGGTTACAATTTTCACTTCCACCATCAAACCTAATTTTGAAAACTCAAGAAGAAAGGTCTATTTATCAGGAGCTCAGCTGAGTTGGAGACAGCTAAGCTGTCAGGTGTCAGAGTAGCCAAGTAAAGTGATGAAATGGGAGAGTTCCCTGATTCCTCTCGCAGGATGCAGGACATGTGGCAGGGGTGTGGCTTGCCTGTTCAGTGGTGCGGCTGCTCAAACCCCTTGCAGGAGGGAGAGCATGCAGACAGGCAGGTGCAGAGGCTAGGGCGAGCGCTTTGGGCTCTGGTCCCTCGGTAGGGTCTGAGGAGGGTACCTGCGGGTAGGGTCTGAGGAGGGTACCTGCAGCTCTGCCGTCTGCAGAGGCTTGAGTGTTAGCTCAATGGACCCTCTGCTTTTTGGCAAGGGCAGAGGACCAGTGTGACAGCTTTCTCTATTCCGAGCTCTTGCCCAGCATCACGGAAAACTTGGGTCACACACGGGCTTGAAGGATGAATGCGAGGTTTTATTGAGTGGTGGAGGTGGCTTTCAGCGGGATGTATGGGGGGCCGGAATGGGGAGATGGAGTGGGAAGGTGATCTTCCCCCGGAGTCGGGCCACTCAGCTGCTGGACTCCTCTCCAATGGCCCCTGCTAGACTCCTCTGGGGGTTAGATGTTCCTCCTCTTCTCTCTTTCTCTGCCACATCCTTTCGCCATCCATCTGCTGGTCTGGTGGCTTACTGATCGGCTTCTGGAGCCTGGGGTTCAGGGTATATATATATATGGGTGCAGGATAGGGGGTGTGAAAACAGGAATGCTTGTTCTCATGTAGGGCCGAGGGTATACAAGCTCGAGGGTAGGGCCTTTGCCTGGGAGCTGCCCTCTTCTACCCAGTTTTCCCTGTCTCCTGTCCATATCAGTGACAAACCAGAAATGAAAGCCACTGGGCAGTGGTTTTAATCCCTTACTCTAATGGTATCACCAAGAGTCTGAAACAGACAGCGCTGGCTCTCCCCTGCTCTTCCTTCCCCTGTGGATTGGTGTAATGGCTGAGGGCCAGGTGGATCACCATGATGTGGAGATTGCCTCAAGTAAAAGGTTAGAGCAATATTACAGACCCTGCGACCGGGGACCACCAGGAGGATGGAGAAAGGGAAGCGCATGGTTGGAAAGTACTGAGTACTGAGTCAGAGTAGGAAAAAGTGACTTGAAACTTTCCCCCTTTCTCTCTGTAAGTTCTCAGCAGAGGCCAGTGAAGAAGACTTCTGCTCAAGGCCTCAGATAGAGAGTTCCAGGAATGGACAGGTCTTAGCTGGGAATATGCCCAAGAGCATGCCTGGCCCAGAGGGCCCTGAGTCCCTGACATGAACTCTTGTTAGAACTACATTGCACTGGCTGGGCGCAGTGGCTCACACCTGTAATCCCAGCACTTTGGGAGGCTGAGGCAGCAGATCACGAGGTCAGGAGATGGAGACCATCCTGGCGAACACGGTGAAACCCCATCTCTACTAAAAACACAAAAAAGTAGTGGCACGCACCTGTAGTCCCAGCTACTGGGGAGGCTGAGGCAGGAGAATCACCTGAACCCAGGAGGCAGAGGCTGCAGTCAGCCGAGATTGCACCACTGCATTTCGGCCTGGGTGACAGAGCGAAACTCCGTCTCAAAAAAGAAAAAAAAAAAAAAAAAAAAAAGAAAGAAAAGAAAGAAAAAAGAACTGCAATGCACTGGCTGTGCACCAAGCCTGGTGTGGGGAGGGCGGCTTTCCTGTGTAAGATCTGCCAGGTAAAGGCATCGGACTTGCTTGTGGACAGTCTTGGAAGATCACATGCACGTTAACCAGGAACTGGAATCCCAGTGCGAACCCATATTTCCGCCTGCTGTATTCTCCTTCCTTTAATTTTTTTGAGACAGAGTCTCACTCTGTCGCCCAGGCTGGAGTGCAGTGGCGCCATCTCAGCTCACTGCAAGCTCCGCCTCCCGGGTTCCCGCCATTCTCCTGCCTCAGCCTCCCGAGTAGCTGGGACTACAGGCACCCACCACCTCGCTCAGCTAATTTTTTGTATTTTCAGTAGAGACGGGGTTTCACGGTGTTAGCCAGGATGGTCTCGATCTCCTGACCTCGTGATCCGCCCGTTTCGGCCTCCCAAAGTGCTGGGATTACAGGCGTGAGCCACCAAGCCCGGCCGTATTCTCCTTCCTTTCTGATGCTCCAAGGTTCTTTATTTTATTGTTTCCTTTGTGTTTTTGAGAATATCCCTAGCCATTCTTTTAGGATAGGTCTTCTCCTGACAAATAGTCTGAGATTGTCTTCTTCTGAGAATATCTTTATTTCCCCTTCATTCCTGAATATTATTTTTATTAGGTACTGCAATCCAGATGACAAGTCTTTTTTTTAGCAATTGGAAAATATTGTGCTATGTTCTTCCATCCTCCATGGTTTCAGATGAGGAATCAGCTATCATTCAAACTGCTTTTGCTTGATAGGTAAGGTAGTGTTTATCTCTTGCTATTTTCAAGAATTTTTGTCTTTAATGTTTAGAAATTTATTTATGATTTGTCTGGGTATGGTTTCTTTAGATTTACGCTTTTTTTTTTTTTTTTCCAGACAGAGTTTTGCTCTTGCTGCCCAGGCTGGAGTGCTGTGGCAGCATCTCCGCTCATTGCATCCTCCGTCTCCCAGGTTCAAGCAATTCTCCTGCCTCAGCCTCCCAAGTAGCTGGGATTATAGGCATGTACCACCATGCCTGGCTAATGTTTTTTTTTTTTTTTTTTTTTTTTTTTAAGATAGAGTCCTGCTCTGTCATCCAGGCTGGAGTGCAATGGCGCGATCTCGGCTCACTGCAAGCTCCGCCTCCCGGATTCATGCCATTCTCCTGCCTCAGCCCCGAGTAGCTGAGACTACAAGCGCCCGACACCACACTCGGCTAATTTTTTTTTTTTTTTTTTTTTTGTATTTTTTTTTAGTAGAGACAGGGTTTCACCATGTTAGCCAGGATGGTCTCAATTTCCTGACCTCGTGATCCGCCTGCCTCAGCCTCCCAAAGTGCTAGGATTACAGGCGTGAGCAGCCGCGCCTGGCCAATTTTTGTATTTTTAGTAGAGACGGGGATTAATCATGTTGGCCAGGCTGGTCTCGAACTCCTGACCTCAGGTGATCCACCCACCTCGGCCTCCCAAAGTACTGGGATTACAGGCCACCCTCTTTTGAATCCTCTCAACTTCTCCAATCTGTACATTTATGCCTCTTGCCAAATTTGAGAAGTTTTCAGCCATTATTCCATAAATTATTATCTTCAGCCTGGCCCTCTTTCTCCTGTCTTAGTTGGAATTTCAATAATGTGAATGTTAGATCTTTCTTATATACCACAGATTCCTGAGACTTTGTTCATTTTTTAAATTTCTATATTCTTTCAGTTGTTCACATTTGATAATTACATTTTCCCTCTTCCAGTTCACTTACTCTTTCCTCTATTTCTTCATTCTGGCACTGACCCCATTCACCGTGCCTTTAAATTAACTGTGTATCTTTTAATTCTAAAATTTCCATTGGGTTCTTCTTTGTATCTTCTGTTTCTTTACTGAAGCTTTCTACATTTTCATTTCTTTAAAGATTGTTTGTGGTGGTTAGTTGAAGTATTTTTATTAGGACTGCTTTAAAATATTTCTCAGATAGTTGTGTCATGTCTGTTATCTTGATATGGTCATGGACCTTTTTTTAATTCAATTTGGTATCCTCCTGATTGTTGGCATGATGAGTGATTTAATATTGAAACTTGGACATTTTGTATTATGTCATAAGATTCCATATCTGTTTAAATCTGCCGTTTTATCTGGCTTTTTCTGATACCAGTCTGGCAGGAGGAGAGGAAAGCACCACCTTATTACTTCCAGATAAGGCAGAGTTCAGGTTTACCACTCAGACCCCATGACACCAGATGGGAGGCTGAGTAAGGGGTGGATGGTCCTGCTCCTCTGTGTCCCCCACAGTCATGATGTAGTGAGTGGCCTTGTTACCACTAGGCAATGATAACTGTACCAACTCTCTAATAAGATGCCTGTCACCAACCCATCGGGAGGGTGAGGATTGTCTTGTTATAGATGGATGGGGGTAGAATTCCAAGTTCTCACGTAGTCTTCACCAATGCCTTGAGAACACTTGTTACCAGCAGGTGAGGATAAATGTCACAGCTCCCTACTTGTCTTCTCCGACAACCCTGCAGGGATTTAAGGCACTTCATCACAGCTGGTGAGGGTGGCAGTCTAGGCTTCTCACATGGCCTTTAGTAGTATGGTTGGAGTTGGGGCCACATGTTTGTTTATTTTTCTCTGTTGTGTTTGTCTGGAATATAAAATATTTTCCTAGAGTTTCCTTTCCTGCTACACCACCCCTTTTGTGATCCTCTGGCTAGGAGAGCAGGCTTTTGTTGGGGGTTGTATTATCTCTGCCCTTGGCATTTCCAAACTGCTGCCTTCTCTAGCTGCAAATCATAGTTAGATGAGGCAGAAAGCAAACCTGGAAACTCACCACCATATGTCATTCCTTGTGTCCCAAGTTGCCCAGCTCAGTTACCTTCTTCTCCCCACCTTCCAGAGTCTCCTTGTGTTTGTTGAATATATAATTTTTAGGGTTAGCAGGAAGAATAGCGAATAGCAGATCTACTGCAATTTGCAGAATCAGAAGTCATATTTTGTTTGTTTATTGTTTTCTTGTTTTTCTCTTAGGAGAGACTGGAAGGCTGGAGGGGACTGGAGTAGAAAGAATTACCTTTCTTCAACTGGAATACCACTCTCACAAAGCTCTTTCCCCTGGAGGCTAAGCCTTTGTTATGGAAAACTCCCTGGTGCATTTCATAAGAATTCCTTTCTCCTTCTCCATGCCAGAGCTGAGAGAGCACCTTTCCTGGCTCCTTCTCATGAGAACCTCATTGAGTACCTGGAGGTAAAGCCCAGGAAATCCCGGGGACCCAGTTAAAGCTGCAGGCGCAGAAGATTTTTGCTCTTACACTAGTCCACACAGTCTCCAACAATTTTTAAAAATGACCATTTATGTATTTCTACCAATTTAAGTCTCCACTGACTTCTCTCCAGATAAGCAGATCTCAGCTGCCTGTGGCATTTGGGATGCTCTTGTGTCTAAATTTGAGTGGTAGTTTGTGCTGCAGCTTCAGTCCTCTAATGGGTCCTAGAAAAGTGATGGGTATTTATTTTGTTCAACTTTTTCTGTTTTCCAGTCAATTTTTGAGTGTAGATATATATTTAAAATATATTTTGGTGCTTCTTGGTAGAGATTTTAAAATGGCAATGATGAATGTAACATGGGAATAGAAAACCAAAACACAGACACAGTCATGTATACAGTCATATATAAGGCAAATATCTTAATAGAAAAGAAATGTATCCGAAGCACAAAAAATTGGAGAAAGGGCTAACATTTCTGTCTTCCTGAGGTCTGGGTCCTGAATCAGGTAGCAACAGTACAATTTTTTTTTTTTTTTTTAAAGTTCTGGGATACATGTGCTGAACGTACAAGTTTGTTACATAGGTATACATGTGTCATGTGCCATGGTGGTTTGCTGCCTCTATCAACCTGTCATCTAGGTTTTAAGCAGTACGACTTTTAAAGTCTATTTTCCCGAAGATTGTTGCTCAGTATGTACTAATGCTTCACTGAACTGCATTCTACATTTATCTAGGTTCCTATGTGTAAGAATTTCTCTAGAGAATACAGCTAACAAAGGAATTGCTGAGTCACAGGGACAATGTACCTTTTGAAGTGTTCTGGCTGCTGTCAAATTGCTTTCCAAGTTTTAACAATCTATACTCCACAAGCACAGTTATGATCATTTCTATTTCTCCATATCTTCCCCAAACCAGGTGTTGTCAGACACTCCCCACCTCACGTAATGGAAGTAATGTGATATTTCATCATTCTCATTTGCGTATCCTTGATCACAGAGACTGAACCATTTTTTAAAATAGGGATTTCGGATTTTGTCTTTTGTGAACTTGCCCGTTTATTCCTGTAGCTCATTTTTTAAAATGGGTTTCTTTCATGCTTACGGCTTTAGGAATTCCCCACACTTTTTCATCCTGGCTACAGTCTAAGTTTCCTTTTGAGCACTTTACTGACACTGTGTCAAGGTCACGTGCGTAATTCCAAATCTCACAAACACTCTGGGTTCTCATCCCACTCAGTACATCCACATTATTCATGAAGTTGACTACCCCCTTCCTTTTGTCAATTTATGCTCTCTTGAAGTTTGTGGCTTCATACTTTCTTTTTTCTGTTCCCTTTCCTTTTGATTCCCCTAGAGATTATGATTTTTAAAAACCTATGAATTATCAATGCCAAGTACATTGTGCAGCATGTATGGAATAATTAACCAATACATTTAAGTGCATAGTTTCCAGTGACTCATTTGCAATAGGATCAAGATACACATTGCAGCTCTTATTCTGGGTCTCTCCTCAGCTAAAAGGGACACTCGTGCAAGCGTCTAGGTTCCATCCAGGTTTGACATCCTGTTAATTTCCACGAAGCTTTGTTCTTCCCTTTCCCCTAAATGTATTAATCAGGTGTTGCAATCAGTGGACTTTTTAAATAAACTTTGATTCTGACACTTGGTAATGTTTATTCTAACAAGCTTGGGTACAGGCACCAGCAATTCTGTTAAATTGTGAAGTGAGTACGTGATGTAGTAAAATAGCATCTAGAAGAGGTCATCATACTCTCTTGCCCTGGTAACTAAGATAGAATTCAAGGCCAGCTATCCACAGGAAAATAGTGATTGTTTTACCTACTGAGGTCTCTCAAATTCCTGAACTAAAATGGTTCGCTTTTTCTTTATTAATTTTCTTTATTTTCCTTCCTCCTCCTCTTCCCCCTTCTCTTATTCTTCTTCTTTGAGGTGCAGAATTCTGAAAATACAACAAAAACATTTAAGACTTCTTCCAAGTTTAAAATATTTTAAAGGACTAAACTCTTTTTATTCCAAAATATCAAAATATTAGAAAATATGTGAAAATGTTTTCCACATTTTATTAAATAATTATAATTTACTGATATCAGATATTTAAATATTAATAGCAGAAGAACTGAAAATTTCTGATTAGTCTTCCATAACTACAAATTATCAAAAGGTCCTAAGTTTTTTGTTTTCTAAAAATTAAATGTGACCAAATCTGATTTAAGAGAAACTAAATAAATGTACATATCTATTATTATGAAAATAAAAATCAATAATTTTCAGAATTTAGAGTATAACTTGATTTGTAATGATTTTAATTACTTCTATATTTTAACCAAGAAGTCAAAAGTATGGTGTAGAAATAGAATTAGGACACCTTTCTTTTCTGTCTTCTTCTGATCTCTCCTCCCACAGACCACTCAATGGAATAGTAAATGGTGAAATTACTTCTCTTGCATCTTGAAAACTATTATGTATTGGGGATTAAACTAAATTATTTGGATGGACTTCTCTATTATATTTTGAAAAAAGGGATCTCTGACAATAAAACATTGATTTCCTTTTAATTTTATTTTTAAAACTGCAAAGTATGGTGATGAAACACACGGAAAAGGGCAGCTATATATTTTATATGTGTATATATATATATGGAATGGAAGGACACACATTTGTATTTATATACAAAATATATATGGTCGGATGCGGTAGCTCACACTTGTAATCCCAGCATTTTGGGAGGCCGAGGAGGGTGGATCACCTGAGGTCAGGCATTCAAGACCAGCCTGGCCAACATGGTGAAACCCCATCTCTACTAAAAATACAACAAATTAGCCAAGTGTGGTGGCAGATGCCTGTAATCCCAGCTACTCGGGAGGCTGAGGTAGGAGGATCATTTGAACCTGGGCGGCGGAGGTTGCAGTGAGCCGAGATGGGGCCACTGTACTCCAGCCTGGTAAACAAGGCAATACTCCATCTCAAAACAAAAAAACAAAACAAAACAAAAAACAAACTGAAAAGTGTGATGATGAAATGGAATGGAAAGAGTCAGCTATATTATATATATATATAAATAGGAATGGAGGGACACGCATTTATATTTACACATAAAATATATAAATACATATAATATACAAAATATATAAATATATATAATATACATATAATATATGTATTAGAAGTGGTGCTGAGAGTGGGGAAATAAAAAGCAAGTCCACATTTTACCTTTTAGTTTTTAATCACAAGTGAAATGAGGAAGTGGAATGAATAGGCAGTGGAGGCCACCTGGATGGCAGGGGCGAGCTGGCTTTCCTCTTGGCCCACATGTCTGTGATGCTGTCCTTCCTAAACAAGCTACACGGAGATTTCTCCTTTCTACTTACCCCTCGCCAAATGTTACTGCAACACAGCCAGAGCCGTGTCAACTACACGCGTGAGGGCAAATGAAGAGAAAAGCCCTGGATTTTAGTTTCTGAAGGGGCCGGCACCTCAGAAACATTGGCTCCTTTTAAGAAACAAGGTCTTCGGTGACTTGCTCCTGGCAAGAGAAGGAAGACCCGCCATCCTGGCAGGTAGAGGTGGAAGTGGGTAAAGGTGAACTCTTTATGGTTCTGTGAAAATCTCTGTCTCACTCATACTGTTTCATGTCTAGTAGTGAGGTGTCACTCTTTTTGAAAAAATTTAGTTTTTGCATCTTTATCAGGGACCACCCACACTGAAAAGGAAGAATAACATGAGAAATTAATTTAGTGTTCAACAAATGTAGTGAAACTCACACATTCAAATGAACTTTTCCCCTTTATTGTTTTATTTTATTTTATTTTATTTTATTTTATTTTATTTTATTTTTTATTTTTTGGTTGAGACGGAGTCTCGCTCTGTCGCCCAGGCTGGAGTGCAGTGGCTCCATCTCGGATCACTGCAACCTCCACCTCCCAGGTTCAAGCAATTCTCCTGCCATAGCCTCCCATGTAGCTGGGATTACAGGCACCTGCCACCACGCCTGCCTAATTTTTGCATTTTTAGTAGAGACAGGACTTTGCCATTTTGGCAAGGCTGGTCTCAAACTCCTGACCTCGTGAACCACCCGCCTTGGCATCCCAGAGTGCTAGGATTACAGGCGTGAGCCACTGCACCCGGCCTCCCCTTTAAATTAACTACCTAGAGAGGTTCTAAAATTACGGTTCACCCTAGAACAACCTGAGGCTTAGGAGTGCTGACCCCTAGGCAGTGGAATACTCTGGTATAATTTTCACTTTCCCCAAACTTAACTGCTGATCGCCTACATTTAACCAAAAGCCTCACCCATAACATGAATCATCAATTAACCATATTTGTGTGTTATGTGTACTCTATATTCTTACAATCAGTAAGCTAGAGGAAAGACAATGTTATTAAGAAAATCATAAGGAAGAAAATAGGTTTACTATTCATGAAGTGGAAGTACATCATGATAAAGATCTTCATCCTCACCTCCACACTGAGTAAGCTGAGGAGGAGGAGGAGAAGGATTTGGTTTTGCTGTCTCAGGGGTGGCAGAGGCAGAAGAAAATCTATTTATAAGTGAGCTGGTGCAGGACTGACCCATGTTGTTCAAGGGTCAACTGTATGGTAATGTTGCTATTACTCAAAATATTTCCCCAAATTCTTTTTTGTTTCTGCAGTCTTTTTCAAGAGAATAGTCTCACACTTGCAATTTTTTTTATTCTTTTGGAAATAATTTTAGTTTTATGACAACCAGTCCTAAATTTTAAGTAGCATCTTATAAATATTTTTAAACAATGTGAATTTTTTTATATTTTTAAGTTTTGTACTTACATAATTATGTGGCTTATATAATGGCAACAGAAATAATTACCACTATGATCAAGATGCATTATTGACATTAGTCAACAGTGGGTAGCTATGCAGAAGTACAATATTTACTTAAATATATATTTTAACATGCTGTCACTTTATTTTAGTATCACAATTCAAAAGAAAAACAATTCACCCAAGTGGTATAAGTTGGTATTTCCGGAGTCATGAAGATCGTGAATACAGTGAAGACCCATTACATTTGCAGTTATCTTTGTTATAAATCAAATTTAAAAGCTGATGCAAACTATAAAGCATTTCATTTGAATTCTTAGCATTTTCCATTTGTTCTGTGTCTACGACCAAAAAGTATCATTTATGAACTTTGAAAACATCTCCCAATGAAAACTTGTGGGCTCCGATTACTGTAGACCAGTCCTTTTATATATAAAATTGTTGCTGCTGACCCTCTTATAAACATGATGTGGTCCCTAAGTTGTTCTTTCAGCTTGGGTGATGGGTTTATTCCATTGCCTTCAAATGCTCTATCCTGTCCCTTTATAACCCACAGCACACTTTTGCCAGACTGCTGCCTGGAGTTTAAAGAATATGTGTTGTAACTGTGGGTCTATGCACAGCAAATTGAACTATACAGTGTCATGCAACAGTTTGGCCCTACATTTTTATAAAAGAGCTTTGATATCTATTTGAAAATGAAGTGTACCCTTGTTCTATAAGATCACCTACAGGAGCCTACCTACCTGGAATATTAATCTGATGACCAAATCTGATGACCAAATAAGAGAGATGGAGAGGAGAGCTGTAGTATCCATTACATGACATCCAATTTAATCATGTAAATCATGAGTTCATATATTCATATATATCATGCAGCCATCAATTTTCTTTTCATGTTGTCTTTTATAAAATGATAAAATTCCCTGAGCATATCCATCCTTATAATCTGAAGCTTAAAAGAGAAATCTAAGAGCAATGTATTGACAAGATATTAATATCTAACAGGCATCCCATCTATTGTATTTGACTGTCATGTATTGTCGGGCATTTTTTCCATTGTATCCTTTGGATAATCTTGATGATAATATTAGCTTGAAGTATTTCTTTTCATAAAATTCAAAATTTAATGTAAAATGTCATTTTAGCAAATTTTCAAAATATTGTGGCGACACAAAATTCCACTACCTAAGAAATAATCTTCAAGACTGCTGCACAATGAAATGGCAATTTCACAGCTGGGACCACCGCCTTAAGAGAGAAGAAAGCATATGTCAAATCGCCTTAGCTACAGATCCTTCAGGCAAAATGCATCCCCCCCTTTTATTTGGCACTGTCAAGAACTTAATTAATCAGAGATAAGTGAGTTAAAATGTCAGTGACCACTAGGACGGGGAAAAATCTACACTTTTCCACAATTCAGTAAAATATATTAACCATGGTACCCCAGTTCTTTGTGTATTAATAAGAAAACAATATCTTCCTAATCACTGGAAGACATTGTCAAATTTCCAAGAGACTAGAACTATTGTCATAAGAGATTAACCTGGGTGATATAAATGTTCTTGCTAAAAGGGTTTAAGTCTTTGCTTATTTATAGACATAATCCTTTCTCCTCTGCCTCATCAATCACTGTTTTTAAAATATCAACAGTGTGGATGTGCAGTTTAGATTCCTACTGCTTTTAAAAATTGTTTGCTATTTTAAATCACCTAAATGTGACTTGGTGAATTTCAATAGAAAATTATTTTCTGAGGACTGTAAGTAAACTCATTAAAACTGGGAAACTTGCTAAACCTAGAAAGATAGGCTAGGGCTAAGGACACTGGCCGGCTCATTGATCACCAATGACAGCAAATAGTGACCTCATGCCAACAGAATGTAAACTTCCAAACTCATTGATAGCATTCCTGGCTTGGGGTTAGAATTTATGTCCTCTCCTTATAAACTGTTTGACTTAAATGATGAATGGCGGTAAAGGTAAAAGTGCAGCAAAACTGATGAAAATGCAGCTGCATTCAGATTATTTTAAGTCTGGCTTTCTTTGAAGTTCAGTGTAAGGCCTTGAAATACTACGAAAGAAAAGTTATCAGCATTGCCTTGTGTTTTTTATTTTAGGAAGGAAAATTCATCTTACCAATATAATTTATGCCAAGTCATTTTGTGAAAATAATTTTTAACTTCCAACTTTGATTTTCTTTTTAATTTGACAAGATATAGATTTTGACTACTCATAGTTGTTTTTTTTTAACTGTTATATATTCAGACTAATTTTAAAAATGTTAGTTTATCTACTGTTTACAAAAGAAGCCTAAAGAGATTGTTTGGGAATTCTTTTACTTGTAGTCACTTTTTTTTTGTTAGTTTGTTTTTTTGTTTGGGACATAGCAGAAATGTTTCTAAATTGCCTGAATCTTCCAAAATTTTCCAAATAATTTGTCATTTCAAAAGAATATATTTTACTCCCTCCAAATATTCTCTTTTATTTATCCATGTTTAATTCATCTGACAAATGTTTATTGAGGATGTGTCTGTAGGTTCAGCTACATAATATGTTCTAGTAAAGATGATAAAATAAAACAAGATTCATAAAAATACAAAAGGAGTAAAAATAATAATGCACATATTCACAAAACTATTTCTACTATTTATTGAGCAACTGGTAATAATGTATAGCATTTCACTTATGCTATAAGTGACATCTCTGCAAGGCTGAATGTTATAAGACTATAGAACCTGTATTAGGTCTTCTATTTCCTTATAGATGAGGAAACTGAGGTTAAGAGAGGCCTCTGCAAGGCAGGAGCATAATAAGGAGCATATCCAGGATTCAAACAGAGGCCACAGGAAAGTCAGAAAGGAGTAAACACAAGGTTACTCACTAGAGGGTATGGGAAATCAGAGGGGAAACAGCCCTTATGATTAAAGTGAATGTCAAAGGATCAATGCAAGAGGTGGAATTTAGATGGCATCAGAGATTGGATGTGCCCAGCCAGATGGAGAGAACGGATAGCTGGATGTGGTCACACTTGTACCTTATAGTAATCTTTCAGAGATTAAAATACTCTGGAAAGAGTAGAATACTCTCTTTGAATGTTCTGGAAATCCCTTTACTTGGACACATGCTGGTTCATCGTATCTCACATGTTGACTTTTACTCTTGACAGAACAGTCATGTTTAATAAAGTAACTTTCTAAGGCCTCCAAATCCTCTTAACAGAAGGAATCCACCACTTCAGTGGTTTCTTTTTTCTATTTTTTAATTAACAGAAATTGTATTCATATATATTTATCATGTACAACAATGTTTTGGTGTAGGCATGCATTGTGTAATGCTCGATTGAGCTCATTAGCGTATGCTTTCCCTCACGGGCTTATCATTTTTGTGTGTGGGGGGTGAGAACACTTAAACATGTGCTGTCTTTACAATTTTCAAGAATTCAGCACAGCGTTAACTATACTTCTGCGGTTTCTTTAAATGCTAGTGAATAAGTATGAATAAACACCGCATAACAAAGCGTAGCAGAGGAAGGTCACCTAGAACCACTGGAAGACTCAGTGTACTTCTGTGGTAATTATAAAGAGGCCGTTTGCCATGATTGCAGCTCCAACCCCTCCCCTGAGCTCTAGACTGGACGTATCTTTGCCTATTTGGGTGTCATTTGAAATTAAACTCTTGGTTTCACCCAACAAAACCTCTCATCCCAATCTTCCTCATCCAGTAAACGGCAACTCTGTGTTCATTCAAAACCAAAACCCTGAAGTCACTTCCGACTCTCCTCTTTGTCTTGTACAAAAACTCATTTGCTCTTTCTTCAGAATATATTCAGAATAGGAGTATCACCGATCTCTCCAATATTATCTTTATCCAAAAATCATCCTCTGACTCGGGGGTCCTCAGCAGGTTCCTCACAGACCTGCCTGTCCCCACCTGCAGTTCCCACAGTCCATTCTCCCTGCAGTAGCTCAGAGGGACCTTCTACAAATAAATACAACGGCATCACTTCTCTGCCCCAACCTGCAATGGCTTTCCATTTCACATCAAATAAAATCTAAAGGCATTTCAGTGTCTTTTTGGGAACTGAATTCTCTGCTCCAGCTCACTCAGACTCACTCAGACTCTCTGGCTCCCTGACTCTGCCAGGAGCACACGAGGTACATGCCCACATCAGGCCCCTGGCACTTGCCCCTCTTGGGCCTGGAATGCACACCCCCAAACGTCTGCAAAGCCAGCTTTCTCATCCTGTTTAGGTCTCTGTTTAAATGTCCCCTTATCAGAGAGTCTTATCCCGAGTACCCTGTATTAAATAATACTTCTCCAAAGATCTTTCTCCCCAGGTCACCATGTGTGGCAGTGCCTTGTACCTGACACATGGGTGCCTGGGGAGGAGGTGGGTCAGGCCTGTGACCCACCTTGAAATTCTTAAAAACGGTGTCTTAATTTTTTTTTTTTTTTTTTGGAAATGGAGTCTCACTCTGTCACCTAGGCTGGAGTGCAGTGGCACAATCTCAGCTCATTGCAGCTTTCACCTTCCGGGTTCAAGTGATTCTCCTACCTCAACCTCCCGAGTAGCTGGGATTACAGGCACATGCCACCACGCCCGGTTAATTTTTGTATTTTTAGTAGAGATGGGATTTCACCCTGCTGGCCAGGCTGGTCTCGATTTCCTGACCTCGTGATCCACCTACCTCGGCCTCCCAAAGTCCTAGGATTACAGGTGTGAGCCACTGTACCTGGCAAAAGAGTGTCTTTTTAACTTACAGTGGGGTTATGTTCCCAAAAACCTATTATAAGTTGAAAATATCATAGTTGTAAAATGTATTTAATACCCTGATAGACCTATCATAAAAATGAAAAATCGTATCATGGGTCAAACCATGGTGAGTCAGTGACCATCTGTTTATATACACATGCACACTCATATGTACACACACATACAATATCATATATACATGTTTACATAATAATTACACATATGGTTATATATATAAAATCTCTCTCCCACTAGAATATAACCTAACCTTCACCAGAATATAACCTTAGCAAGACAGAAACTTTATTTTGCTGTATTCTAGGTCACCCAGCTTCTAGAACAGTGCCTAACATTTGGTGAGCAAAAACAAATAAATGTCTGTTGATGAATTAATGGATAAGCCAATAAATAAATTGTATGTGTGTGGGAAAAATGTTGTAAATGGATCTGAGCATAGAAGTTTCAAAAATATGTAAGATATTGAGAAGCTATCATAATATTTAAAACAAAACTCATTGCTCAAAGAATGAAGGCACAATTGAGATAGTGGATTAAGTTAGAAAGGGTGATGTGTGAAATGTTTGTTGAATATTGGTTGAAAAAGATAGGTTTTAGTTTTTGTAGACCTGCACATTTCTTTTTGTTTGTTTGTTTTTATGTTTTTTTAAATTTTTATTTATTTATTTATTTAGACAGAGTCTTGCTGTCACCCAGGCTGGAGTACAATGGTGTGACCTCGGCTCACTGCATCCTCCGCCTCCCAGGTTCAAGTGATTCTCCTGCCTCAGCCTCCTGAGTAGCTGGGATTACAGGCACACACCATCATGCCCCACTAATTTTTGTAGAGACAGGGTTTCACCATGTTGGCCAGGCTGGTCTTGAACTCCTGATCTCAGTTGATTAACTCGCCTTGGCCTCCCAAAGTGCTGGGATTACAGGCATGAGCCACCAAATCCAGACTCTGCACATGTTAATTCAGGGTAATTGCTTTCATTTATGTGTCCAAATGTGGCATATTATAGAATGGTTGATTTGGTTCGAATGCATTTAACCAAAGTCATAAAAAGGGAAAATTATCTTGCTTTGTAGGAATTTTAATAAAAAGTTTATTTCCTTTATCTCTAGCCTTTACAATCTGCAATGAAGCAAATGACTAACTCATTTTATTCTTGAAGGTCTAGTAGAGCATTTGCATCAGATAGGTCTAAAGAGTTATATAGATGATAATTCTTATAATATTATGTATTATAAGATGGATGGTTAAATGGAAACCCAGAGGGTTCAAGTGATTTGCCACATTGACATAGGAAGCAGGGACACAGCTTGGACTGGACTCGAATCTCCTGCTGAGCCCACTGCTCTTTTGACAGCAGAGTGTTTTCCCTTTATGGAACAGATGTTACCACTCCCTGTTTGTACAAAATGTTCCACAGCAGCTCCAGAAGCTCAACCACCTACTTCATCTGGTTCCTTCCACCTGTGTCCTTTGGAAAAATAAATGGACATAATACATAATCATTAGGAGAACCGCTTGCTCTGTCGCTCTTCCCATCCCATGTCTTTACCATCCTGATGCTATTAGCCAAGAGAGTGCCAAAAAGCTGCTTCTCCTCCCTACGATTTAATTCCTAGCTTTTATTGTTCATTAAATACATCTAAATCAAATCTTTACTGCCTGTTTTATGTTCATGCAGGTACTGAAAACCTCTTGCCTGGGTCAGCACAGACGCTCAGAGGTGGTGGCTCTACCAATGGTATAATCTTTCAAGCTGAAGCTGATTAATAGATATTCTGGCTGGGATTTTTCGAGAGCCATTCTAAACTTCTCTTATCTGTAGGTCTCTTGCTCTCTTTCTCTCCCTCTCTCTTTCACACACACACACACACACAGACATACACACTTGCATGCATGCTCACACACATATATGCACAGAGCACTCAACACTCGTGTAGCACCTGGTGAACAAGGATATGAAATTAACCCTCATTAGGCTTTATCATAAAAAGAGCATGTTTGGCTGCAATGGGTCTTCCTAATCTGGTTTCCATTCCTCAGAAACCATACACTGGCCTACCATGAATACTCTGCATCATGCAGCAGGAGGAAGTGTTTTTGTGAGCTGTAATTGAAAGGCTATTTATACCCCACATGCAATTATCAGCTCTCTGTTCCTAGCTCTTAAAGATGCCAAGTTCGAAGAAACCATTCAATTAGTTGCACATGTGAATGATTTTGCTGCAGTATTACCTGCAGCTGCTGAGGATGGCAAAGTTTATCATTCTATTAACCCCACAATTAACCCTCATTACATGGCCTGCTCAGTATAGGTGCACCCCCAGAATATGTTCAGTTTCTGAATGGCCAAACCCATTACACAAGGAGACACTATTGTGGCTGAAGAGTATATGCCTACTACATGTGCTTCTGGTTTAGAGAGTGACTGACTGACTGATTGGATTGAGCAGGGTGTCTTTAGCAACAAACAGCAGGTGAACAACAGGGGTACACCATTTGCAATCTACGTAATTTCCAGCTTGGCTGCTTGCCACCGCAGAGTACTGACTCTCACAGCTGTGGCCACATAACCACTGTGCCCATAGAATGCAGGCCACACCCTCCTCCCACCCCAGATCATCATCACCCTAGGCAGGAAGAACACACGATGTCCTGGGTAAGAAAGGTGAGCAATGGAGCTGGTTTTACACTGACCTTTTGCCTCCTTTAAATATTGTCAGGATCCTTCGAAGTCATAAACTGGACCATTTTAGGGGGAATATTTTTCTTGTTTGGAACATTATGCTTTGTAAGGTGTTGGTATCAAAATGGCTAACTCCAGTGCCTTCCTTATTCTCTTTGATTTTTGTTGTTGTTTTGTTTTGTTTTTGAGAAACAGACTTCTGTTGAACTGACCTAATCCATGCTATTAGAACAAATAACATTTCTTAATTTGATCATCAGTAAGATTAAGTGTATCCTATAATTTGGCACTCAAAAACTGTTTTATCTCTTAGGAGAAAATTTTTCCTTCAGCTCTACTTTTCTCCTGCGTTGAATTTGTCTCTCTTGCATGTGGAGGGCGTGGCACATTGCTAACTGCATCACATCCACACCCATCACCCCAGAAGGTCAACAGAGGCTGGCAGGGTGTGATACTGGATCTCTTGACTTGCAGAAAAATGGGTCCAGTGACTCCCAAAGCAGATATTTCCCACTGGGAGGAGTCAGACTTGGTGGCCAGTGAGTCAGATTTTGGCTTACCATCATTCCTCTCACTTCCACCAACTTTGCCGGAGTGGATTCATGAGTCAATGCAGAATCCCTTCTTTATTTATCTTAGACCTACTGACCTCAGTGAATGAAAAACAGCTGTTTTCACACTGCTGGCTTCGATGGCCAGGGGAGTTCAATGTCCATGATAACTGCAGAGTGGTGATTTGAGTTATATGATCAAAGTTTATGTTAAGTCATCTTCAGTTAGCAGGACTATGTCTTAAATTGCTAACTCTGTGCAGTGGTGATGTAATGAAAAGCATACTGTGTTGAGAGCCAGAAAATCTGGCTCTGCTGCTCACAGAATCATGGTCTTCAACAAGTCAACTTAACCCTTCCAGACCTCAGTTTTCTCTTCTGTTGAATGAAGCAAATAGACTGAATCCATGCATTAGAAAACAAAACAATGTATATATGACAGAAGACAATGGTGAACAAAAGACAAATAGACTGTGTTTCTATAAAGTCCAAAGTCTAAACACATGAAATAAACACATGTATGATTAGAGATGATTATTGATTGTATTACCTTTGGGGTTCTATAAGAAATGATCAGAGTGAGAAAACAGCTCTCTCTGAGGAGGTGATGGTTGAGAACTGATATGAAGAGGACAAAAATCAGGCACGTGTAGAAGGTGGGAGGTGACAGAGGAGGGTAGATGTTGGTGAGCTTGAAAAACCAAAGAGGGCTTCGTGTGCAGAGTGGTGAGTGAGAAGAGCAATGAGAAAAGATTCTACAGCAAAGACGAGGATGAAATCTTGCAAGGCCTATGGTCCTGGTGAAAAAAGCACAGCGGGAAAAGAGTTTGAAGCAGAGAAGTATGATGATCCCAATACATTTTTTTTTTTTTTTTTTTTTTTGAGACGGAGTCTCGTTCTGTCACCCAGGCTGGAGTGCAGTGGCCCTACCTTGGCTCACTGCAAGCTCCGCCTCCCGGGTTCACGCGCATCCCAATACATTTTTAAATAGCTCTCTCCATGCAAAGTCAGAGGATGAATTCAGGGATGAAATCCACTGCACTGGGAGAGACAAGGAACAGGGCTAATTAGTATTATGTTGGTGCAAAATAAATTGCAGTTTTTGCCTTTTAAAAGTAATGGCAAACACTACAATTACTTTTGCCCCAACCTATTACATAGAAATCAAGTTTGCAGGAATATATAGCCAAGAAAGTGATGAAAACTTATGAAGAGACAAACAAATCAGAGGGAAGCAGTCAGAATTGTAGAGTGCCTTATGTTCTTTCAATAGTGAGAATCAAAGGAAGTCAGTGAAATGAGGGTGCTGGAATTTAATCCAGTAAAGACCAGTCGCCTTGACAATGAGCCCTCACACTTAGATAGTGATGATATAGTAAAAAGGAAAAAAAAAAGAAAGCTTATGAAGTAAATAATAATTAAGATCAGACCTACATATGGCTCCTCTAGCTGCCCCTTGGGAAATGTGTGTGCCTCAAAGAAAAGATGGGACCATGAAGGGAAGAATTGCTATTTTGAATAGAAAGAGTGAATTTTGTCTGCCAGCTCAAATGCTTCTGGTGGTGTTGCAGACCTGCTGTGGCTGACACTGGTTTACTTACAACCCATGTCAATCAATCCAGGCTCTCAAGGCCCTCCACCTTCCACCCCACCTTCACTCCCAAAATATTTTTTAAAGACTTTAAAAACCACTCTACTACAGTGTGCAAAGGCATCACCTGAAGATGTGGAAATGTAGACTCCAGGTCAGAACATCTGGAGTGCAGCCTGTGAGTCTTCATTTCTTTTCTTTATTTTTTATTTTGTGAGATGGAGTTTCCTTCTTGCCGCACAGGCTGGAGTGCAGAGGCACGATCTCAGCTCAATGCAACCCCTGCCTCCCTGTTTAAACGATTCCCCTGCCTCAGTCTCCTGAGCAGCTGGGATTACAGGTGCCCACCACCACGACCAGCTAATCTTTGTATTCTTAGTAGAGACAGGGTTTCATCGTGTTGACCAGGTTGGTCTTGAACTCTTGACCTCAGGTGATCCACCTGCGTTAGCCTCCCAAAGTGCTGGGATTACACGTCAGGTCAGAGATAATTATGGCATCTTTGACTAAGACAATGACCACAAAGATGAAGGAAAAAAAAAAAAAAGATTGGAAATATTATGAAGGCCAAATTAGCAGAGTTGGTGCCACATGAACAAAATGAGAGAAAATCCCCTAAATATCCAGCTTTTAGAAGTGAGTGAGTGTGTGCCACTCCAGAAATAGGGCAGGTTACATGAACGCTGAGGTCCCTGTCGGCTCTGAAATCTGGAATTCTAGGCCACCCTGAGCCTTAAGTGCTCTCTGTAGAGTCAATATTTTCACAGATAGAGTGTTATGCAGCTATAGAAACACTTACAGCATAGCAATTTACCAGCATGGCTTTGGAGTAAAGCAGACTTGAGTATTTTGCTTAGCTCTAATTAAGTTGATAGTTCCTCTAAACCTCACACATCTGATCCATAGAACTTGGATAACATAATATCGACACATGGAGTCATTGTGAGAACAAACTGAGAAGATGTGGAGGAACATTTAGCCCACTGGCCAGCACATTATCGCCATCATCATCATTAGTATAGAACATTCTGTATTTGAGAGGAGGTCTTGCTATGTTGCCCAGGCTGGTCTTGAACCCCTGGGCTCAAGAAATCCTTCAGTCTCAGCCTTCTGTGTATCTGGGATTACAGGTGTGAGCCACCACATCCAGTTCATTTCTTTTTTTTTTTTTTTTTCCAAGATGGAGTCTCACGCTATTGCCTAGGCTGGAGTGCAGTGGTGCGATCTTGGCTCACTGCAAGCTCTGCCTCCCGGGTTCATGCCATTCTCCTGCCTCAGCCTCCCGAGTAGCTGGGACTACAGGCACCTGCCAACACGCCTGGCTAATTTTTTGTTATTTTTAGTAGAGATGGGGTTTCACCAGGCTAGCCAGGATGGTCTCGATCTCCTGACCTCGCGATCCGCCCACCTCGGCCTCCCAAAGTGTTGGGATTACAGGCGAGAGCCACTGTGCCCGACCCCCAGTTCATTTATTAATTATCTTTCTCTAAGAACAAAAAAAATTTTAGTGTAAAATTATGTATTTTTAGTAAATTTAAAGTTGAATTAAAATATATGAAACATGAAGAAATAACTATAAAAATATTTAACCTTTTTACTTTAAAAAATTTTTTAAACTGATTTTTCTGTTTTTATTAAAAAACTCTCAATGTCGGCTGGGCCTGGTGGCTCACATCTGTAATCCTAGCACTTTGGGAGGCTGAGGTGGGCGGATCATGAGGTCAGGAGATCGAGACCATCCTGGCTAACACGGCGAAACCCTGTCTCTATTTTTAAAAATACAAAAAATTAACTGGGCATGGCGGCGGGCGCCTATAGTCCCAGCTTCTTGGGAGGCTGAGGCAGGAGAATGGCGTGAACCCAGAAGGCGGAGCTTGCAGTGAGCCGAGATCGTGACACTGCACTCCAACCTGCGCGGCAGAGCGAGACTCCATCTCAAAAAAATAAAATAAAATAAAACAAACAAATAAAAAATCTTAATGTCTCCATTAAATGAATGAATTTAAAGCACTTATATTTTTCTGTATTATTTACCACCACTTGTTAAAATAAAGTAGCAGCAACAGTGATATGTCCCAGGGTGTAGATTTTCCCCTCTGAGTGTAAGGGCAAGGTATTCCCCTCTCAATCCAGCACTCAGTTCCCCCACCCCATGCGCTGCCTCCCTCTCTCTCTCTTTACCTCTCTTACTAGAAGGCTGTAATTAACTAGAAGGCTGTAATTGTATTACTGTAATTGCAGTAAATATTTGTGTTCCCAGACCTGTCACAACTTTTGGTTTTAAGGAAGTTTTCAATAAATGCTTTTGAAATGAGAGAATTAATACATGAACCAGGATGAAGCCCCTATTCTTTCCATCCGGAAAAAAAAAAAAAAAAAAAAGATTTTCAGTTCTCTAGGTCCATTTTTATATGTGATAAAACATTTCCAAAGGACTAAGAAGATGCCTATGGTATGACTAAATGTCTACATTTCATGAATTCCAGTATTTCGAGATTTTCTCAGCTACATGCCTAAATAAACATCACCTTCAATTCCTTGTAAACCTATAAACCTAAAACACACCAAGCCGACTTCGCTAAATAGAGCTTTTTTTTTTTTTTTTTTTTGAGACGGAGTCCTGTTGCTCTGTCGCCAGACTGGAGTGCAGTGGCGAAATTTCAGCTCACTGCAACCTCCATCTCCTGGGTCCAAGCGATTCTGCTGCCTCAGCCTCAGGAGTAGCTGGGATTACAAGTATACAGCACCATGCCTGGCTAAATTTTTTTGTACTTTTTAGTAGAGAAGGGGTTTTGCCACGTTGGCCCGGCTGGTCTTGAACTCCTGACCTCAGGTGATTTTCCCGCCTTGGCCTCCCACAGCGCTGGGATTACAGCAGTGAGCCACTGCACACGGCCAATAGAGATTTGTTTTTAAGGGATGTTGTATGTGATATTTCCATTGACGTATTTTGGTAACAATTTTTGTGATTAAAGGTCAGATCTACATTTAATGACACCTAAGATCACAACAGTCCCATCTTCAGAGGTGCTGTGTGGTCCTGTGAATCACCCCCTGACCATAAAACCCTCTCAGGGCAGCAGTACTCTCAATATGATGTGCCAATTGAACTCATTCAAACCAGGAAATGCAATGCACTGCCAGTAATTAAGCTGAGTTTTTTTTGACAGGTCACTGCATGTTTTTCCACTTAAGTTTCTGGTGTTTATTCATGGCAATAGTAGGGGGTCAAATGTTCTTATGGTGCAATACGGTACTTGAGAAAAACCTGGCATGCAAAATGGCCATTCTGCCCAGGTCATTTCCTGTGGGCATGTTGGAGACAAACTGGTCCCATGCATTGGTCACTGATGTTAACCAGGCTGAAACTCATGTTTGCTGACTGAAAATATTTGTTATACATTTGCTTTTGTGATGGTTCATTTTTCAATCAAATTCAGGTCTGGCAAGAAGTTTTGGGTTGAGGCAGGATTTATCCACCCATCAGCCACCACTATAAATCTGCCAGTGAGAAATTGGGTAGAAACCATATGGAGGCCTTTCAGACGTTTTCCCAACACACGAAGCATTTTATGCTTTTAGAATATTTATTTAACCAAAGGAAGCACATGGAAAATGAGAGGAAATGGACATCAATTTGTGTTTTTACTAACTTCCCCCCAAAGCCTTTTGGATTATATAGTTTAAAAATACAATTTTAAAAATCTTGTAGGGAATTCCAGTTAAATATAGTTTAAAAGAGTGGTTAGGACTCACCCTATTTTTATTTTTAGGTAGAATTCCACAAAATTATCTTGTGATAACTGTCTTCCAGACAAAAATCTATTTGAATTTTACTTTTTGGTGTGTCCAGAAAGCAGAAAGAAGTTGGCACTCATTATTTCATTTTGTCAAGTTTTTAATGAGGCTGATTATCAAGAGACGAGGGTTATTACAGAAACTGGAGAGCATTGAGTTTTAAAGACCTCGCATTTTGTGATAGTAACGCATTATATAAGACTGCCCAGGTTCGTGGCAAGAGAGTACTGTTACAGAGGCCAGAATGTGGTAGAACTTTTGTTTTTTAAGATGGAAAAAATGATCTGAGTTACTCTTTTCATTTCTGGCTTCTCAGAATACCCCTTGGCATGTGCTTTTTCTTCTTGGTACTGGAAAGTTGTCAGAGCCAGACAGAGAGTGCCTGGCTCTGCTAAGAGCTGGCTAGCCAGGAGAAACCACTCAAGCCTGCCAGAGGGGAGCTGGACGAGATGAGCCCCAGGGCTCCCTCCAGTAGTGACAGCCTATATTTTATCAGTTCCTCCCTTCAGAAAATACCACTTCTCCCATAGCTGGTCAGGTGCATTCTAATTCACTTTCAGACACATGAGGAGAGCCTTAAAACTGGGACAGATCTAGTTTCATTTATTGTATTAATAATTTGGGAAAATTAAGAGACAAGGAAGTTAACTGATTTCTCTAAGTGTGCTCACCTTATATGATGCTAAGTTAGACTCAAACATCCTAGTGCAGGGAACTTTCCAGCCCATAATAGTGATGTGACAAAGGACCGGGTCAGGCTGGGTCAGTCAGTGGAAAATCCAATCAGTGGACTATGCCACTTCAACAAAAACACTTAACCCTGTAGTCTCTGTCTCTGTCTCTGTCTGTCTCTCTCTGTATATATACTGAGAGACTGTATATATAGAGACAAAATCTCTCTCTCATCTCTCTCCATTCTTTCGCACTCAAGGGTAAGAACTAAGACAATTCATCTAGTGAATATTAAAATGTCAGATAATAGGATACAGATCCATTTTTTTCAAGGCCCATGGATAGAACCTAAAGAACAAGTCTGCCTTGTATACTATAATATATATTTTAATTATTAAAAGTTAAACAAAAGACAAGTTTTAGTTGCAGAAAACCCCTAAACTATGTTGGAGAAAACAGTAAGCATTGCTTGGGAGCTAAAATGCAATCGAATGCTCTCACTCACATCTCCGTTCTCATCTGTCGTCAAATCATGTTGTCTTGACGCTCAAAAAATTAAGAATATGGCTATCCTTACCACCTCCACTGCTGCCACTCGGGTCCAATCCATCACCATCCTGTGTGGGTCATGTAACTTGAATCCCAGCATTTGCCTCCACCTCCCTGTCTTATGCTTTCAACACAGCAATACAAGTGACTCTGTTCAAAGCCGAAACAAGTCATGCCATCCCTCTATTTAAAATGTATCAGGCCAGGCCAGGCATAGTGGCTCACGACTGTAATCTCAGCACTTTGGGAGGCCGAGGCAGGCAGATCACAAAGTCAGCAGGTTGAGACCATCCTGGCCAACATGGTGAAACCCCGTCTCTACTAAAAATACAAAAATTAGCCGGGCACAGTGGTGCACACCTGTAATCCCAGCTAATTTGGGAGGCTGAGGCAGAAGAATTGCTTGAACCTGGGAGGTGGAAGTTTCAGTGAGCCAAGATCACGCCACTGCACTCTAGCCAGGGGATAGAGTGAGCCTCCATCTCAAAAAAATAATAATAAAATGAAATAAATCAATAAAATGTACCAATGGTGCCCTCTCACATCTTGAGTGAAAGTGCCAATTCTTAGAACAGCCTATGGGATCCTCCAGGGCACCTGATTCTGCATTCCCTCCCTGACTCATGTTGCCACATCCCCACTTCAGGTGACACCAGGCTGCTTGCTGCTGTAAGCATGAGGCAGTCTCCAGCCTCAGAATCACTGCTTCCTTCCTCTTCCTTCAGGTTTTCACTAAGATGACCCTTTCTCAATGCCCCTTTTCTGGCTATCTTATCAAAATCTCACATGCCTTTCTTCTGTCTTCTATCCCTATTCTATCTTATATTATTCCTCCTCAGCTCTTATCACGATCTAAGTAATGTTTGTGGTTTTGCCCTGGTCTTGTATGTGTTGGTCAGTGGTCCTTCACTAGCAGGCTAAGGTGTCCACCAACAGAGGGATTTTCATCTGTTTTCTTCATTGCTGTATCCTCAATGGATCATAGGTTCTCAGTAAACATTGCCTGAGTTAATGAATGCACCAGTAAACAAGAGTGCAGGCACACTCGTGACCCAAGAAAGAAGGCATCTCCAATCTCTGAGGAAGGATTTGACCCAGGAAGGCAGGGATTAGTCAAAACAGATTCCTTGCCTGCATCAGAGGTCTTAGGTTATTGAGAAATATGTCTGATACAGCAGAGAAAACTGTCCCTTGAACACATCCTGGCTTACCACACAGGGAGCTTTCTAAGTCTTTGAATAGAGGAAACCCTCCACACTAATGGATAGCTGGGTGGGAGATGGGGAGAAATGCCACCTTCTGGCTTGGATACAGTTGTAACTGGGACTTCAGGAACCCTGGCAGTCAGAGCTACAAACTGAGTCATGCCAGGGCTTGCGGCTCAGTCCATCCATGTAGAAATATTAAAAGCTGGCCTCAGTCGAGTGCAGTGGCTCACACCTGTAATCCCAGCACGTTGGGAGATGAGGCGGGCAGATCACGGCGTCAGGAGTTCAAGACCAGTCTGTCCAGCATAGTGAAACCCCGTCTCTACTAAAAATACAAAAAATTCGCTGGTCATAGTGTTGCATACCACTAATCCCAGCTACTGAGGAGGCTAAGGCAGGAGAATTGCTTGAACCCAGGAGGCAGAAGTTGCAGTTAGCTGAGATCGCGCCATTGCACTCCAGCCTGGGCGACAGAGCGAGACTCCGTCTCAAAAACAAACAAACAAACAAAAACAAAAAGAAAACCAAAAAACTGGCCTCAGGCCTATTCGGTTTCTGAGACAATGAACATAAAGTGTAGGATTGGATTAGGGGCCTCACTCGACTAAGGGACACAGACTAGGAGTGGGCACATGCCTGATCATAGTAACCTGCCTCATGCTCTGGCCAGGACTTGCAGCCCCATGTGGATAGAAGAGGTGAGAGTGGTATCCTTGCCTTGTTCCAATCTCAGAGGAAAGCTCTCAGCTTTCATCATTGAGTATGAGTATGATGTTAGCTGTGGGCTTGTCATATGTGGCCTTTATTATGTTGAGGTGCTCTTCTTCTAACCTAATTTCTTGAGCTTTGATTATGAAAGAATGTTGAATTTTGACAAATGCTTTTTCTGTAACCATCGAGATAATCATATGCTTTTTGTCATTCATTCTGTTAACGTGGACATATTTCTGTCTTTTTTTCAGTCTAGCTAAAATTTTCTCAATTTTATCATACCCAGAATCAACTATTACTTGTGTTAACCTTGTCTATTATTTTTATAGTCACTGTTTCATTTATTTCTTCTCTAATCTTTATTACATCCTTCCTTCTACTAACTTCGGGTATATTTTGTTCTTGTTTTTCTAGTTTCTTGAGGTGTGACGTTAAGTTGTCTATTTGAGATCTTTCTTCCTTTTTGCTCTTGGTGTTTACTGCTACAAAACTTCCTCATAGAAATGCTTTTGCTGCATTTCTGTGAGTTTCAGTATGTTGTGTTTCCATTGTTGTTTGTGTCAAGAAAAATCTTATGAATTTTCCTTTTAATTTCTTTATAGACCCATTGATTTCTTCAGAACATGTTCTTTAATTTCCACGTATTAGTACATTTTCCAAAATTCCTACTGTTATTCATTTCTAGTTTTATACCATTGTAGTCAAAAATGATACTTGATATGATTACAGTCTTCCTGGATTTGTTTAGTGGCCTAACATCTGATCTATGCTGGAGAATGTGCCCTGTGTGCTTGAGAAGAATGTGTGTCCTGCTGCTGTTGGATAGAATGTTCAGTGCATATCTGTTAGGTCTCTTAGGTCTGAAGTGTAGTTCAATCTGATGTTTCCTTATTGATTTTCTGTCTGGATGATCTTTCCATTTCTGAAAGTGGGATATTGAACTCCCCTATTATTTTAGTATTGCAGTCTATTTCTTTCTTCAGATTCTTTTATATTTGCTTTATATATTTTGGTGTGCATCCAGCCTTAAGATCTAATAAAATTAGCCTTGCTAGGTTTTGGAGCTTGGGACCAACTGCTCCTTCAATTTTCCATTTTCTGCATTTTGGAACAGGACTCATCTTCTTTTATTTTTCTGATTACTCCCTTTTGAAACAGAAAAATCTATTTTATTTGTGTCCTACTATTGTATATTGTAAGCACATGTCTTGTCTGATTTTACCGGTTGATAGCTGCAGAAGAATTGTGCTTCAGGATAAATCAAATCTTGAATCTCACCCATACCTAACTTAGTTGATACTTAGATGAGACTTTGAACTTTTACTTTAGCGTTGATGCAGGAATGAATCAATATCATGGGAGCTATTGAGGTGAAATAAATGTATTTTTTGTGCAGGTCTAAGGACATGAATTAGCCAAAGGTAGAATGCTATCAACTGAATTGATCCCCAATAATCAAGTTTCATATGTTGAAGCCCTAACTCCTGATGTGACTGTATTTGGAGATAGGGTCTTTTGGATGCAACAAAATTTAAATGATATTATGGGGTAGGGCCCTAATCCAATAAGACTGGTGGCCTTATAAGAAGGTGAAGAGAAGGAGAAGATCTTTCTCTCTCTCTCTCTCTCTCTCTCTCTCTCTCTCTCTCTCTCTCTCTCTCTCTCTCTCTCTCCCTCTCTGCATGCACACACCAAGGAAAGACCCTGTGAGAACCTAGAAATAAGGTGATGTGCAAACTAGGAAGAGAGCTTTCCCCAGAAACTGACCACACTGGTACCCTGATCTCATGCTTTTGGCCTCCAGAACTGTGAGAAGATACATTTCTGTTGTTTAAACCACTAGTCTGTGGTATATTTTTATGGAAGCCCAAGTTGACTGATACAAACCCGAAGCGAGAGAGGCATGTTGAGGATTGTGGATCCAAGGGTTTATAATGGAGAAGGGCCAGAAGAGTAGGGTAGGAGCAAACAAGAAATGGTCTGGAAAGTCTCTTCAGGCAGCTCTGAGTTTTCTGCGATTCTTCTCTATGGACCAGGGTTGCAGGAATGTAGGCAGGCTGGCTTAAAGGACCAAGGGACAACCAAACAGTAGTCTGCAATGGTGTGATTCCCATGCTAGTCACAGTCCGTTGTTGTCACCATTGTCACTTAGTCCTTACCTCAGAATTTCTTGCTTAGCACTTTCTCCTGCTAAAGAGACTGAATATGAAATTCCATAATGTCTTTTTGTTTATTGTTTGAATTTTTCTTTAAAAAATTTTATTTCCATAGATTTTTGGGGAACAGGTGGCATTTGGTTACTTGAGTAAGTTCTTTAGTAGTGATTTGTGAGATTTTGGTGCACTCATTACCCATGAAGTATACGCTGAACCCAGTTTGTAGTCTTTTATCCATCGCCCCCTCCCACGTTTTCCCCCAAGTGCCCCAAGTCCCCTGTATCATTCTAAGCCTTTGCATCCTCTTAGCTTAGCTCCCACTTATGAGTGAGAAGATATGTTTGAATTTCCATTCCTGAGTTACTTCACTTAGAATAATGATCTCCAGTTCCATCCAGGTTACTGAGAATGGCGTTAATCAGTTCCTTTTTATGGCTGAGTAGTGTTACATTGTATATATTTACCACAGTTTCTTTATTTTCTTGTTGATTGATGGACATTTGGGCTAGTTTCATATTTTTGCAATTGGGAATTGCGCTGCTATAAACATGTGTGTGCAAGTATCTTTTTTTTTTTTTTTTTGAGACAGAGTCTCACTCTGTTGCCCAGGCTGGAGTACTGTGGCACCATCTCAGCTCACTGCAACCTCCACCTCCCAGATTCAAGTGATTCTTCTGCCTCAGCCTCCAAAGTAGCTGGGATTATAGGCGTGTGCCATCAAGTCTGGCTAATTTTTCATATGTTTAGTAGAGGCAGGGTTTCACCATGTTGGTCAGCCTAGTCTCGAACTCCTGACCTCAGATGATGCACCCATCTCAGCCTCCCAAAGGGCTGGGATTACAGGCCTGAGCCACCAAACCCCACCACAAATATCTTATTTGTGTAATGATTTCTTTTCCTCTGGGTAGGTACCCAGTAGTGGGATTGCTGGATCAAATGGTAGTTCTACTTTTAGTTCTTTAAGGAATTTCCATACTGTTTCTCACAGTGGTCGTACTAGTTTACATTTCCACCAGCAGTGTAGAAGTGTTCCCTTTTCACCACATCCATTCCAACATCTATTATTTTGTGATTTTTCAAATTATGGCCATTCTTGCAGGAGTAAGGTAGTATTGCATTGTTGTTTTGATTTGCATTTCCCTGATCATTAGTGATGCTGAGCCTTTTTTCATATGTTTGTTAGCCATTTGTATATCTACTTTGGAGAACTCATGTCCTTAGCCCACTTTTTGATGGAATTGTTTGTTTTTTCTCTTGCTAATTTGTTTGAATTCCTTGTAGATTCTAGATATTAGTCCTTTGTTGGATGTATAAATTGTGAAAATTTTCTTCCACTCTGTGGGTTGTCTGTTCCTTTAGCTGTGTGGAAGAAGCTCCTTAGTTTAATTAAGTCTCACCTATTTATTGCTGCTTTTGTTGCATTTGCTTTTGGGTTGTTGGTCATGAAATCTTTGCCTAAGCCAATGTCTAGAAGGGGTTTTCCAATGTTATCTTCTATAATTTTTATAGTTTTAGATTTTAGATATAACTCCTTGATCCATCTTGAGTTGGTTTTGTATAAGGTGAGAGATAAGGATCCAGTTTCAGTCACATGTGGCTTGTCAATTATCCCAGCACCATTTGTTGAACAGGGTGTCCTTTCCACACTTTATGTTTTCCTTTGCTTTGTCAAAGATCAGTTGGCTGTAAGTATTTGAGTTTATTTCTGGGTTCTCAATTCTGTTCCATTGTTCTATGTGCTTATTTTTAATACCAGTACCATGCTGTTTGACCACTATGGCCTTATAGAATAGCTTGAAGTCAGGCAATGCAATGCCTCCAGATTTGTTCTTTTTGCTTAGTTTTGCTTTGGCTATGTGGGCTGATTTTTGGTTCCATTTGTTTGTATTGTCTATGATTTCTTTCAGCAGCATTTTGTAGTTTTCCTTATAAAGGTCTTTCACTTCCTTGGTTAGGTATACATGTAAGATTCCATAATATCTTAAGCCCAAGTTTACTGTGGCCCTGACAGATCTGGCAGGCCCACTAAGTATTTACCAAAACAGTTTTCCAGCCTCCCTTGAGGCAGGCTGTCTTGGGATAGCCGTGATACTTCCTGAGTTCCAGCCACTGGAATATAAATAACATTTTGTTGTATCGGGCCCATAAAAGTCACCCATGAGTTACTTCCTGCTTTTTCCCCTCCACAGTTGGATATCTTTGCCCAAGAATAACCCGCCATGCCATGTATTCAAGATGGTAGAGCCTGCATTAGCCTGGGTCCCTGAAAACTATGCGGAGCAGAGCGTTGCCAGCTTGGAACTACCTTGGACTATTAAGTTTAGTGAGAAATGTGCTTCTGCAGTGCTTAAGCCAGTATACATTTTGGATATATTTGCTGCAATATTTCACCTATTAATACAAAGGAATGCTAAAATCAGATGTGAAAGTAACAATGACGATTTACATACAATGTGGGAGGGGATGGCCCAGAGCCTAGGTAACAATGTAGATGTGTTCTCAACATCAGCTAGCATGGAAATTGCTGTGCAAGCCCTGGTTGTGCCAAAAGCAATCATTGCACTTTGATAATCTGTTACTGGTCTTCCCACTCCACAACACCCATGGTCTTCCTGACTCCATTGGAAGATGCACTGTCCCATCTGGTTCTCAGTCCTCAGTCTGGCCCTGCACTGCCACATCACTCCCTGATTCTCACTTCAGTGTCCTCTGACTCTGGCTCTTTGTCAGCGCACTTTCATTTTATGCTCACAGGAGACATTTAAAGTCTTTCAGCACCACTTTATAGTCTATAAGATTGGGAGAGGCAAAGATTCTTCACCGTATACATTTTCCACCTCAATGAACAATAATATTCTACACTTCCCACATTTTGTTTGGGTTCAGAACTTTATATCACATGCTGTCATTGGCCCATTGATTGAGAAAATTCATACAGATATGTGTTTCTCAACGCTTCTGGTGTCCTTCCAAGGACTCAGGCAAAATCTGGAGTCTGAGGTTGTGGTCTCCAGGAAGAAATGCAGAAGCTCTCTTGATTCTGGGATCACCCACACCACCCATGGCTTTAATTTTCACCCTATACCAGTAGGTCTGAACCTAGTTAGAGGGAAGATGCAGCCCTTTTTATACACTTCTTAGATTTTCTAATTTGCTGGGAGATAATAACATGAGTGGATAAAGAATTTTGTCAAATGCTTGTTCTCCTTCTATTAGTATGATCAAATGGTTTCTCTAATTTAGCCTATTAATATGGTGAATCAGACTGATTAATTTTCAAATGTTGAACCAGCTTTACCTTCTTTGGATGAACTCCCCTTGGTAATAATGTATTGTCCTTTTTAGACATTGCTGGATTTGAATTGCTAATATTTTGTAAAGAACTTTTGCAAATATGTTCATGAGGATATCACTCTGTAGTTTGTTTTCTTTTGTTTGTCTTGTAAACTGTCTTTTTTTTTTTTTTGGTACCAATGTAATTAATGCTCACCTCATAAAATAAGTTAGAAGTATTCTTTCTTCTGCCTTCTAAAGGAGATCATGTATCATTGCTATTATTATTATTACTATTACTATTATTATGCCCTTTGTCAATGTCTGGTAGAATTCACCAATGTAATCATTTGGATCCGAGGATACCTTTATTAAAATGTTCTTACCTGCAAATTCAGTGTTACTTTACTGATGGACAATATAGGCTTATTAAGGTCACCTTTTTTTTTTTTTTTTGAGGGAGTCTTGTTCTGTCGGCCAGGCTGGGTTGCAGTGGTGCGATCTCAGCTCACTGCAAGCTCTGCCTCCCGGGTTCACGCCATTCTCCTGCCTCAGCCTCCTGAGTAGGCGCCTCAGCCTCTGGGACTACAGGCACCCTCTACCATGCCTGGTTAATTTTTTTGTATTTTCAGTAGACACGGGGTTTCACCGTGTGTTAACCAGGATGGTCTCCATCTCCTGACCTCGTGATCCACCCGCCTTGGGATTACAGGCATGAGCCAACGCGCCCAGCATGGTCACATATTTCTTCTTCTTCTCCTTCTCCTCCTTCTTCTTTTTTTAATGGAGACAGAGTGTTGCTCTGTCGCCCAGGCAGAAGTGCAGTGGCACGAACTCGGCTCACTGCTACCTCTGCCTCCCAGGTTCAAGCTATTCTCCTGCCTCAGCCTCCCGAGTAGCTGGGATCACAGGTGCACGCGACCGTGCCTAATTTTTTATTTTAGTAGAGACAGGGTTTCACCATGTTGGCCAGGCTGGTCTCAAAATCCTGACCTCAGGTAATCCGCCTGCCTCGGCCTCCCAAAGTGTTAGGATTGCAGGCGTGAGCCACCGCGCCCGGCCACATATTTCTTCTTAAATGAGTTTGAGTAGTTTGTGAGTTTCAAGGAATTGGCACGTTTAAGTTGCTGAATGTATAAACTTAAAGTTATTTGTAGCATCATCCTCTCAATGTCTTCCTGGTATGTCACATCTCCTCTTATTTCTGATATTGATCATTTGTGTCCTCTCTTATTTCATGTTTCTCCAATTGGCTTGATTAGAGCTCTATCAATTGTAATGATTTTTTTCCCCAAAGAATCAGCTTTTCATTTCACTGAAATTTTGTTCATCTGTTTTCAATGTAATTGATTTCTGATCATATTTCGTTCCTCTGCTTGTTTTGGCTTTAATTTGCTACTTTCTTACTGGTTGATTTAAAGTGGAAACTTTCCTTACTCTGGGAAGTCCTTTACCATTGTATAATAAAACACGTTGGCTGGGCGCGGTCGCTCACGCCTGATAAAATAAGCACTTTGTGAGGCTGAGGCGGGCAGATCACGAGGTCAGGAGTTGAAGACCAGTTTGACTAACATGGTGAAACCCTGTCACTACTGAAAATACAAAGCTGGGCATGGTGGCAGGAGCCTGTAATTCCCGCTACTCGATGGCTGAGGCAGGAGAATCGCTCGAACCCGGAAGGCAGAAGTTGCAGTGCGCCGAGATCGTGCCACTGCACTCCAGCCTGGGTGGCAGAGCAAGACTCCGTCTCCTGGGAAAAGAAAAAAAAAAAAAAAAAAAGTCAAGCTGGCTGGACGCGGTGGTCACGCCTGTAATCCCAGCACTTTGGGAGGCCAAGGCAGGCGAATTACCTGAGGTCAGGAGTTTGAGATCAGTCTGGCCAACGTGATGAAATGCCCTCTCTACTAAAAATACAAAAATTAGCCTGCTGTGGTAGCAGGTGCCTGCAATTTTCGCTATTAGGGAGGCTGAGGCAGGAGAATTGCTTGAATCCAGGAGGTGGATATTGCAGTGAACCGAGATCATGCCACTGCGCTCCAGCCTGGGCCACAGAGCAAGACTGTGTCGCAAAAAAAAAAAAAAAAAAAAAAAAGAAGAAAGAAAGAAATGAAGACTAATTGTAATTAGTTTAATTATAATTTATAAAATACAAAAATTAGACTTCATTTCTAATTTATTCTAATTTTATTGCAATCTGTAAATAGGGTACGTTTATGTTTCTTGATTTAGTTAGAATGCCTTAAATTTTTTTTTTTTTTGAGACAGAGTCTCACTCTGTTGCCCAGGCTGGAGTGCAGTGGCACAATCTTGGCTCACTGCAAACTCCGCCTCCCAGATTCACGCCATTCTCCTGCCTCAGCCTCCCGAGCAGCTGGCACTACAGGCGCCCACTACCACGCATGGCTAATTTTTCATATTTTTAGTGGAGACGGGGTTTCACCGTGTTAGCCAGGATGGTCTCCATCTCCTGACCTCCTGATCCACCCATCTCGGCCTCCCAAAGTGCTGGGATTACAGGCCTGAGCCAACGCGCCCAGCAGTCTTCAAATTCTTTCATCAGTATTTTGTAATTTTCAGTATAGATGTCCTGTATGTATTTTATTAGATTTATACTTTAGTAAAGCAATTTTTGAGAAATTGTAAATAGTATTTTATTTTGAATTTCAGTGCCAATCACTGTTATATAAAAATACTGTATTATATTTATTTATTTATTGTATTATTATTGAGGCAGAGTCTCACTCTGTTGCCCAGGCTGGAGTGCAGTGGCGTGATCTCGGCTCAGCACAACCTCCACCTCCCAGGTTCAAGTGATTCTCCTGCCTGAGCCTCCCGAGTAGCCGGGATTACAGGCATGTGCCTCCACACCCGGCTAATTTTGTATTTTTCTTAGAGACAGGGTTTCTCTATGTTGGCCAGGCTAGTCTTGAACTCTCCACTTCAAGTGATCTGCCTGCCTCAGCCTCCCAAAGTGCTGGAATTACAGGCATGAGCCACCGCGTCAAGCCAAAAAATATATATGATTTATTTCTGCATGTTTATCTTTTATCCTGTGATACTGCTAAATTCACTTCTAAGAATTTTTCTGTAAAATACGTGAGGTTTTCTAAGGAGACAATTATGTCTTCTGAAAATAGAGACAGTGTTCATAGAGAGAGACGGCGATATTCCTTTCTTTTTGATCTACACGTCATTTGCATATTTTTCTTCCCTTATTGCACTGACCAGAATTTCCATCAATTTGAATAACGAGTGGTAAGAGTGAATGGTTTTATCTTGTTCCTAATCTCAGTGAAAAAAAATTTAACCTTTCAACATTGTGTTATGTTAGCTACAGTTTTGGTTATGGATTTTTCTTACCAAGTGGAGGACATTTTCCTCTGTTCCTATTTTTCTGTTTTTATCCTGAATGGGTATTGAATTATGTCTGCAATGATTGATGTGATCATGTGATTTTTTTTCTTATTTAGACTGTTAATATGGTGAAATACATTGATTTTTTTTCAAATATCGGACCAATCTTGCATTCGTGGAACAAACTCTCTGTGATCATGGAGTATAATTTATATATATATGTGTGTGTGTGTGTGTGTGTGTATGCGTAGTACTGCATTTTATTTGGCAATATTTTGTTTGGTATCTTTGCATTTGTATTCATGAGTGGTGTTGTTCAGTAATTTTTGTTTTTGTGCTTTGTCTGATGTAGGTATTAGGGTAACATCACATTCAGAAAATGTGTCAGGAAGTGTTTCCTTCTCTTTTATTTCCAGTAACATAGATTCTGTAAAATTGGTATTAATTTTTATCTAAGAGTTTGATAGAATTCTCCAGTGAAAGCGTCTGTCCTACAAATTAACATTTTGGGAGTTATAAAATTGTGACATCAATGTCAATAGTTACAGGGCTATCAAAATTATCTATTTTACATAGGGTGAGCTGTGGTAGTTTATGTGTTCTTTAAAGAATTGATCCATTTAGGCTGGGCATGGTGGCTCACACCTGTAATCCCAGCACTTTGGGAGGCTGAGGTAGGTGGATCACAAGGTCAGGAGATCGAGACCATCCTGGCTAACATGGTGAAACCCCGTCTCTTCTAAAAATACAAAAAATTAGCTGGGCATGGTGGCGAGCGCCTGTAGTCCCAGTTACTCGGTAGGCTGAGGCAGGAGAATGGCGTGAACCCAGGAGGCAGAGCTTTCAGTGAGCCGAGACCGCACCTCTGCACTCCAGCCTGGGCGACAGAGCAAGACTCTGTCTCAAAAAAAAAAAAAAAGGAAAAAGAACTGATGCATTTAATCTATCTTGTCAAATAATGTTTTGCTTGTAGTATTCTTTTCTGGTCCTTTTGATGTCTGCAACGTCTATAGTGAGGTGCCTGTAATATTTTTGACATTGGCAACTTGTTCCTATTTTTATTATTTCCATCTTTCATTGCTTTGAGCTTATTTGGCTCTTCTCTTTCTAGGTCTTTGAAACAAAAGCTTAGATTGTTGAATTGAGCATTTTTTCTTCCAATGTGTCTCTTTTTTTTTTTTTTTTTGAGGCAGGTTCTTATTCTGTCACCCATGCTGGAGTGCAGTGTGTGATTATAGCTCACTGCAGCCTTGACTTCCTAGTCTCAAGTGATCCTCCCACCTCAGTCTCCCAAGTGGCTGACTACAGGTGGACACTACCATGCCTGGGTAATTCTTTTGTATTTTTGGTATAGACAAGGTCTCCCTGTATTGCTCAGGCTGGTCTTAAATTCCTGGACTCAAGAAGTTCACCTGCCTTGCCTTCCTATTGCTATAAATTTTTCTCTCTCCACTGATTTAGCTGTGTCCTGAAGGTTTTGATATATCATATTTTCATTTTCATTCAGTTGATAGATTTTTAAAATTTCCATTAAGACTTCTTTTATTGATGGAACATTTATAAGCGTGTTGTTTCGTTTCCAAGTGTTGGGTATTTTCTTGTTAACCTTCCGTTACTGATTTCTAGTTTGAGGTAACTGTGGTCAAAGAACATACTCTATATAAATTCAGTCATTTTAAATTTGTTAAGGTTGGTTTTATGGTCTAGGATATGGGCCATTTTGGCATGTGTTGGTTGGCACTTGAAAAGAATGTGTATTCTGCTATTGTTGCTTGGAGTGTTCTATTAATGTCTATTAGATCCTGTTGGTTGATGGTATTGTGGAGTTCTTCTACCTCTTTGATGTTTTCCTGTCTGTTTTTTTTTTTTTTTCAATTGTTGAGATGGGGGTGTGGAAGTGTCCAGGTATAATTGTGGTGGATTTGTCTCTTTCTCCTTTCAGTTCTATGAAAGGTATAAGGTTAGTGTCTAGATTTTTATTGTTTTTTTGTTTTTTAGCATGTGGATATCCAGTTTTTTCAGCACCATTTGTTTAAAAAGATTAACCTTTCTTCATTGAATTGCTTTTGCTTCACTGTCAAAGATCTATTGCCTTTATTTTTGTGAGCCTATTTCTGGGCTCTCTATTCTGTTTTATTGATTTATTTATCTATTTTTTGGCTAATACTCACAAGGTCTTTGTTTTTTTTTTTTTTTTTTAGAAACAGCTTTGTTGAGATATAAATTATATACCATAGAAATCACCCACGTGAAGTATGAAACTCTATGAACTTAACATATTCACATTTATTACTCTAGGTCTATAGTAAGTTTTAAAATCAGGTAGTATCAATCCTTCAGCTTTGTTCTCCTTCAATGTTGTACTATCTATTCTGAGTCTTTTGTCTCTCTATATAAACTCTAGAATCAGTTTCTTTCTTTTTTTTTTTTAGATGGAGTCTCACTCTGTTGCCCAGGCTGGAGTGCAGTGACACTGTCTTGGCTCACTGCAAGCTCTGCCTCCTGGGTTCATGCCATTCTCCGGCCTCAGCCTCCTAAGTAGTTGAGATTACAGGCATCTGCCACCAAGCCTGGCTAATTTTTTTGTATTTTTAGTAGAGACGGGGTTTCACCATGTTAGCCAGGATGGTCTCAATCTCCTGACCTCATGATCCGCCTGCCTCGGCCTCCCAAAGTGCTGGGATTACAGGTATGAGCCACTACGCCTGGCCACCTTCTTAGTTCTTAATCGTGTAAGTGATTTTTCAGTTCAAATGGGGACATTTTAGGCACTATGCTTTCAGACTTATGATCTTTTATCTATACCTTCTGTTTAGCCAACTTCCTCTGATACTGCTCTGGCAGGGAAGGAGGCATCTCTAGCACTTTTACAGGCATGTTGGATGCAATTCTAGGTTCCTCTCTCAGTCTCTGGTGATTCAATACAATGAATTAAATATGTAGGCAGAAGTTAGTACAATAGAGCAATATAATGGTAACAATAGCTAGAGATTGGCAAACTGAAAGTTATTTACACAAAAATGATAGTAAATGAGATACACCTTTTACAAAATTCTTCAGGAAAAAATTAGTACAAAACAAAAAAAGAGAAAATAGCACAACAGAGAATAATACAGCGTAAAAGACAGTTATTAATAACTACATTAATAAATTTCATAGTCTAGATAATGGGTTGTCAAATGTTTTCTGTAAAGTGCCAGATAGTAGAGTTTTAGATATCATAAGCCACACATAGTCTCTGTCATATTATTTTTTGTTTATTCATTTATTTATTTATTTTTTTGAGACAGGGTCTCCTTCTTGTTGCCCAGGCTGGACTGCTTTGGTGCAACCTCGGCTTACTGCAACCTCCACTTCTCCTGCTCAAGCAATCCTCCAGCCTCAGCCTCACTAATAGCTGGGACCACAGGTGTGAGCCACCACACTTGGTTCATTTTTGTACTTTTTATAGAGATGGCATTTAACCACGTTGCCCAGGCTGGCATTGAACTCCTGAGCTCAAAGCGATCGGCCCACCTCGACCTCCCAATGTGCTAATGCCTGGCCTGCTCTGTTCACTTTTACAACTCTTTAAGAATATTAAATCCATTCTTTACTTGAAAATTGTTGTTTGCTGACCTCTGGCCTAAATGAATAAATAAATTCTGGAACTATAAAACATGTCAAAAATAGTGAAATAAAAAAATAAAGAAGTTTCATATATTTTTACAAATTAAAGAATCAAAATTTAAATTATTAAACAATTGCACACAAAAATACACATTTTACAATCACATATAAGCAAGATTTAAAATTTGAGCACATTCATTAATGCATTTCACAAATATTCACTGAGGCCTTACATGCCAGGCACTGATCTAAATTCAAAGGCAAAAAAGTAATCAAAATAGGCAAGAATCCTTGGCATCTCCTTTTCTCTTTCTACTCTATCATGCATAATTTCTTTAGATTTGTGTAATTGTTCAGATATTTTTGAGTTACTAATGCTCTTTTTAATGGCATCTAACAGGCAGAGCAGTTTGAATCATCCATTGCACTTAAAATTTCAATTATGACTTTTTCTTCAATTCCAGAGGCATTTCTTGGAACTCTATTTGTTAAAGTCCTTTGAAGACAGTGTTGTAGCTCACAGCCTCAGAAATTTCTCTTCACTTATATGTATATACTTTACTTTTGCCTCAGGCCTATGGACATAAACTCTTATCTATAGTAGTAGTTATTGGTTATTAGATAATCTAAACCAAGTAAGGAAAGTGAAAAAGACTGATAACTACTACTGCTATTCATGTGTTCATGCCGGGTAGCTACAAATATAATTTTACGGTGATCCCATAAGAGATGGAATAAAAAATAAGCGATTAAAATGTAGTCAAAACTGGCAACTTGAAGCGTGAAAAAGCCAATGCAAAGTTTCTTAGCCCTTTTCAAAGTCAGTCTAGAAAACGGATTTAGTCAATCTAACTAAATAATAAACCAAACTCAGTAAGTGTAATTAAAAATTATGCTGATGGTTTACATGAATTTAAAAAATCCGATGGACTAAAGTTTCACAACATTGGGTTTGGCAATGATTTCTTGGTCAAATGATACCAAAGACACAGACAAGAAAAGATAAAATAGAGAAACTGTACTTCATAAAAAAATTTTTAAATTTGTACGTCAAAACACACTGTCCACAGGGTAAAAAAGCAACCTAGCCCATGGATTGAGGGAAAGTATTTGCAAGTTATATATACAGATAACTCTTAAAACTCAACAACAACAACAACAAACCCTGATTCAAAATAAGCAAGAGCCTTGAAGAGCCATTTGTCTAGAGAAGATACAGAAAAAACCAACAAGTACATAGAAAGATTCTCAACACCACCAATCATTAGAGAAATGCAAATCAAAACCGCAATGAAATACCACCTCACATCATTAGGATGACTACTATTAACCACAAAACCAGAAAATAAAAAGTGTTGGTGAGGATGTGGAGAAATTGAAAGTCTTACACATTGTTGGCGGCAATGTAAAATGGTACAGCCACTATGGAAAACAGTATGATGGTTCTGCAAAAAATGAAACATAGACTTACCATAGAATCCAGTAATTCCACTTCTGAGTATATACCCAAAGAAATGGAAACAGGGCCTTGAAGAGATGTTTCTACAGCCATGTTCATAGCCGCACTATTCACAATAGCTGAAATGTGGAAGCAACCCATGTATTCATCATTAAGCAAAATGTGGAATATACATATTCATATACATCTATACATACAAGCAGGAAGGAATACATACAGGAATATACATAGATATACAGGAAGAAAATTCTGATGTATTCTGCAACATGGATAAGCCTTGAGGACATTATACTAGTGAAACAAGCCAGCTGCAAAAAAGCAATGACTGTATGATTCTACTTACATGCAGTATTTAGGGTAGTTTAAATCACACACGCTGAAAGTAAAATGGCGGTTGCCAGGAGCTGGGAGACGAAGAAATGGGGACTTACTGTTCAATGGGTAGAGAGTTACAGTTGGCAAGAGAAAGAGTTCTGGAGACAGATGGTGATGGTTGCACAGCATTATGAATGTACTTCCTACAACTCAACTGTACACTTAAAACACTTAAGATAGTAAATTTTTTATGTGTATTTTACCACAATAAAAATTTACACCCGGCCAGGCACGGTGGCTCACGTCTGTAATCCCAGCACTTTGGGAGACCAAGGCTGGCGGATCACAAGGTCAGGAGTTTGAGACCAGCCTGGCCAATATGGTGAAACCCCATCTCTACTAAAACTACAAAAATTAACTGGGCGTGGTGGCGGGCATCTGTAATCCCAGCTACTCGGGAGGCTGAGGCAAGAGAATCGCTTGAACTCGGGAAGCAGAGGTCACAGTGAGCCAAGATCGTGCCACTGCACTCCAGCTGGGTGACAGAGAGAGATTCCGTCTCAAAAAAAAAAAAAGTACACTCTTTCTGGTTTATTGTTTATTAAAATATCGGTACATACCATCCTAGTCTATGCAAAATGAATCTGTTGTTTTTAGGAAAATGCACATAAGAGAATATACACAGTTGAATAAGCATTATGCTCCCTAATGGAGTGACATTGGAAGGACATATTTTTAATCAAAGTGATGTTTCTTCTGCACGAAAGCTTCTAGAAATAATTCTTTGACAAATACTTTCAGGAGTCATGTCAAAAACTATTTGAAATAACTTCAATTTAGTATATATCTGACCACTTTGGAGGGGAATTTTGAATTTGAGAATATCATGATGTCATTCAGAGCCAAATAGTAACTAAGAAAACATTCAAGTTGAAAAATCACTATTTTTGGTCCAAAAAGTTCCATATAGAAATAACTTTTTAATAAGGTTGTAAATTAGAATTCTAGAAATAATCTTGTTAATTCCCTAACCTTCATAATCATGATCTAATTCTCAAAAAAAGGTGTTTAAAGTGTCAATTTCGTTGGATGTGTCTGTGGCGGCCTTTTTTTTTTTTTTTTTGGGTGGAGTCTCCCTCTGTCCCCAGGCTGGAGTGCAGTGGTGTGATCTGGCCTCACTGCAACCTCCCACTCTGGCGTTCAAGCAATTTGCCTGCCTCAGCCTCCCAAGCAGCTGGGGCTACAGGCATGCGCCACCATGCCCAGCTAATTTTTTCTTTTTTCTTCTTGTATATTAGTAGAGACGGGGTTTCACCACGTTGGCCAGGATAGTCTCAGTCTCCTGACCTCATGATACGCCCACCTCGGCTTCCCAAAATGCTGGGATTACGGGCATGAGCCACCGCGCCTGGCATGTGGTGGTTTTTTAATGCCCTAATTTAAATTTTGTTTGTTTTGGAGTCATACTTTGTATAATTTTGTGTGATTTGCATAATGTTGCTTTGTATTATTATTTATATATAAATCATGTTATTAAAATTATAGATTTGCCACTTTACATACAATATTTCTTTGAATTGGCAAGTCAGTAGAGTACATATTAAAAAGACACTTTCTTTATTTCTTTATTCTCCAACTCTCTGTATCATTATCGTTATGGATCCTTAAACAATTATATATTGATGTCAAATTTTTTTATGTATAATTTTACAAGTGTCCTTTATTTGACTTTATTTTATTCTGCTTTCAGTGTTAACTCCTGTTATTTATGAGTTCACATCCATTCTTTTAGAAACTTCAGATGAATTTTTCCACCACAGTATAAGAAAACCTCATTTCATAGCTTGTAGAGAGTTATCTTAAGATCCCTTACATGCAGTTCATATGTATTTGACTAAATATTACATGCAATCTTTGCACTCAAAATAGTATCAAGTGCTAACACATTGAAAATATATAAGAAGAAAATTAATCAAAACATACACTCTCTTTAAATGAATCCACCTAAAGAGAACCCAGTCTGGAGTACTTGGGTTTGATTGAGGGAACTTAAATGTGAAAAAGACTTACAATATATAGATTAAAAACTACTGGAAGCTGGGGATGGGAGGGTAATGAAGAAGAGAAGGGGAAAGGGTGGAAAATGGGTACAAAGTCCAGCTAGACAGCAAGAATAAGCCCTGGCAGTCTATTGCACAGTAGAGTGACTACAGCAAAAACTAATGTAGTGAATATTTCAAGATAGCTAGAAGACTTTGAATGTTATCACACAGAGAAGTGATAAATATTTAAAGAGATGGATATGGTAATTACCCCCATTTGATCATTATACAATGTACATGCAGTGATACATCACACTGTTCCCATAAATATGTAGAACGATTATGTATTACTCTAATTTTTTTAAAAAAGACAATTGCCAAAAGAAAAAGAGAGAAAATCTCACGGAGGAATAAGCTAAGACTGGAAGAGGTGCCCTCTAGTTACCAGAGAGATGTAAAGCAGAAAATGCTGTCACACTGCTACTGATGCTTGGCAAACCCTCACCCTGTTACATCTGATAAGACAAAATTGTTACAAGAATTGGTGCTCAAATTATGTTTGTATCCCAATTTGCAAACACCAGTTATTCAATTATTAATCTTGTTACTGGATATTGTATTGTCCATTCTTGTTCAAAGAGAAAAGATCAATTTTAAACAAATATTGTTTCATGCTCTTTCTCTACTGTGTGCCTTCTGTTTACATATGTATTCCATCTCCTAGAGAATGAATGACATCATTTTAAAACAAAGTTGGCTTCCTCTGCTTCTTTACTTCCATTTCTTCTGTGTTATAATCTTTCTATGTTATTGCCAATGCCTAAGCTTCTGGCTATGTCTCTACCACTTCTCAAAGTTATCCCTAAGCTAGCTCCCTGAAGCAATAATTAATAGCAATTTGCATCATTTAACAAATATTCTATTGATCACATTCCATGCCCAGGCTTTGCTGTTTATGCTAAGCACATTAATCAATGTGGCCACGATTCCAAGCAAAGTTCCTTCATATAACCTTTACTTTTGGGCAGCTCAAAGAATCCAGGTTTAGAGCGTTCTTCTACTCCTGGGAACTCAGAATGTACTCAAAGGTCACTTTTTGACTTCACCTTGTCTGTGAAGGAGAAGTTAACAAAAAATTACCACTAAAAATCTGATAATGTGAGAAAATGTTTACAACAAATCAATTCCTTTTGGTTTGATTGCTTGAGAAACGTGCGCACCCACACACACGCACACACACACACACACACATATTTATAACACATTACTACATTTTATATAAATATATATATATAGTCTTGCTCTTATCGCCCAGGCTGGAGTACAGTGGTGCAATCTTGGCTCACTGCAACCTCTGCCTCCCAGGTTCAAGCGATTCTCCTGCCTCAGCCTCCTGAGTAGCTGGGATTACAGGTGCCTGCCACCATGCCTGGCTAATTTTTGTACTTTTAGTAGAGATGGATTTCTCAATGTTGGCCAGGCTGGTCTCGAACTCCTGACCTCAGGTGATCTGCCCGCTTCGGCCTCCCAAAGTGCTGGGATTACAGGCATGAGCCACTGCGCCCGGTCCATTACTACATGTATTTTAATGCTTTCTCAAACTTTACTAAAACTAAAAAGAAAAGGGTTTATGTCTTCTCACTCTTCAAATTCTCAGCTCTTAGAAAATGTAGAAGACATCCAATAAAAGTTTAAGAAATGAATTAATATACTGATTAGAATATTGATGTTTGTATTAGGTACATTTGATCTACTTTGACTAAAATGCCTTTTTTAAAAATGTAACCTTTGTAGAAGTTCAAAATAACCCTATTTTGCCTCAATAATCAACAATTATACCATTACTGGATTTAATGAAAAAAATCTAATCATTATAAGTTGAAAAGTAGAATTATATCACATCGATACTTTTTTCCAGTAAAGTCTCAGAAAATGGGAAAGACATATATATCAAGGAAAAATTAACAAGAATAGGAGGAAAAGCAAATGTTTCTAGTACTGAGCTATTTTCTAGCCTATTCTATTTTAACCTAAAATATAATATTTAAGTGAATATATATATAATATATTCCATTAAGAGAATTCCATTCCATTATAATTACATTACATTAAGTGAATGTGTGTGTATATATATTTCATTCTTTTCTTTGCATATGCAGCCATAGAGCACATTCTTTCCATTCTCAGCCTTGACCTCCACACATGGGAAGTGTGAAAATCTAACTAATCAACACAATCGTGGGTGGCTAATTATTAAATCTAATAACGTGTACAAGTTCTTGAAAGTCTCTTTTTGTGTGTGTTAAATGTGTTATAACAGAAAGTGATTGTGGCAATAAAGAGTGGATATAATTGAAAGCTATATATATTTCAGACAAATCTTTGATTTGAACTTAATCCTTAAAGAAATCTTTGTGTCCTGACTAGGGCTGTTTTTATTTGGTGCTACTCAATGTAGGTAGAGCATTTTATTACATGCTTTGTCTTTAGGAAAAATAAAAACAAAGAAAGACATTCTTAGAATCACAGAAATCAAAGCTTAAAACAACCAACTATTCGTTTTTCCCATCCCTGGCTAGTAACAGATTTTACCTTTATTCAAAATTTCCGTGTGTTACAGACTAGCTTAAAATAGTATAGGTTACAAAATAGCTCAGTACTAGAAACATTTACTTTTCCTCTTATTCTTACTTGTTAATTTTTCCCTGATGTGGTATATTTCTTTCCCATTTTATGAAACTTTACTAGAAAAAATGTATTGATGCAATATAATTCTCTTTTATAATGTATAATGATTAGGTATTTTTTCATTACATCCAGTAACAGTGTAATTGTTGATTTATTGAGGCTAAATGAGTTATTTTGAACTTCTTCTACAAAACGTTACATTTTTTTAAAAGGCATTTTAGTCAAAGTAGGTCAAATGTACCTAATAAAAACCTCAATATTCTAATCAGTATATTAATTCCTTTCTTAAAGTTTTATGGGATGTCTTCTGTATTTTCTAAGAGCTGAGAATATGAAGAGTAGGAAGACATAAACCCTTTTCTTTGTGGTTTAGTAGAGTTTGAGAAAGGCATTAAAATACACGTATAATGTGTCGTAAATTCTGACAACTTCCAAATCGGAATCTTCAGTCTAGGCTTCTACCCTGAACTTCAGACTTATGTATGGAACTACATATTAAATATTTCTACCTGTCAGTGCTATAATTACTCACCCCCAGTGAAGTAGTCACCAAAGCCAGAAGCTTGAGTGTCTTCCTTCCCTTTTTCTCTCTATCCCTTTTCCACCCAAGCTAAATAACCCTAAAATCCTACTGATTATATCAACTAAAACGTTTGTCATCTCTGCCCTTCTCTCTGTCCTTGCAACTTTCTAACTAGTTTTCCCATCATCTACCTTATCCTACTGCCATGCAGCCACCCTGGAGCTCCCATTTTAAATAGAGTCCTGCTTCAGAAACATCACTGGCTCTGTAACCTACAGGACAAAGTCCCGGCTGTTTACGGAAGGAGACACTACTCCAGGTGATCCATTTCAAACCTTGTCTCCAGCTTCACTGTCAGTCATTCCGACATAAAATCCTAGCAGAACCAAATGCAAATCATTTCCTGAGCCCCTGATTCTTTCTCTCCTCCCTTTGCATCCTACAGGATGCATGTTTCCTTCTTTCCCATGGGATTAGCTCCTATTCAAATGGAGAGTTTCCGCTCAGACAGCACTTCCTCCAGGAAGCCTTTCCTGAGCATTGGTGTGTCCCCACACAGGCTGCTTCGAGACTCTGTGAGCACCTCCTCCTCTGTGCTGCATTAGTGTAGGACGGCCGTACCACATCACCACAACCTTGGTGGTTTGCAACAACAGAAATGGACTGTTTCACAGTTCTAGAAGCCAGAAGTTCAAAATTAAGTTGTTGGCAGGGCCATGCTCACTCCAGAAGCTCTAGGTAGAATCTATACTTTGCCTCTTCCTGTTTCTGATGGCAGCAGGCATTCCTGGGCTTGTGGTTGCATCCCTTCCATCTTTGCCTCCATCTTCACATCACTTTCTTTGGTTTGTGTGTCTCTGTCTAGGCTTTCTCTACCTTTCTCCTTATAGGAATACACATGATTGCATTTAGGGCCCATCTAGATATTCAGGAAATGTCTCTTCTCCAGATCCTTCACTTAATCACACGTTTTGTAATATCATGTAATAGTCACCAATTCCAGGGATTAGGAGGTGATGTCTTTGAGGGCCATTTTTCCACCTACTACATATTTGTGGCCTGACAACGTCCCCAATCAGGCTGTGTCTCATTTTCTTTGTGTTCTCAATGCCAAACATAGACTAGGCTAAATAATTGTTTGTGGAAGGAATAAATGTCAATATGCAGGACCACCAGGACCAGTCTTTACTTTAGACTCAGTACTCTGGCAGAGGTGGGAAGGGCATGTTGGAGGAGCATAGGATGAAGACAGGAGGATGTAATATCTCAGGCTGGAGACCCTGAGAGTGGAAATCAAGTCAATGAGAACGAGATGTGAAGGGGACAAAATTGACAGGACATGATCTCAGGCTTCATATTGGTTGGTTTTTCCCGAGAAAGAAAATCTGACATGGGGAGACTTATGAGGAACAACAATGAAAAAGCTAATGTTTAGTGAGTGCTGATCCTGTTCAGGTATTATCCCAAGTATTAGGTCTGAAGTTACCTATTTAACCACATGACTACTCTATGTGATAGTCACTGTTTCATCTGTAGAGGGCTGAATGATGCACCCCCAAGATACATATTAAACTCAGATGAGTAAGCAAATGAAGAGTACATTAGCCTTAGAAGACTGTCCCCCCAGACCCCCAAAAAGATATGCCCCATTCTCTGGGATATGTACATGTTGACTTTATTTGGAAAAAAAAGGATCTCGGCAGATGTGATTAAGTTAAAGATCTTGAAAGGGAGAGATTATTGTGAAATAGCCCAGTGGTCCCAAAATGCCATTATGTGTATCCACATGAGAGACAGAGGACATTTGATACAGACAGAAGAGGAGGAGGCAATGGGGCCATGGAGGCAGAGGTTGGAATGATGTGGCCACGAGTGGGGCAGTGCTGGCAGCTGCCAGGAGCTGGAATAGGCAATGCTCTGATTCTCCCCGAGAGCCTCTGAAGGGTGTGCAGCTGTGCTCACACCTTGATTTCAGCTCTGTCACACTGATGTTGAATTTATGGCCTTCAAATCTTTAAAAAAACTAAATTTTTTTAAATTTTAAGCTAATAAATATTTAGTGATTGGTCACATCAGGCAAAGAAACTTACAATACATGATATGTCTACATTATAAAAAGAAAAATACTAGTATTAAGTGACCTGCTCAAGGTCACATACCCAGTTAGGTGCAAAGCCAGGCCTTGAGCACAGGCAGTCTTCCTCTATAACCCGTGGTGGATACCGTTGGCCTGGCTGTGTTATTTCTGAGCTATGAACTACATATCCAGGGGAGACATGGTGGTATTATACAACTGTAGGGTTAGGAGAACAGCTGATATATATGTCAAGACATACATGTCACCAAGGCACAACTAACAGAGGGATGAGAACGGATAAGGTCCCTCTGAAGAGTACTTAGGTTCTAAAGAAAAAGATATAAGGATCAACTCTGGAGGTCAACACCTAGATGGTGGAAATAGTGAAAGAGAACTGCAATATGAGCCTGACCTGGAAAAATAAGAGAGAAGAGAAGAAGCTGTGCTCATTTATGAAGAAGCTATGTTCATTTATACAATATCATGGGTGTCTATGTGATAGGCTGTATATAAGACCCCTTTTCCTCTGAGTGTAACTTTGTTTGTTCAAATGCTCTCAGATGTAAAGCTGTCTTCATCGTCTTTAACCCCTGTGAAATGATTTCAGCTAGCTTCCTTTCTCCATTTCCAATCATACATATCTTTATTTACTGAATGTGTCTGGCAACCTGTTAATGCTACAAGCATGAAAAAAATAAGTAATGAAATCTGGCTACAATGAAATCAGAATTTAATGATGTAAATAAACATAAAAGTAATTTTATGTCACTATGGCTATCTTATCTAAGATGATCCTTATCATCTTGTTTATCTTTATTTAGCCAATTCACAGAAGTGCTCTGTATCCCATTTGTTATTCAATAAATATATTTAATTTTTTAAAAAAGAGAGAAGAATGACTGTGGAGAACAAAAGAGGAAAGAATTTAAAGACAGGTGTGGGGGAGTGAAAGACAAGAGAGAGGCAGTGAACAAAAGGAAGGTGCAGTCTTCATTGTAAAAACTGATGTAGCTGTATATTTGTGATTTGTGCAGTGTATTATATGTGTTATACATTAATACAAATTTACTTTAAAAACACTACAAGAATTTTAAGGAAGATAAGAAGTGAAGACAAATTCATTGGACTATCAACTGAAAGGCACTAGTGGCCCTAGTGAGATACCTTTCGGGTCCTGGTAGTGGTAAAATCCTAAATGCCTTAGGATAAAACAGAAGTGAAGAGGCAGCAACAAAAAAAATCTTCACTCAGTTAAGGAGGCATAAAACACATTAAAGAAGAGCAAGCTTTAAGCTCATAGGGAAAGACTGTTTTGTAAACATCCAAGATTACATTTCATTTATATGTTTATTTTTCTCATCAAGTGAATGCCTTCCTCTTTATATAATCACTTTGTTTAACAAGTTGAGGTGCGTGGTACTTTTGTTTTTTTTTTTAATCACTCACCTTGTGTGCAGCTCAGGAGTCATCTATTGTTCTCAAAATGTTCACAAATATCCTGTTAATGTGTTCCATTATTTCAAAAACTAGTCATGTCTGATTTGTAAGAGAGTAATTTACAAGTTCACTGTTTATTCTTATTTTAAAGGTTAATATGAGACTCTATGGTTCTTCTAGCTGCTTTTGCCTCTATTAGATCAATTTGGATTTCAAAATAGTGATAGGTGGTAAATTGGTTTTGTTGCTTTGGGTACACTCAGGTTGTTAAGATTTTAAATGCTCCTTTTTGCCAACAAATCCTTTTGTGCTGATGTATTTTCTTTGATTTTTATCTTGAAACAAGATTGATTTAAGATTTTATGATATTAGTTCTCAAAGTTAGTTGATTTTGAAACACCCAATTTCATCACTATATTGTCCTCAAACACTATTATCTGTGTTTAATAAATGTTTTTATCTTATTATATTTTTTCCCTCGTTCTCCGGAATATACCTCATTTTTGGTTAGGGAAAGAGCAGGAGTCTTGGACGGGAGGCTTTCAGTTGTACAAATATATGGACAAAGTACTAAGAATTCAGCAACTGTAACTTTGCCAAGAAAAAAAAAATCGAGGCTATGTAAAACATCATCAAGATTTCAGGAAAATGAATAGATGTTTAAAAGAGAAAAGCAAATTTATCAGCAAATATATCTATATATTTTGGTCTATTCAGGGTGCCATAACAAAATACTGTAAAATGAGTGGCTTCTAAACAGCAGAAATGTATTTCTGAACAGTTCTGGAGGCTTGGAAGTCTAAGATCAAGGTGCGGGCAGATTTGGTGTCTGGTTAGGGGCCACGTTCTGGTTCACAGCTGCGTACTCCAGTGGTGTAAAGAGATGTGGCAGCTCCTGGGGCCTTGTTTACAGCAGTGCCAACTGCATTCATAAAGGATCTGCCTTCATGACCTAATGATCTCATAAAGGTCGCATCTCCTAATAGCATGACATTTGTGACTAGATTTCAACACAAGCATTTTGTGGCAACTACATATTAATATATTCAGACCACAGCACTGTCTTAGTAATATATGACCAGTAATTAAACCACAGAGCTCTTGATGCTTGAAAAAATCCACTAGAGGGGAATAAACATGTTTTCATAAATGGGGCTGAGAGCTGGAAATGCATTATGGTCACCCCCATGAGCAAAAGGGAGATCCTCAAAATTCAACTTGGGAACACATCGAGCTGCCAGCAGTGACAGTCCATCCAGGCCTGGGAGAATAGTGCCTAGAGCTTTGTTTCTAATTATTTTCTCCCATGATGCATAGGAAAGATGCCACGCACATGCCCAATATAGTCCCATGAGAGTGAGCAGATTTGATAAAACCAAACAGATTTTGCATGGAAAGAAAACATCACAATTTGTAATCATTGTAATTGGTGATGGTCCATCAGTAGCCATCACTCACGAACGGGGTAAAAAGTACACTTGAAACTGTAACAGATCAAACATGCCAAGAAGTAGAATGAGAATTGGACCAAAAACAAAGTGTAGAGTGCTAGGCACTTCATACGTAAGGGTTTCCTCCTCTCTATAAATTCAAACATTTTGATATGAGATAGGACTAATTCTGACCTTGAAGAACAGAAAAGATTTTCACCTGAAAAAGGCAGAAGAAAGATTACTTCTGGCAGAGTAAATTTTCCTACATAAAGAAGAGCAAATTCTCAACAGCTGAAAACCAGAGTGACTATCCCCTAGGCTAGATAAAAAGGGATGCAAATAATAATTATGAAAAAATAACCCAAAACGAAATTGTGAAGGCTTATTGTATTTGTTACTCATTTTGCTATTATCTAACAACAACATTTTACCCTTCCTTTAGGTTAATTGAAGATCTCTTAAAGGAGAAAATATTTTATTATATTTGTCATGTAAGATGGCTGTTCTTTATATTGATGCTTTAATCTAGTGCTTTCCATTCTTTAGTAACAGTATGTGATTTTATTTTATTTACAGATTATGAAAGAAAATCTCTACTTAGCTAAAATTTTGGAAATACACATGTATAAATATATAATATATACTATAATATATGAATATATGCAATGACTTTGTAAAATGTAAGCCTATCATCTAAATAGAGTAAGCTGGATTTAAAAAAAAAAAAACATAATCAGTCATCTTCAGCTTTCGGGTGCCACCGGATTGATTCTGACATTGCTATGAGGATTTAGTTAATTTGTTTTTCGTAAAGCTAGGTGTATGCTTTTCCTAGATTTTCTACTGCTTTGGAAGTTTGAGGGAAATAGGTCACCAGGGTGTTTTATTCTAATCTGTTACAGTTAGGTCTTTCGGAATCCTTGTAACACGTCATCTTACACGTCATCTTATAATTGGTATATACGAGAACAATGAGAGTCTATTGACATATTCGTGTACTTATGAGAAATACTGGCAGAAATAATCACAATGCATACTACGCTCTTTACCTGTTTTAATCAGGATAACTGTGTGTGTGTGTGTGTGTGTGTGTTTAAATCTAGTATTTCATGTTAAGTTGTTTAAAATGCAGAGGGAGATAGAGATACCCTTTTAAAACCACTCGGTGTTCTTTCTGTTCCCAGCACAGGATTCTGTTTGCTCTGTCATGATGAAGGAGTTGGTAAGGAGAAAGAAAGGTCATGAGCTTGGGATCTTCAGAAAGAGAAGAAAAATGACTTATCAAGTACAAACAAATCACCAAAATCAACGGCATTTTTGGGGGGTTAGCTGCAAGCCAGTGATTGTTTAGGAGCCATCCAAAGCATGTGGCCTATTTATTTTGAATTCTTCAGTGATAAACACAAGGTTAAATGTAATTGAAAAAAAAAGAAAAACAAACAAAAAAACCCGTCACTGTTTGTTGAGAGTAACAAATGAGTTAAGCAAAGAAACAGGTAAAAAAGTATCATGGCTTTACTTTTCTTATGCTGGAAGCTGTTTTTTAAAAGAATGGATCACCGGCCGGGCGCGGTGGCTCATGCCTGTAATCCCAGCACTTTGGGAGGCCGAGGCAGGCGGGTCACGAGGACAGGAGATCAAGACCTTCCTGGTTAACACGATGGAGCCCCCGTCTCTACTAAAAAATACAAAAAATTAGCCGGGCATGGTGGCGGGGGCCTGTAGTCCCAGCTGCTCAGGAGACGAGGCAGGAGAATGGCGTGAACCTGGGAGGCGGAGCTTGCAGTGAGCTGAGATCGCGCCACTGCACTCCAGCCTGGGTGACAGAGGGAGAGGCTGTCTCAAAAAACCAAAAATAAAAACAAAACAATGGATCACCTCCTTGCATATTTGTCGAATATTCATTTCTGTCCTATTTATGTGTTTTGTAAAATTAAGTTCAATTTATCAAGTTAAGTTCAAAAAGTTCAAAATCTTCTAGAAAAATAGCATTTTGTGTAAAATAAGCTAATGAGATTTTCTAAAATTAATCATTGAAGGAGGTGTCAGGGAGGGGAGATAAAGTGATTTGAGTCATGAGTGGACAGAAGGGAAACCCAGCATTTTTCAAGCAAGAGCCCGGGGAGTTGAAGCCATGAATCTCTCAGGAACACAGAGTGATGGAGATGATAACCTACCGAGATCAGAGGCTTTCCCCAGGCTGCACTTTGTCTCCTAAGGAAGAACATAGGAATCTACTACTCACGACCTTAACTTCAGTCTGGCCTCGCAATAGTGAGTGAGCCACTAAGGCACTGCTTCAACCCATCCTAAATTTGGAGAATGTTTATTTCTAATTGAAGACATACTTACAGGAGTTCTATTTGGAAAAAAAAAAATGAAATTACTATTATATTTTCTAATGCAATATTTGCCTGACAACTATTTAAAAGCACAAGTAAAAAAATACCCTGACTTTTTTTTTTTTTTTTTTTTTTTTTTTTTTGTACAGAGTATAGCTCTGTTGTCCAGGCTGGAGTGCAGCGGGCGATCTCGGCTCACTGCAACCTCTGCATCCCAGGCTCCAGCGATTCTCCCGCTTCAGCTGCTGGGACTACAGGCGCACACCACCACGCCCGGCTAATTTTTTTTTTTTTTTTTTTTTTTTTTAGTAGAGATGGGTTTCACCATGTTGGCCAGGCTGGTCTCGAAATCCTGACTTCGTGATCCACCCACCTCGGCCTCCCAAAGTGCTGGGATTACAGGTGTGAGCCACCGGGCCCAGCCAAGAATTATTATTATTATTATTTTAAGTTTTCTTTGCTCAAAGATGATATCCATGGTGGGGTGAGGGGAATATCTGATTTAAAATTTTACATTTTACATATTTTACTCCGTCACTAGCTTGATAATATTAGAAACTGTTTTTTGGTCAGACATGGTACCTTACACCTGTAATCACAGAGCTCTAGGAGGCTGAGGCAGGAGAATTGCTTGAGGCCAGGAGTTTGAGGAAAGCTTGGCAACGCAGACGGAGTCAAAAAAAACAAAAACAAAAACAAAAAAACCAGCCTTGGTGGCACACAGCTGTTGTCCCAGCTTCCAATGAGGCTGAGGTGAGAGGGCTGCTTGAAACCAGGAGTTCAAGGCTGCAGTGAGCTATGATAGTGCCAGTGCACTTTAGCCTGGGTGACAGAGTGAGACACTGTTGCTAAATTAAAAAAATTTTTTTTTTAATTAAAAATAGATACTGGCCGGGCGCAGTGGCTCACGCCTGTAAACCAGCACTTTGGAAGGCCGAGGTGGGTAGATCACCAGGTCAGGAGGTCAAGACCATCCTGGCTAACATGGTGAAACCCTGCCTCTACTAAAAATACAAAAAATTAGCCGGGCGAGGTGGCGGGCACCTGTAGTCCCAGCTACTCTGGAGGCTGAGGCAGGAGAATGGCGTGAACCCAGGAGGCGGAGTCTGCAGTGAGAGGAGATCGGGCGCCACTGCACTCCAGCCTGGACCACAGAGTGAGACTCTGTCTCAAAAAAAAAAATAATAATAAAATTAAAAAAAAAAAAAACTATAGGCCAGGTATGTTGGCTCAGCCTGTAATCCCAGCACTTTGGGAGGCCGAGTCGAGACCATCCTGGCCAACATGGTGAAACCCCATCTCTACCAAAAATACAAAAATTAGCCTGGTGCAGTGGCAGGTGCCTGTGATTCCAGCTACTCGGGAGTCTGAGCAGGAGAATCTCTTGAACCCGGGAGGCGGAGGTTGCAGTGGGCTGAGATTGCGCCACGGCACTCCAGCCTGGTGACAGAGTGAGACTCTGTCTCAAAAAAAGAAAAGAAAAGAAAGAAAGAAAGAAAGAAAGAAAGAAAGAAAGAAAGAAAGAAAGAAAGAAGGAAGGAAGGAAGGAAGGAAGGAAGGAAGGAAGGAAGGAAGGAAGGAAGGAAGGAAGGAAGGAAGGAAGGAAAGAAAGGAAAGAAAGAAAGAAAGAAAGAAAGAAAGAAAGAAAGAAAGAAAGAGGAAAAAGGAAAAAAGAAACTATATTTTTTAAAGCATCGTTAAAGAAACTGTAGATCCTGAATATTTGTAAATATCTAAAAGCCATAATTAATATTCTTCCTAAATGTGATTTCAGAATATCTTCATATTTAAAATTGTCTTTTATGCTGGTGCATACTATTAAGAAAAGGGTTAAGTTGTGTTACCATCTTCATTGCCTGCATCACTATGGAGGAAAGGTCAGACTCTCTTTGGCCAGGGTCTTAACCTTCACTGAAGGAGCTGTCGCTGCCTTAACCCCAAGCATGTAGACAGGAAAGACTGGTAGAGGTGGTAACAGATGAGGTCTGAAGCATTTTTAGCCTCTGTTCAGCTTGAGGAGGAGGCTAGGAGCAAGGTAGCATGCATCTTAAAGAGGGGAGAAGGGAGTCTCATTCCTGACAGCAGCCCCCAAAGATGGATGCCTGGGCTGAGCCTCCACCACAGCCTCTTTCAGAAGAGGCAAAAGACGTCCCAGTGTCCATATCGACAAAGAGCATGGAGCACTCTTTATTTTCTTCCTCTGGCACTGCTTAAACCCAAACCCATATTCATATCTGAGTCATTTCCATACAGGGGATGAGAAAAAATGTAAATGGCTGAGACTGAACTTACTAACATCTGAGTAGATTAAGTCCTGGGAGAAGTTATATCTAATTTCCAGCTTTATAGAAATGTGACCTTTTTCAATGTACATTGTCTCCAACTAAAATTTATGCAGAATGCGTAAAATTTAGTACTCCCTAGGTGGAGTACTATAGACCCTAGTTCTCTAGGCATTCTTTCTTTCCACATTTTGAGACACATAGTTAATAAATAAATAAATAAATAAATAAATATTTTTTTTTCGTTGAAAGAGTTAAATAGTTCTTAAACAGGACACTATAACACCTAACTGTAACAGGACAAATTTGATATGCATGAATACATTAAAGTAAGAAAATCTGTTAATCCAAAGGCACTATTAGTATAATAAAAATGAAAGCCAGAGAATACAAGAAGATATTTTATATATTTTACATGTGTATCCTGAATATCTAAAGGATTCAATAAATATAGACAGTCAAATGGAAATATGGCAGAAGATTGGAAGAGGTGCTGCATAAGATGGGGTAGTCAAACACCCAGCATCCACGCGAAAATATACTTGCCTTCCTTAGTCATCAGAAAAAAACAAATTCAGATATGACATTTCTACACACTCATCAGAATAGCAATTAAAAAAATACAAGGCATTAGCTTGGAGGTAGAGCAACTGGAACTCACATGCACTACTGGCAGTTGTGTAAATTTGAAAAACTGCTGGCAGTATCTATTATCCACACCCTATGACCCAGGAATTCTACTCTAACGAACATCCCCCAGAGAAGTGTGTATATGTTTTCAGAAAAAAAAACTATGTTAAACAGTATCATTGTAGCACAATTTGTATCAACCCCAAACCAGAAACTACCTGTCTGTGAATAAGACTCTGAATAAACAAACGATCTCTATTCACATGGAATACAATACAGTCATAAAAATGAATGAAATACAGCTACTCACAACAACGTGGATGGATTTTGCAGATAGAATGTTGAGTTTAAAAAGTCAGACATAAAAGAGAACCTACTATATCATCCCACTTTTGAGAAATTTAAAAACAAGGAAAACCCACCTGGAAGTCAAATTAGAACTCAGGATATAGCTTTGGAGAGAGGCCGAGACTGAGCAGGAGGGAGAGGAGGCTCGATGCTGTTTCTTGATCTGTGCTGCTTGCTCAGGCGCATCACTTTGTAAAGTTCTTTGAGCTGCACACTTGTAATTATGCACTTTCTTGTATTAGGTTTTGCATTACATAAAATAAGTTTGCTTTAGGAAATAATTATCTTTTTTTAAATGGCTTCTGCTTTTAGCTGTGAGTCAAGTTCTAATCTACAGATCCATAAGAGAAGATTCATTTTATAAACTTGATGTTTCTAAATCATTTATGTAAATATATATATTTATTTCCACTTTGGACACTCTAAAGTACTCTTTCCCATCAGTACATTTTAATAAACATACTTCAATAATCTACTTTTAGTTATTACTGAATAGTGTAAACAGGGAACTACTACCCCCCCATAAACTGTCCAGCTGATCAACTCAAAAGTATTCTCTCTCAGAGAATGCAAGGCAGAGAGAGAGAGAGAGAAATTCAAATCTCTGTGAGAGAATTTCAAATCTTTGTGAAATTCAAATCAAAATTTGATTTGACTTGCTCTAAGCCTTACTAAATAAAATGGCACCGACTGAGCAAGTTCAAAGTAGTAGGTGGCATGAGAAAAAGTATTATAAACATCTTGTTTTAGCATCAATAAATTATTTCAAATCTTTCACCTATACAGAATACTTTTCTATACTTTAGTTTTTTAATCTGTGGAAGATCTGAGGATTCTAGATAGAAAAGCCATCAGCAAGAACAAAAACTTTCTTGGAGGGGAAGGAAAAACATTCTCTGCAAATGATTCCATCTACAAATGTTTCCATTAAGTAGATTTTGACAGCTTCTTACTACTCTGAAAGACTTTCTCCTCCCTCCCTCCCTCCCTCCCTCCCTCCCTTCCTTCCTTCCTTTCTTCCTTCCCTCCCTCCTTCCTTCCTTCCTTCCCTCCCTCCCTCCCTCCCTCCCTCCCTCCCTCCTTCCTTCCTTCCTTCCTTCCTTCCTTCCTTCCTTCCTTCCTTCCTTCCTTCCTTCCTTCCTTTCTTTCTTCCTTCCTTCCTTCTTCATGGCAACCACAGGAATTGTTAAGAAATCAGAGTGCTACTTTACTCTAAAAATATTACAAATCCATACTCCTAAGTAAACAGTTTGCAAGTTCTCTCCGTATGTGACCAGAGCAAAGATACAATAGATAAACATCTCTTAAAAGCTCTATCAAAGTATAAAAACTCCTTAAATCTTTCTCAGGCATCTGAATCCTCAAGGAATATTTTTCTCCTTTTCTTCTCAGTTTCTCAGTGGAACCTGACTTAAGTAATTTTTGTCACATTTATCCAAAAAGCTTTTAAGAGTGTTTTGTCAATACTTCAGGGACATCTAACTTATAGATTACAATTACCTTTAGAATAATGAAATAAAATATCTTACGACTTAATTCTGTTTTCACAATCATCTTTCATGTTTCATTTTTGCAAATTTGATATTGTGAAAAATCTCAACAGAAAGAGGAGTAAGCGCGGAATGGTTGGGGAGAATGAATCCTTCTCTATAAAAAGAATACCATGGGCCAGGTGCGGTGGCTCATGCCTGTAATCCCAACACTTTGAGAGGTCGAGGTAGGCAGATCATGAAGTCAGGAGATCGAGACCATTCTGGCTAACAAGGTGAAACCCTGTCTCTACTAAAAATACAAAAAATTATCTGGGTATCGTGGCACACATGTGTAGTCCCAGCTACGTGGGAGGCTGAGGCAGGAGAATCGCTTGAACCTGGGAGGTGGAGGTTGCAGTGAGCCGAGATCGTGCCACTGCACTCCAGCCTGGGCAACAGGGAAAGACTCCATCTCAAAAAAAAAAAAAAAAAAAGAATACCCTGCTACAAATTATTTAGTAAGCTTCACACAGGTACTTGCCTTATGATTCAATTAATGGGCATCGATTTACCAGTAACTGGAAGAATGCTTATGTTGTAGAATATTAGCTACATCTTTACTACACATTTTTATTTGATGATATAGATGTATCAGCATCCTCATTGTATACAGGTGCAGAAAAATACTTCACAGAGGCATTTGCACATAGACCTAAAGCTGGCAATGTGCCTGGGATTAAAACTCATTCCTGATGCTCCCTAGGCCATCAGTTTTGGATATCTCCACCAGCAGCAAAAATAAGAAAATAATACAACTAATTTGACACTATGAATTTTAGAATGTCTGGACTTTTGGCTAGCTAGTAGCTTTCTTTTCAGACCTAAAGAAACAATTTGTATTTTTCTATCCTGGTTTCTTCATATCTCAATTAGTGTAGCACTTCATTCTAGCTTAGCAAAATGATTTAAACATGACAAAGTTGCAATACAGGTTGGATTCTGAATACCTTGGGAAAAGAGTACTAACTGAAAGTATTGTTATTTTTGGCAATTTTAGCAGAATCTTCCTGTAGTCTGTTATGATTAATTTTCTTGAGGAGCTCAGGATTTTAATGTCATGAGTCAGAAGTGCTGAAGTCTCATAGGATAGTTCCTTTAGAAACATTGCCAGAGGAAATTGGGGATATCATCAGGGATCTTTTTATTTTCTAAATCCAGGTGAAGAATGACAGGGTCCAACAATTTGATAAGACATTTACTATTAGTCGTTGTATCAACATTTCAACCCCTAAATTATTCTTTGCCCTAATGCCGTGACAGGAAGTCTGCATTAAGGTAAAAGGAAATAATCAATTCAACAAGAATGCTTTTAATGGATGTTCAGCATCCAGCACCGTCACAGACATCACGGTGCACACCAAAGCAGTGCAAAGCACAGTCCTATCTATTTTGAACTTAAAAGTATGTAGGGATGCAGGACACACATATGTGAAATGGTTTGATGAGGCAAAGCAAAAATAGTCAAATGCTAAAATTCAATGATTCACATGATACATGCCAATGGAACCTTAAGAAGAAAAATGGTCAAGGTAGGCAAGAAATTTTAAGGGCGAGTGTCAGAAAAATAATATGGAAGTAAAGCTAGATCTTTGAGATAGAACAGAATTGAGAAGTTGAGAGGCCTGTAATTTCTGAAGAGTAGACTGTTTCTTCTTGCCTCTGACCCCCACACATGTTATTCACTCTACATAAAAAATACATATTTCTGCATCTCCCACTTTACCTCTGTACCTCACCCCTAGGCATTTAACTCCAAACTAAATTTTTTTTATTTTTGCTCTAAAATGTTTCTCTGGGAAAACCTTATCTGATTCCCTGGTGTAGAGGTGACATCATTATGTTATCATAGCTCTCTGAATTTTAACACTGTTTAATTTGCAATCATTGTTTAAATGTCCATTTCCTGACATGAATGTATTATATATAGAGACAGGGACTGTGTTGATCATTACTATATACCCAGTGAACGGTACTTACCATTAATGAATACATAAAGGATAAGGAGATCACATGTGTCGTTCCCCATATTTAAGGGAGTCAACGAAGGTTAAATGACATGTGTTGCACAGACAGGTGTAACAGACTCAACACTATAATCACAACTGCAGACTCTCACCCAGATGTTCTTTCCACTCTAGCGTGATGCTTCAGAAGTATTATCCAAGGGAATAGAAGAAGGAAATGTCAAAGGAGAAAGTCCTCCAGAGGAGAAAAGAGTAAAGGAGCAGGGCTTACTTGGGAACTGCTAGAGGTTTACGCTGTTTTAAAGCACTCAACATTTGCAACAAGAGATTAGCATGGTACATTAAGTACACTTTTTAGCCTGCATTTTAAGAGCCGTTTCCCACTAATACCTTCAAGCACACTGTCCACCATCTTCCTTTAGTATTAAATCAGATGGCTGTGCCCAGTGACTCACGCCTGTAATCCCAGCACTTTGGGACGCTGAGGCGGGCAGATCACTTGATGTCAAGAGTTTGAGACCAGCCTGGCCAACATGGTGAAACCCCATCTCTACTAAAAACACAAAAAATTAGCCAGGCGTGGTGGGGTGCACCTGTAGTCGCAGCTATTCAGGAGGCTGAGGTGGGAGAATCGATTGAGCCCAAGAGGCAGAGGTTGCAGTGAGCTGAGATTGTGCCATTGCACTCTAGCCTGGGTGACAGAACAAGACTTTGTCACAAAAAAAAGTGTGTGTATATATACACACACACACACACACAAACACTTTATATAAATATACTTTTTTTCGCATATATATGCTTTTTTAGTCTATATATACTTTTATAGTATATATACATTTTTTGTATACATTTTAGTATATATACTTTTTTAGTATATATAGACTAAAAAGCATATATACTAAAATTATATATACTTTTATATATAAATATATATTAAAAAGTATATATATACTTTATATATATGTATACTTTTTTAAGTGTATGTGTGTATATATATATTTTTGAGACACAATCTCTCTCTGTCGCTCAGGTTGGAGTGCAATGGCACAATCTCGGCTCACTGCAACCTCCACCTCCTGGGTTCAGGCGATTTTCCCACCCCACCCTCCCGAGTAACTGGGACTACAGGCACGCATCACCACTCCTGGCTAATTTTTTCTTTTCTTTTTTTTTTTTTTTCCAGACAGAGTCATGTTCTGTCGCCCAGGCTAGAGTGCAGTGGCGCGGTCTCGGCTCAATGCCAGCTCCACCTCCCGGGTTCACGCCATTCTCCTGCCTCAGCCTCCCGAGTAGCTGGGACTACAGGCGCCCGCCACCGTGCCGTGCTAATTTTTTGTATTTTTAGTAGAGATGGGGCTTCACTGTGTTAGCCAGGATGATCTCGATCCTCGTGATCCGCTTGCCTCGGCCTCCCAAAGTGTTGGGATTACAGGCCTGAGCCACCGCAACTGGCCACTCCTGCTAATTTTTTATATTTTTAGTAGAGATGGGGTTTTACCATGTTGACCAGGCTGGTTGAATATATATATATATATATATATATATATATATACACACACACACACATACACATAAATTCAGACTCCATTTTACATAGGAACGCAATCTTGTTCTTTTTAAACAGAAATCATTACTGTCAACCTTGTATCACAATTATTCAGAAAGCTCTCCACTCTATATTTATAATCTCCTTTAATACTGATATTTTATTCCAGTTGAGAATAAAACAATATATCTTGTTTTATAGATTGCTCTGAAAGAAAACTTTTTTAAAAAACAGAATTTATACGTATGGAAATTTAGATCATTCAAAAGTTGGAAATAAGTAGAAATTAATAGGCAAAAATATGTTAAAACATTGCAAGTTCAAAGTAAATACAAATTTTAGTTTTTCTTCTAGGTGGATCTGAAGTAGTCTTGTAAAAACATTCCGAGTTTGTAGAAATACTTAAAACATTCAAAAAGAAGTAATGCAAATAAAAATGTCAGTTAAAGAAGGGAATTTCAAAAAAAAGCATGGAAAAGATTTCAAGAGCATAAAATTTATGTGAAGAATCCAAAGCTCTCATATAAATACAGAAACAGTATGTGAATGTGCTAACACATTGTGAAGAGAACTTCTCTAAAGAAGAATTTGGAGGAAAGAGACTTTATTCCAGTGAACAGTTTGCAAACTGAGGAGATACAGCCTTCTGTGTAAAATGAAGGTATGTTCCAGAGAACAAATGAGGGGTCTAGCTTTTATAGAGAATGCTCTTGCCCAGGTTCCCAGTCAGGTCCTCCTAGGTAAATAAAGGATTCACATTTGCTTACTTCTGATAGGTGGATGCAAGCCACAGCCTATTGGTTAGTTCAGATGTTATGAACATGTACCTTTGGCTGTGAAATTCCTAAAGTTAATCAGATGTGTGTATTTTCCAGAAACTCAGAGGAAGATGTGACCGCTAATCAGCAAATGGTCATTTTGGCTCCTTTTTAAATTTAGACCCAGTGAGTCACTTGAGCTTTAATTCGAGGGATTGGCTCTTTCAGGTTCATAACATTCAGGGACTCTCCACATCTTACACATGCTTTTCTTTGTTTCTTCTATTCTCAAAAACCTTCCATTGATGGCAATGCTTTTTCCCTTAGGGAGAATACCACATCGCCATGCACAGAAATCGCAGGCAGGAAATGATCTGGGACTTTAAGCCATCAACAAAACGACTCACATAACAGGAGAAGGAAAGAATTAAGAGTGTAGCACAACAGGGGCTTCCTTTTTTACAATTGATAAACTGGTCACACCTCCTATTTCTTATTTTGACCTAGAAGTGCTAAAAGAAGCTAAAGAAAAACTATTTTGCTTATGAAGCTAATCTAACTGAAAGTAATATATCTCTTTTTCGGATTCTCAAAAAATTTTCTTTCTGGGTGATATGATTTTATGCTGGATAAATAAAGTAAGCACACCCAATGTCATACACAACACACAAGTGGCTTGTACTGTTCTGGGGTGGAGAGAATAACAGTGAAAGTCAACATAGACTGGAGATGAGTATTGGTGAGTATTTTTGACAAGAGAAGCTCTCAGTGAATTGTACAGTGTATACTTGTAAATTATGAAGTCACTCAGACCAAAACATAATGAAAGTAGCGGGCCGGGCGCGGTGGCTCAAGCCTGTAATCCCAGCACTTTGGGAGGCCGAGACGGGCAGATCATGAGGTCAGGAGATCGAGACCATCCTGGCGAACACGGTGAAACCCCGTCTCTACTAAAAAATACAAAAAACTAGCCGGGCGAGGCGGCGGGCGCCTGTAGTCCCAGCTACTCGGGAGGCTGAGGCAGGAGAATGGCGGGAACCCGGGAGGCGGAGCTTGCAGTGAGCTGCGATCCGGCCACTGCACTCCAGCCTGGGCGACAGAGCGAGACTCCGTCTCAAAAAAAAAAAAAAAAAAAAAAAAAAAAAAAAAGTAGCATGAACAGAATTTTTGTCTGTTCTTATAGAAATCAGAGAGATATATTAGGATGTAACTGTATATCATGAGAAGATTGCAATTTTACATGATGCAATGCACAATGAAGATGAAGCATGGTTACTATATCCAACCTGAAGTGCATGCCGACAATGCTAATTTCATGGCTTTGAATGTAAGAAAAGTCAGTGCATGCTTCACTTTGTGTTTGCTCAGAAAGTATTTAGTTAAGGCTTACCATACTCAAAGCACTATAATAATCCTCACAGGAAAAACAAATATAGCACCAAAGATCAGTGACTGATTGCAGATTCATGATATGTTAGCTGCTCCGTGGTCAACATTATTCACTGTCCAGAACTAGGACATGCAGTTTGACAGTGGCCTTTCTGTTCAGATTGTTTATACTTTCTCACGCCCAATTTCCATTCCAATCAGTGCAATTTTTCAAAGAAGTGTAACCAAAACTAAGAATGAAGTGTGTGATTTTTTTATATAAAGCAGAAACAAACTCTAAATTAAAGCATCCATTAGAATTTACAGACATATAAATTATTCTTGCACATGTATTAGCCAAGAGCCTTTCAGTTGTGAATAAAAGATCCTCAAATGAGTCTACTCTAGACTAAGGAGGTAACTTACTGGTCTGCAGAGTCCACAGGAAGGGGTGAACCACATGAGCAGGGAAAATAGGACAAGAATCTCTGTAAAGATTTGAACTACAGACTGAAATGCCAACAATGCTGTCCTTATCTCTTTTTGATTGGCTTCTCTCGGCATGCCAATTCCATTTTCATCACACTCACTTCCTTCATAATGGAAAATGAAACTTTAATTGTTCTCAATTTTATATTCTGTGGCTTGAACCACCAAGTAGATTTCCTAAATTCAAAAACCCAAAATAAGTTTGATTAGGTTCTTTCTCTTAGACCAATGCCTTGAGATGATCAAGTAAGAACACAGCAACTTTCATTGGAAGGTCTTGGTTGGAGCTGAAAGAGAAGCACTTCCTGAAATAAGGAGTTGATAGCGGTCAAAATAAGAGCAGTCCCTTAGACCATATGTTTGCAAAAGCAATGTTAATCATGTTTGTTAGTGCCCCTCATTAAAGGATCCAAGTAATGAGTATGCATAATTTATGACAAGAAAAGGATTTATTCTCCCAAAGCTGTGTTTTATTGGACAATAAAATGACTACGCCTATTATGTTTCCTATTTTTGCAGTTGCTACCAGAAACTTCAGAATTAAAATACACAGTCAATAGCCAGCTTACTTCAGGTTCATGGAAGCATTTTCTACTATTTTCTACAAGTTTTCTTATCTTTAAATTTTTTTTTTGTATTTTTCTGTGCCTTAAAAAAGTTCTTTGAATTAGTTTTAAGAACAGATGAAGAAAAATAAATATAAATGACAAGAAGCCCATATCATTGACCTCATGGGTACTACACTTCCTAAAATAATCTCCTCTAATGAATGTCATGGGTCAATTAGTGTATGAGAAAAAAATTCTCTGATAATTAAACAGAATATTATTGGTTTTCCTCTTCATCAATTTGGACTGCTGTACAAAAAATGCCATAGACCAGGTGGCTTATCCACAACAGAAATTTATTGATCGCAGTTCTGGAGGCTGGAAAGTCCAAGATCAGGGCACCAGCAGATTCCATGTCTGGTGAAGACCTGTGTCCTCATAGACAGCTATCTTCTCACCATAACCTCACATGGCAGAAGGGTGAATGAGCTCCTTTGGCTGCTTTATAAGAGCAGTAATCCCACTCATGAAGCCCTTATGGCCTAATCACCTCCCAAAGACCATATTCCTAATACCATCACCTTGGACATTAGGATTTTGACATATACATTTTTGGGGAAACAAACCTTTAGACCACAGTAACTGGGTATATTAATTTTATTAATCACAAATCTATTTTGACTTGACAATTTCAAGCGTTTTACTGTTTGTAATTACTGACCTTTCATGAGCATACTGTGTTACTTTCCTAATACCTAGTTCTGCATTCTTCATAAGGAGTAAGCACAATTCTTGCAGATGTGTAAATATCTTCCCTCCATCTACATACAACTTAAACTGTCTTTTTTTTTTAGACAGAGTCTTGCTCTGTCACCCAGGATGGAATGCAGTGGCGCAATCTCAGCTCACTCCAAGCTCGGCCTCCCTGGTTCATGCCATCCTCCTGTCTCAGTCTCCGGAGTAGCTGAGACTACAGGTGCCCACCACCACGCTCGGCCAATTTTTTTTTTTTTTTTTTTTTTTTTCGTAGAGATGGGGTTTCACCATGTTAGCCAGGATGGTCTCGATCTCCTGACCTCATGATCCACCCGCCTCAGCCTCCCAAAGTGCTGGGATTACAGGTGTGAGCCACCGTACCTGGCCTCAGAACTTAAACTATCTTCTAATCCAAGAGTAGAAATAATTTGCAAAAGAAGACATCTTGTCTTGGTTGTCAAGGAAACAGCAGTGAGAGCAGAGGTCGGCCCAGCACAGTGAAGGCAGAGAGAGGAGAGGCAGCAGAACAGCTGTGGCAGTACAGGCTGGTTCCACTCTAGCTGCTCAATGTTATTTTCAACTTCCGTTTGTAAGTGAGTTGGACTATTTACTCCTTCCCATCTTCCTATAATCAGGATAAAAACATTCCTTCCACCTTTCAAATCTCAGCCTGCAGACCTGTATAGGAGTGAATGAACAGAAATTAGTCGATTTTAAACCAGTGGCAAATATCTTCAGAGGCAGAATTTTTCTTTTTTAAGTGACTGTGGCCCTTGAGATAATGGTCCTATTGCTGACTTTCTTGACATGTGAGTGAGAGGTTGTCAGTTGTTTACAGAGACTGTTGACAACCATTAGCATAAACAACATAGAAATAAATTGATAAGTGAGGCATCGTTTAGTGATTGACTTAAAAGAATTTTTTTTTATTAATGTTTGTATGTTCTGACTTCAAAATAAGGATGGTTTTAGAATGTGATTTTAGAAAACAAATTTATTATTTCAAAGAAAAATTCTTTAAGTGAGGTTTAACAATGGCAGTCATTTATGGTTTTCTTTTTTTGAGGTGCACAAACACAAAGAATTGTGCAACAGCAAATGTTAGAAAGCTTCTTGCTTGTGATGACTGACTTGGGTCTCTCATAATTTACCAGATTCCAGGTTTTTGCCTCCACAAAACATGCCTTTCAATGCAAAGAATGAAAGTTTCTCCTTAACATGGGCAAAATATTACTTGGGCTTATTTGTATTTTTATAGCACATCTATATTTGTATAGCACATCTCTCTATACAAATTTATATTAATTCCTGATAACAAGTTTTTCAGTGACACATTGCTGAGGCACACTGGCTCTGCCCAGCAATTTGTAGGAGTATTAGACAATCTGGTGGCACAAACCAAGGATTGTTAGCCCAACTTTAGTGCCATTGAAAGTGTCTTTGCCTCTTAAGGCCTAGTCTCAGACGTTCCTCAAAATCACTTCTGCACCATATTATATTAGTCTAACCAAATCCTAAGAGGAGTACAGACTCAAGGAGTAAACAAAAAGACAAAAAGATATCCTTTCTTTCCTTCTTTCCTTCCTTCCTTCCTTCCTTCCTTCTTTTCTTTCTTTCCCTTCCTTCCTTCCTTCCTTCCTTCCTTCCTTCCTTCCTTCCTTCCTTCCTTCCTTCCTTCCTTCCTTTCTCTCTCTCTCTCTCTCTCTCTTTCTTTTCTTTCCTTCTTTCCTTCTTTCCTTCTTTCCTTCTTTCCTTCTTTCTTTCTTTCTTTTCTTTCTTTTCTTTCTTTTCTTTCTTTTCTTTCCCTGAGATGGAGTCTGCTCTGTTCACCAAGCTGGACTGCAGTGGCAGGATCTCGGCTGACTGCAAACTCCGCCTCCCGGGTTCAAACGATTCTCCTGCCTCAGCCTCCCGAGTAGCTGGGGATTATAGGCCTGTGCCACCGTGACTGGAAAATTTTTGTATTTTTGGTAGAGATGGCCAAGCTGCTCTCGAACTCCTCTGGTGATCCATTTACCGTGGCCTCCCAGAGTGCTGGGGTTACAGGCGTGGGTCACCGCGCCTGGCCGATGGAATTTCTTCATGAGAGAACCTGCAAACCATAGTGGGCGATGTTCTCACCCTTTGTACCTATATGTGACTTCTTTTCACCTGTAAAGTATTTTCACTGCCACCCTCAAAAGTCTAATGGCTCCCAGGCTTTGGGCTTGGTAAATGGGGTGGTGTTTACTGCTTTGCAGAACATATTGCATTGGAGAAGACTTTGCGGTAGCCAAGGGAAAGTTTGCTCTGTTGCTCTGGATGTAGATTTTATCTTAGAGATTGCTTTGAATCGAAGATATGTATTTTTTGAATCATCATTTTAGGTCACCGAGGGGGATGGCATAGAATGAGTAGATAAGATAATTTACGGTTGTTCCCTAAGGAGGAACAAGGTTAAGGAAAGCCAGAAATACAGAGCAAAGAAGATCAGGAAGAGAAACCAGCAAGCTGGGAGAAATGTTTGAGAGGAGCAGTATCAAAAAGGTAAGGAGAGACTGGTCCAGAGGTAGCAAGTTATCTCAATTGATTACTCATGCTCAGTTATAGATGAAACTCCTTGTTATATTTTTCCCCCAGCTCCTTCTCACTACTGCACTTGACCAGTTTTAAAACAATACTTAAGGAAAGTGTCAGACATTCAATATGAAGAAGGAGAGAATACCATCAAATTCTTTGACTAGATCAAGAACCGTAAGAAATAAAACACATAAATACAATGTCTTGTAATATCTGAAAAAACAAGCATCACTTTTCCTACAAAATTACATTACTATTACCAAGGTATAGCATAGTATATTAAAATATATTAGGTCATAAATTGACATTAGTGGATAAATACTCCATAGCACATTATTGAAGAGTAGATTAGTGACCAAAACCTAAATATCCCTCATTGACTTCATCCAGTGAATTAAAAAATTGCAAAAGATAAATTCTCTGTTTCAAGGCAACCTTGGTACTAACAAAGGATGAGAGAGAGAAAACACAATGCAAGATAATACTGAAATTTCAGTCAAATAAATAAAATAAAGAAACTCAACTTGTTAACAATTCCCTTCTTGACTTAGGTATTACATCCCCAATGCATGTGCGTGCATGCACACAACACACACACACACACACACACACACACACACACACACACCCCAGGCAAGGTGAAGATCACTGATGGGATGGGCAAGGGGCATAACCAAGGGAACAACAAGGTGATTAGATTAGTTATCCAAGAAATCATTGCAGTGTCAAAGAAGTAGTGAGTAGATTTCCATTCCCCCCACCACCCCCTTTTTTTTTTTTTGAGACGAAGTCTTGCTCTGTCGCCCAGCCTGGAGTGCAGTGGTGCGATTTTGGCTCACTGCAAGCTCTGCCTCCCGGGTTTACACCATTTTCCTGCCTCAGCCTCCCGAGTAGCTGGGACTACAGGCGCCCGCCACCGCGCCTGGCTAATTTTTTGTATTTTTAGTAGAGACGGGGTTTCACTGTGTTAGCCAGGATGGTCTGGATCTCCTGACCTCGTGATCCGCCTGCCTCGGCCTCCCAAAGTGCTGGGATTATAGGCGTGAGCCACCACGCCCGGCCTCCATTTCCTCTTTCTAATGGAGTTACATTGGGTGTGGTAGGGGTTATTAACTAGTCTTTTAGGTGTAACTTGTTAGACCATGAGAAACCACATCCAGGCCTGTCTCAAAAGCTGCTTATTACTCAATACCTTGGCTTAGAAAGAATGCAAGATTTGTTTTGAGTTATATTTCTTTGGTGAGAGAAAGATTGCATTTCGTATTGTACATAGGATGATTTCTGGTATTAGGAATACTTTTGGAAATGTCTATATATAGAAATAATAGTACAACCAGGCGCAGTGGCACAAACCTGTAGTTCCAGCTGCTCGAGAAACTGAGACAGAAGATTGGCTTGAGCTCAGGAGTTCCAGACTGCAGTGAGCTGTGGGCAACAGAGCAAGACCTTGTCTCTAAACAAATAAAAATAAAATGCAGGCTGGGCGCGGTGGCTCATGCCTGTAATACCAGCACTTTGGGAGGCCAAGGCGGGTGGATCACAAGGTCAGGAGATCGAGACCATCTTGGCTAACATGGTGAAACTCCGTCTCTACTAAAAATACAAAAAATTAGCCGGGTGTGGTGGCGGGTGCCTGTAGTCCCAGCTACTCGGGAGGCTGAGGCAGGAGAATGGTGTGAACCTGGGAGGTGGAGCTTGCAGTGAGTGGAGATCGTGCCACTGCACTCCAGCCTGGGAGACAGAGTGAGATTCCGTCTCAAAAAAATAAAATAAAATAAAATAATGCAAAGTAAAAGAAGGACACACAATTGAAGAAAGAAGTAACAGTGCATGTCAAAGTGTCTTTTTTGAAAAGAAAGACCTACCATTACCTTTCCAATATCCTTAGTGGCCATAGGGCCAGGCACATTATCTATGCTGGATCATTCAGAGAATCCTGTTACTCTATCACAACTGGTTCAAAAAAGATTCTGTAACCTAAGTACAGAGAAACTGATTTTTTTTTTTTTTTTTTCTGGAATTCTATAATAGGATCAAGAGGAAGAAAAAGTGATTGGGAAGACAAAGTTAGATTAAGAGAGAGAAAGAGAAACAGAGAGAGAGAAAGAGATCTCACATCTGTGTGTCAAACTTTGTAACTAGAAGTGTGTCAGTCAGAGGCTGCCAACAGCTATATATAAGCATATAAAAGTAAGCCCTAGAGAAAAAGTAGAGAGACAGGGGGAAAGGGACATAGTCCTAGCTGGCAACACTGTTATAGTACCTGGATTTCACTGGGTCTGATGATTCTCCTGGAGAACTCCCAGTAGGGTAAACCAGTGAATTCTTAAGCTGGTTTGAATTGACTTTCTGATACTTGAATGTAGGAATTTTTAATACGATCATGTAAATCAAATAAGACACAAATAACAAGCACCAGAAAATACAACATAGTCCTACAGAAAATGTGGGAATTTATAAGTCAATATTAGGAAGTGTTGGGTAAATTATTTCTGCCCTAATACATGAGCAAAACTTGCAATTATGCCCTCAGGGTCTTAGCTACATATGATGGAGGGAAATGAATATTCATTTAAAATTTAAAAATTACATATTAAGTAATTGAAGAGTAAAATCATCTGCTAACAGAAATTATTCTTTGTGATACCCTAAGTGTCATGAAGACAAAATAACAGAAAATGACAAAACTCACTCATTCAAAGGTTGACCTATAATATGTGTTCACGAGCTGGAGTCACATATACAACAAACACAGGGAAATGGTTAAAAAACATAGACTTATTTATTTAAAAATAAATCTTCTGGCCTGGCATGTTGGCTCACGTCTGTAATCCCAGCACTTCCAGAGGCTAAGACAGGTAGATCATGAGGTCAAGAGATTGAGACCATCCTGGCTAACACAGTGAAACCCTGTCTCTACTAAAAATGCAAAATATCAACCAGGTGTGGTGGTGGGTGCCTGTAGTCCCAGCTACTCTGGAGGCTGAGGCAGGAGGAATGGTGTGAACCCTTGAGGTGGAGTTTACAGTGAGCCGAGATTGCACCACTGCACTCCAGCCTGGGCAACACAGTAAGACTCCATCTCAAAAAATAATAAATAAATAAATAAATAAATAAATAAATAAATAAATCTTCAGTTTCTGTTTAACCAGAAGAGCTTAATCGAAAATTAAATATGATTATTAGAATCTATATTGTAACTCTTAAGAATTTTCTGGCCAGACACGGTGGCTCACGCCTGTAATCCTAGCACTTTGGGAGGCTGAGGCAGGTGGATCATGAGGTCAGGAGATTGAGACCACCCTGGCTAACACGGTGAAACCCTGTCTCTACTAAAAATACAAAAAATTAGCTGGGCGTGGTGGTGGGCACCTGTAGTCCCAGCTACTCAGGGGGCTGAGGCTGGAGAATGGCCTGAACCCGGGAGGTAGAGCTTGCAGTGAGCTTAGATCGTGCCACTACACTCCAGCCTGGGCGACAGAGCGAGACTGTCTCAAAAAAAAAGAAAGAAAGAAAGAAAGAATTTTCTAAGCCATGACCCAGAGAGAGTCAGCTATCTCTCCAGTGACACCACCAAGTAGGGGAGGTGTAAGGCATTCTGTCATGCTTTGAGGGACTCTGAGATTAAGGGCGGTGTAGTGGGCAGAATAGATCCACATGTGGGAATAATTTTTCCCGTCTTCCTCACTGCCTTCCAGTCTACACACACACGCGCACACACACTGACCACCACTGCCACTGCCACCACCACACACTTTTCATTTTATGGTTTCTCCCCTAACATTTCCAAAGAAGACCACAATATCCAGTTCCAAAAATTAAATAAAAATGTTTTTTTCTGCCTGACTCCTTGTACCCCAAATGTTAATCCCTATATTCCAAATCAAGCTTGTAATCCACAGGCTTAAAACTCTTGTGATCATCTGACATTTCATCTAACTAATCAAATTCTTATTATGCTATTACGCTTTAAGCACCAGGAAGCTGAAAGCCAGATTTGCAGCAGCTCATTAGACAGTGCTGTGTGCTTCTCTGTACACGGTTATGGGCTGAATTACACTCCCCCTCCCCAAATTATCATGTTGAAGGCCTAACTCCCAGTACCTCAGAATGTGACTGAATCTGGAAATAAGACCTTTAAAAAGGGAACTGAAATAAAACGAGGTCATATGGGCAGGCCCTCCTTTTGTTCAGTATGTCTGGTGTTGATATGGTTTGGCTGTGTCCTCATCCAAATCTCACATTTAACTGTAATAATCTCCAGGTGTCAAGGGCGGGGCCAGGTGGAGATAATTGAATCATAGGGGCAGTTTCCCCCATGCTCTTCTTGTGATAGTGAATAAGTCTCACAAGATCTGATAGTTTTATAATTAGATGTTCCTCTGCACAAGCCTTCTTGCCTGCCACCATGTAAGATGTGACTTTGCTCCTCCTTCACCATCTGCCATGATTGTGAGGCCTCACCAGCCATGTGGAACTGTGAGTCCATTAAATCTCTTACCTTTATAAATTACCCAGTTTCAAGTATGTCTTTATTAGCAGTGTGAGAACAGACTAATACAGGCATCCTTATAAAAAAAAGAGATTAGGACACAGATGTATACACAGGGAAAACCATGTGCAGACACAGGGAGAAGGGAGCTATTCATAAGCCAAGGAGAGAGGCCTCTGAAGAAAACAGCCCTGCTGACTCCTTGATCTTGGACTTCTTCCAGCCTTCATAATTATGAGAAAATAAGTTTCTCTTGTTTAAGCACCCAGCCTGTGGTATTTCTTAGAACAGTCCCAGCGAGTCAGTATACTGAGGTCTTCCCACTGTTTCACAATTTATCAGCTCAACTTTCCATTTCCAGAACTATTTATTTTATTCTCATTATTGTATATTTTCTCATAAGGTACATCACCTTTGTGTGTGTGTGTGTGTGTGTGTGTGTACTGAATAGATTTTTTAAAATACTGATAGTGCTGTTCGGGTGCAGTGGCTCACCCCTGTAATCCCAGCACTTTGGGAGGCTGAGGCGGGCGGATCACCTGAGGTCAGGAGTTTGAGACCAGCTTGACCAACATGGCAAAACCCCATCTCTACTAAAAATATACACAAAAACAGTTAGTTGGGCGTGGTGGCAGGCGCCTGTAATCCCAGCTACTCAAGAGGCTGAGGCAGGAGAATCGCTTGAACTTGGGAGGTGGAGGTTGCAGTGAGCCGAGATGGTGCCATTGCACTCCAGCCTGGGCAACAAGAGTGACACTCCCTCTCAAAAAAAAAATAAATAAATAAAATACTGATAGTATGGCTGTTCTCTCAACTTCACTGTGTTGAAATTTGTGATAGTTTACAAACATCCTTAAGTTTTTTAGTCATTTTTAAAATCTACACTTTTTGTATTGGTCATAGCTTTGACTAACACATTCTCTGGCATCCTGGAGGTACCAAACGTCCCCTTACAGTTCAGTTTCTGTTTAACCAGAACCCTAATCCTAATGGTCCTTTGTACAGCCCACAATGATAGTTAAGCTTGCATAGCCTTCAAAAAAAAAAAAAAAAAAAAGTGAATGATCAGTGTTGCTAAGAAGTCATAAGTCTTAAGAAAATGATCCTTCCAAGTCTTTGGGGCAAACATTTTAAGATAAATGAATAAATAATCAACCATCAGGGATAACCTGAAAACAGTTAACCAAAGTAGTTTCTTTTTTTGTATGACAACTGGGAAATCTAAATCCCTCATGCAGATTAATTCTGCTGTCCACTTCAAGGAGATGATTCACATTCTGAGTCACCAAATTACTCATTTTCAGTGCTATCAGTGGTAACTGGACAGAGGTTGGGATGAAAACCAGAGAAACACAAACTTTCTCTGTGTCTTACCTGCAATTGCTGATTCGTATATTTCCTAGATACCTAACAAAATATTCATTTTTTTATATTTGTGAAATACATTGAAATGAGGAGTTGGAGGAGGAAGGAAGGCAAGGAGTGAGAGAAAAGAAAGGAGAGAGATGAAGAAATAAAGGAAAGAAGAAAGGAGGTGAGAAGATATGAAGAAAAGAAGGAATAAAGGGAATTAGGAGGATAGTAGGGAAGGGAGGACAGAATAAAGAAAGAAAAAAGAAGGCCAGGCGCGGTGGCTCACGCCTGAAATCCCACCACTTTGCGAGGCCAAGGCAGGTGGATCATGAGGTCAGGAGATCGAGACCATCCTGGCTAACACAGTGAAACCCTATCTCTACTAAAAATACAAAAAATTAGCTGGGCGTGGTGGTGGGCACCTGTAGTCCCAGCTACTCGGGAGGCTGAGATGGGAGAATGGCGTGAACCTGGGAGGCAGAACTTGCAGTGAGTGAAGATCGCACCACTGCACTCCAGGCTGGGTGACAGAGCAAGACTCCATCTCAAAAAGAAAACAATAGAAAAAGAAGAATTAAGTAAAAATAGACAAAAACAAAAATGAAAGTAAGAAAGGAAGGAGGAAGAAAAGAAAATAATGAAGAAAATGATTAAAAATATAAATGTCATTAGGCCATAAAAATAATAGAATGCCTTCAGCCATTCAACCTTAATTAGTGTGTTCCATCTGCCCAAAATATGACAAAATATATTCAATATGAATTATTATCCTGGACTGGTTTATAATATGAAATCTTCAACAGGTGTTTTCATCTCCTTGATGGTACTAAGCCTACCGCTCTGAAGTGTAACAACTTACAATTCCCTATGACTCTACAAGATGCAGCTGTGAGGATTCCTGAGAAATACCTACTTGTCCATGTGGGCAGGGTTTTATGCTAATTGGGAAGTTTTTTCAGTTTAAATATGTAAACTGCTTGTTACTCTTCAAAGTCATTAACTTGACACCTGCCAGAAAAAGAAATGAAATCTATATAAATCAGTGCACAGCCATTGGAATTGAATCGAGCTTCCAACCCTCCTGCTGTCTGTGTAGAGGAAACACTGTGTAGACACAGGCTTGGCATGGACCTCCTCCCAGCCTCCCCGCATCTGATAACAGAACGGTAATACAACGATGCTTCTGGCCGGGCATGGAGGCTCACACCTGTAATCCCAGCACTTTAGGAGGCAAGTGCTGGTGGATCACCTCAGGTCGGGAGTTCGAGACCAGCCTGGCCAACATGGTGAAACCCTGTCTCTACTAAAAATATAAAAATTAGCCGGATGTGATGGTGGGTGCCTGTAATCCCAGCTACTTGGGAGGCTGAAGAAAGAGAATCACTTGAACCCAGAGGCAGAGGTTGCAGTGAGCCGGGATCACGCCACTGCCTGGGAGACAGAGCAACAGAGCAAGACTGTCTCCAAAAAAAAAAAAAAAAAAAAAGATGATGCTTCTGCACATTGGCCTATTTCCTAAAGAGATGGAAAAAGTTACTTATGGCTATTGACTATTTTCAAACAAAACCCCACTCTTATGCTTCTGATGTGGGTAAATCTTTGTAAGAGTGTTAGGAACGAAAAGTAAATAAACAAGTCCCACCCCTACCTTCAGGGATCTAACCCTGTAGAGAATTAGTGAGGTGAGAAAGAGATTCAAATGTATTGAGCATTTCCTATAAACCAAGCACTGTGTTAAGGGCTAGGGTCAGATATGATTTCTGAGTTCATAGAGACTGAATTTTCTACAGAAAGCCATTGATTACATTTGCATGTAAGTGTGATAAATGTATGAATGAGAAATACAGAATGTTATAAGCTTCTATATTTGGGGTCAGGAAACTGCAGCTCATGGGCTAAATCCTGCCTGTTTGCATGGCCTATAAGCTCAAAGTAATTTTAAAAATTTTAAATGATTGCATTTTAAGTGCTTATATAGCTACCTACATAGTACCTTTGATTTTGCCTGTCAGCCTACAAAGGCTAAAATATGTTCTATCTGGCCCTTTATGAGAAGAGTTTATAGATTGAGCCTATAGAGATTTGACCCAGTTCGGGTAGTAAATATTATATATCAACTAAAAATTATGAAACACTATGAATACAAACATTTTAGTAATATATATTTTATTAATAATTTAATAGAAAAACGTGAACATAGATTACATAAAGTTACATGGCATACACAACAGCATAGAGGACCATAGGGTATGTTGGGTTCTTGCTTCAGGTGACCTGGGATTTGGATATTAGGTTTTTCTATGTGTATCTATTGCAGGGACAATTATCATGGAAAAACTTTTTTCCATAAAAAGTGTCTCTGTACAATGGGATAAATTTTGATTTGGAAAAAGGATTGAAATTATTGTAGATGGAAAAAAATAATTTACTTATTTTCTTGTTAGAGAATCAGGGAAGTTAACAGTGTAGTTAAAGGTTGGAATTGGAGATGAGATTTTTTGTAGTCCCAGCTGAAACATGATGTAACAGCAGGAGTGATGGAGAGAAAGAAAGGGGGTTTGCAATGAAGATGATGTTTTGCTATGCTTTCTCAGTATGAATGGAATCAGATGATTGTTACCATAAATCACTGAAATGAGAAAGAACAAAAGCAACTATGGTGATATCACTGGGGACTTTCAGAGCATGCCTAAGCTTTTCAAGCCAGACCTGAGCAAGCAAAGATTGTTATTTTTGAAGTCCTGAACTGCTCGGTGATATCAATTTTAGTTTCTTGAAGTTTAAGAGATCCTTTTCAACATTTTCATTGCTCCAAAGATAAAATCTGACACAACCTGTATGGGTAGAAAGTGACCTGTGAGTCTACACCACTGCTAGAATGTAATCTAATGGTGGGCAACAGTTTTAGCCCTACTGTCTCTGCCTCTCCTACGCAAGTGCTAATAGCTCCATAAATATCCCTCAATAAATAATGTTTTTTTTGAACAAAATAAATAACTGGATGAATTAATGAAATATGTAGCTAAGTTCCACCTAGCAATTAGCAACTTATGGCCAAAATTGTCGTTCTAATCTTTATCCATGATTTCATCTTAACTTTTTTTCTGTCTTGTTTATTTGGAAATTTTAACTTCCTCGAGTATTTTCAAACTATTTTTGTCAGCCATTTATAATTCTTGTTTCACAAAAAAAGATATGAATTAACAAACAAGCAGAGAGATTGTGGCATATCTTGAGCACTTAGCATTTAGAATGGAATGAGAGAGAGTCATATAGCAATACTTACCATGGAGTTTTCTTTCTCATGCACTTCACACAGGCATTACTACATCAGAAATAGTTATACATATTCTCATAGTAGGAATGTCCAAGTTCAACGTGGGAATCCATAAGCCAAGCTCATATAGCAACAACATCCATCTCTGGTCTGAAATACCTCTTATTTCCTATTTCAGATATTGTGATACCTCAGTAAGGCTAAGAAGGCAGCCCAAGTAGATAACACCCTGGCGTTCTGGTGGAGTTTAAAATCATTATATTATGTAGATTGGGTTGCATATAGATTGCAGATATCAACTGAAGCTTCTTTTTTTTTTTTTTTTTTTTTTTTTTTTGAGACGGAGTCTCCCTCTGTCGCCCAGGCTGGAGTGCAGTGGCGCGATCTCCAATCTCCGCTCACTGCAAGCTCCGTCTCCCGGATTTACACCATTTTCCTGCCTCAGCCTCCTGAATAGCTGGGACTACAGGCGCCCGCCACCACGTCCAGCTAATTGTTTGTATTTTTGGTAGAGACGGGGTTTCACCGTGTTAGCCAGGATGGTCTCGATCTCCTGACCTTGTGATCCACCCGCCTCGGCCTCTCAAAGTTCTGGGATTATAGGCGTGAGCCACCGCGCCCGGCCTTAACTGAAGTTTCTATCAGTAAACAGGTCAAGACTTTGGGACTGACTGGCTCACTGGGATAGACATTGCCAAGTTTAAACAATGTTTGCTATAATGTAGGTAATAATAAAAATAATTTTTAAAAGCCTGCCAAATATTCTTACTTCACCTGATATAAAATCTAAAAATAGGAAGCACAGCATTTACTGTTTCTGAAACCTTTTATTCTTCACTGAAAATAACCTAGTTTTTCCTAGCTCAGCAGATATTTAGGTAATCCTTCTCAACATCATCTCTAAATAAAAGCTAAAACATAACACTACCTGTTTATTGAAAAGAAAAGTGCCAGGATTTTATATGCCTCATCCCAGCAGCAGGCTCAAGGGATGAGAAAGTCTAGGGAAAGCAATGGTGGTAAGTACATGTCTGAGTTTGGAGACCTTCATTTTTGTACTGATATGATTGTAAGAGAACATTCCACATTGTGTACTGGTTGATGAAACATAAGAATTTAAAGTGAGGCTGCTTTAGTTTTTGTTGTTTGTTCATTTTAATATTTTGCTTGTCAAAATAGTCTGGCACTCCCAGTGAGTTTTTTTTTTTTTTTTTTTTTTTTTTTTTTGGTGGTGATGAGGTTGGAACAGTAGAGGTTTCTGTTGAGTTTCTGGGCAGAAATCCCTTAAATGGAGAATATGTGCCATTGTCTGATAGAAATGGTACATAAATTGAGTCCTGGGGAGCTATTTCCCTATTACTTGTAGAATAAAGATGATTTCTGTGGCTAGTCGTGCAGGGCCGTGATTGCAAATTTTGTTTTCTATAGTTTTTTGTTGTTGCTGTTTGACTTTCTAGCTTTTATGATTTGAAAAAGATGCTGAGAGACTAAGCTGGAATACCCCAAGGCAGGAAGAAACCTTGTAGGCATTTAAAAAATGCCATGGAAATATTAATCTGCCATTGTTTTGCTTGGGGTTCTAGAGAATTTTGTTCTTTTCTACTGTATTTGCCCTTATTTCTGTAGAACATCTAATTTAAAAAAAATTGATTGATTCAGAAGTTGGTAACTAGAGGATTTCAGTGTATTGGACAAATAGCATTTATAGATAGAATTGTTCTTTCTCTCCCTTAATACTGAATCACAGAATTGCCACACATTGAAATTTTCAATTCTCAACAACAAATGATCAAAACATATGGATCACTCACTCAAGGGGGTCTTAGAGGAGGAAAAAAAGGTGGAAGGAGCGAGGAGAGGCTAAATACACCATAACATCAAAAGACCAGACTTTGCTGCAAACTCGGATTTTACACTCAGCTTTTCAATACTTTTCAAATGTTGGTATTTCTTGGCTGATGCTCATTTGGTAAGATGACACAGATAAAATAATACTTCTCATTTTTCAGGCATGATTAAATTCAACAAAAGCAATATTCAAAACAGAGAAGATTAATACACAGTGAATAATTACACACATAAAGAACTTAATGAATTCTGTCTCCCAGCATAAAGAACTTAATGAAACCTTAAGGGATGGTGCATCTCTGCTGAACATTTGTGCCAATTACAGCCCATGTGCCCTGATGAACTTCTAGCACTACGTAGGCTACTGAATATTATTCAGCTGTTTCCTTCATTACAATTTTTCCTTACTTATATTTTCATTGGAAATATTTTCTCATATTAATGAGATAAAGCAGCATTTAGTTTTATTAAATGGAAATTATTTTAATTATTGCTCTAGAATAATACACACACTTATGCAGAGAAACCTCAGTGGGAAGTTTTAATTTAAATTGTTTGCCATTAGAATGAAACAAAGGTTGTTTCAACATGACTCAACCATGAATTTTATTAGTTCATTATCAACATACACTCAATTTACTGGAATTAACTTACTGTTTGTTCAAATTAAAGGTTTTATTTTGTCCATAACTGAAAAGTCATTGGCTTTATTTTTTAGAGGGCATTTCAATTAATAGAATAAAAATGTGTTCAAAGGTGACAAACTGCCAAGTACTACCTTTTGCAGTTGAAATTAATTCTGCTTCCCTCTTAACTTTTATCTTCTGTATTTATTAAAATTGTAAAACGAAGATTGTTTTACTTGTTTTAAATATGTTTTTTCAGGCTTTTTTTTTTTTTTTTTTTTTTTTTTTTGGTTTGAAGGGATTTAAGTGAGTCCCTAAAACTAGATTTGCAAAATAAAATATATTTAAATAAAAACAGCATGATGATGATCAAGACCTATAGGAGATGGGTCTAAAATAGAGAATTCAAAGAATTTATTATCAGAATGAAAACTGCGGCCTATACAAAGAGATAGAACTTTGGAGGTAGAAAATCTTCATACACATTTTCTTTTTTTCTTTTTTGAGATGGAGTCTCGCTCTGTCGCCCACACTGGAGTGCGGTGGTTCAATCTCGGCTCACTGCAAGCTCCACCTCTTGGGTTCACACCATTCTCCTGCCTCAGCCTCCAGAGCAGCTGGGACTACAGGTGCCCGCCACCACTCCCAGCTAATTTTTTCGTATTTTTAGTAGAGACGGGGTTTCACTGTGTTAGCCAGGATGGTCTCAATCTCCTGACCTCGTGATCCACCCACTTCGGCCTGCCAAAGTGCTGGGATTACAGGCGTGAGCCACCGCGCCCGGCCTTCATACACATATCGATTACACTTACATTATTGCACAAATACTGGTATCAAAAAGTTATTCAAACTCATTTATTTAGTACAGAGCTTCTCACCCAATGGGTATTTATCAAATCATTTTTAAAGCTTTGTTTGCTTGTTTATTTTTAACACTTATGCTGAGACAAATTTGAATATTTTAATTCAAGAGATTGTAAAAAGTCCCATAAATCTGGAGAATTACAGCCTCCACAGATAATTCAGATTTATTTAGAGTTGAGATTGAAGAAATTTGTATTTATATTAAAAAAGTGATTAAAGCAAATACACACCTAAACTCTCCTTTCCAAGTTGTATATTCAAGTTAAATGTTATAGAACATAGTTCTTAATCGTGACTCTGGAGGCAAACACATTAGCAATAACAACGTGAATACCTCTTACAATTTTGCAAATAAATTTTGGGGAAAATAGTCTTTAAAGTTATTTTCTAAAATGAAGTTCAGCATGCAGACTGTTTGAGCCTGTGTTGGTCATATATTTTTTCTTAAAAAAAAAATGTCTTAAATATTTTCCAACTTAAGAAGTCACATCATTGAAGTTCCAAATATGTGGAATTAGTAAAATTTACTCAGTAACGAATGAAACATCTATTTTGTTCTGGCCAATATTAATATTAACTAAATCTAAATAACTAGATAATAATCAGTTAAAATAATTGCTGTCAAACTCAATGTCTATTAACTCTTTTTTCTTTCTGATATGTGAAAAACGTATTCTAAGCAAGTAGTGGATTCAGATTTTTCTCATATTTTTAAATTAAGAAGGTTAAAAGATTACACAATAATATAAACTATAATAAACATGCAAATAAAAAATGAATATATGACAGGGCAGAATCAGAAGTAAAAGTTCTCTAAAATTATTTCGTTTTCTGACAATGTGGCAGACTATATAACCTGAACCACCATCCCACAGGAATAAAATAAATTAAAACACTTTCCGTTGCCCTATGGTGGTAGCCAGTTGCTGTAACTAGAAGAGGCCTCTAACACATTAGAAATGGTACCTTATATTTGTGATCCCTGTATAGACCAAGCTGATCAAAAGTTTGTAAATGCTGTGAAAGAGGTTCCCCCAAAATTCCAACCCACTGACAAATGAGATGATAAGAAAGTTTGCCAGTGTAGACCTGGGCTCTCGTTGAGAAGGAACAAAAAATCTCCTGCATCAGTCAACAAAACAAATGTAACATTACCGTGACAGCCTGAACCAGGTTTCAAAAGCTTTCAGAGACAATTCACAGAGCAGGAGTCCCTATTCTCATCAGTTGTATTGGATTCTAAAATGCTCAGATAATAGATTTATCAGAATAATAGTATAAACATGTTTACAATGAAAAGACATAATGGAAGAGCTTGATAATATTAGAAACTGCAGAAGACCAAGGAAAACAAAGGCAGCCAGAAAGAAAACCAAATTATCAGCTATCTACAATGATGCTGGTAGTGGACATCTCAACAACTACAATAGAAGTCGGAAGAAAGGGGGAAATATCATTGATGAACTAAACGAATTACTATCAACTTTGAATTTTAAACTCCATTAAATATTATTTGAGAATGAGGAAATATAGAGATATTTTTAGAACCAAAGAGTGATTAAATTTCAACAAGTCTCTGATTAAGGGAACTAGTAGAGAAAGATATTTTAGAAAAAAGAATCTTTGGCCAGATGGAAGGGTTGAGACTTAAAAGAGGAATATGAGCAAAGAAATTCAGAAGTTTATGGGAAAATCAAAGGAAATATAAAAACTAATCACAATTATGATAAATGTTGGAGACAGGGAATAAAAATATTGTGGGCTTAAAATCCTGGAAAACAGTAAATTACATTGTTTTGTGAGCCGTTAGAGATAAAGTTTTAACATAATGAGGAGGATAGACATACTGATTCGTTTTAGATAAAAGTCCATATTACAAACTTACAGTAAATGTACTTTTTGTTAGAGTATGAAAGTTTGAAAGAGACTATCAGTTCCACCCCAACATTAAGAACAAGCATAATAAACTACAAAATTATTTCTTGCTGTATCATAGAGCTAAGTATGCAGAGAAACCTAAATTAACTAAATGCTGGTAACTGGCAAGGCATGTCAAAGAGAGAGAGGTCACAAAGCTGCTTCCATCCCTGGCAGACTAACAGGGGAGGATGACTCTACCGTGGACATGAGTGTATAGAAATGAGCGGGCCAGGCATGGTGGGTCACGCCTGTAATCCCAGCACTTTGGGAGGCCGAGGGGTTGGATTGCCTGAGCTCAGGAGTTTGAGACCAGCCTGGGCAACACAGTGAAACCCCATCTCTACTAAAATACAAAAAATTAGCTAGGCGTGGCAGTGTGCGTCTGTAGTACCAGCTACTCAGGAAGCTGAGACAGGAGAATTGCTTGAACCTGGGAGGTGGAGGTTGTAGTGAGCAGAGATCATGCCACTGCACTCCAGCCTGGGCAACAGAGCAAGACTCCATCTCGGGAAAAAAAAAAAAAAAAAAAGAAAGAAAGAAATGAACCCATCTTTGGAAACACATCATAGCTGTGTGTTGGCTTTTTACGACTCATGAACATCCTGAAGAGCTCCCCCTGCAGACGGAGTTAACAGTCCCCTGCTGAAACTTCCCTGTGAGCCTTCACTGAGTACAAGGATGCTGCCTGATACATATCACCAGCAAGGCAGGGAACCTGAGTGTGATCCTGCGACATGTGGGGTCTTCCTCAGTTGTAAGGCAGTGGCCCACAGAAGGGTGGGAGTAGAGCATAGCTGAAAGGAATCCCTCCAAAGGTACTCTGGGCCTTGACATATGCACTGTGGAGGTCCTCCGGGAGCTGGGGGCAAGATAGCAGGTTTTAGAGAGGTCTGCAGGGAATGGAAACCCAGGTCAGGACTGAAGAGTAAACTGAAGTCAGAGAGACCCCAAAACACTAAATCAGTGATAAAGCATAGACTTCCCATGGCTTGGAATGGCAATGAATGGGCTGGAAAGCATAAAGTAATCACTGGAAACTTGTGGGTGCTCACACCACATTCCCTATTCTAGATATACCTAAAAACACTATACGTGATCAGTGAATAAAATATAAATAAAACTGAAACAGATCCTAGGCCCAGCTCAAAGATAAGTTGGATTGCTTCAACTCACTGACATCATCAGCTAGTTGATCAAAAAAGACACTAGCCCTTTACTGACTGTAAATACTACTTACTTCAGTCCTCATTGTTCCTTTACAAACAATGCTCAGCAGAAAATAAAGGGAGATACTCATAAAACAAAAAAATGTACCTCCTGTTGAAGAAGAAAAATCATCAATAGAAGCAGACCCATAGATTGCTCAGATGTTGGAACTATGACAGGAATTTTTAAAAAACGAAAAATGTGTTAATGAATAAAGCAGAAAGGACTGATACATTAACAAACTATTTCAGCAGAGAAACAGATGAAAGAGACAATTCTTGAAAAAATGTAACTTATTAAAACAGATTCAAATGTAATAAAAACTAAATAGAAGACAAACTGTATATATTGAAAGATTTATATTGAACATGCTTTATTGAACCGTCGACATTCCTGGAAACTCATTTCTGTGAGGAAGTTTCTTAGCTTCTATACTTTCATTGCACTGAACTGAGAATGACTGATTTAGAATATAGACAAAGAGAAATGTCTGCATTGTAGGCCAAAAAAACTATCAGGAGCCATGCTGTCTAAATGAAGGAGGATTCATAATTTGTTATCAGAGCACATTTCTGGGATTGCTGTTGTCATCTGTCTACATTTTCTGGCCTTTAATTAAGCTCACTTTGGGCTATGACCATAAGTCATAAATGGGATGAATGTAGAAGATCATCATGGAATAAGAAAAGGGATGGTTATGGAGATTCAGAGAACAGCTGAAGCATATGAAGACAGAGTAAGAAATCACCGTTTTCCTTTCTCTAGAAGTGAAAGTCAGGAAAATTATATCAACATCCTAGCTCTGTTTTTTAGAAGTTGCACTTGAATACTTCACTGAATGTTTATGCATCTCAGCTTTCCTGTGAAAAATAAACTGAGTTTATAAGGTTAGAATAAAACAAGTTTCGTTTGGTTTTAAATTCTATGACCACAGGGATTTAAATAAGAAAAATGAAGATCCCGAAAACAAATATCAAGATAGTATGAAGAAAGACAACTTTTTCAAAACTCTTGAGATAGTCACTTGAAAAATTAACAGAGATGATGGCAAGTTGAAATTATCATGATATTGATATAATTTACAATTGCAAAATTTTTCCATGGCAAACCATCTATCTATTAGCTTTAGTTGCTTCTCTATGAAGGGAATAATATAAAAAGGAAAATAAATGTGTGTATTTTCCTGGGAAGTCTATGTAAACTAGCTGAGACTCAGCTTTATAATAAAGGAATAATAATGGTAATTTCATGATACTTTTGAGATAAGTAATTTTTTTGTGTGTGTGTGACGGAGTCTCGCTCAGTTGCCCAGGCTGGAGTGCAGTGGCGTGATCTCGGCTCACTGCAAGCTCCACCTCCCGGGTTCACTCCATTCTCCTGCCTCAGTCTCCTGAGTAGCTGGGACTACAGGCACCTGCCACCATGCCCGGCTAATTTTTTTGTATTTTTTAGTAGAGATGGGGTTTCACTGTGTTAGCCAGGATGGTCTCGATCTCCCGACCTCATGATCCGCCCGTCTCGGCCTCCCAAAGTGCTGGCATTACAGGCGTGAGCTGCTGAGCCCGGCTGAGGTAAGTGATCTTCTTAATGCTAGTTTTTTTGTTTGTTTGTTTGTTTGTTTGTTTTTGAGATGAAGTCTGGCTCTTCTTGCATGGACTGGAGTACAGTGGCATAATCTCAGCTCACTGCAACCTCCGCCTCCTGTGTTCAAGCAATTCTCCTGCCTCAGCCTCCCAAGTAGTTGGGATTACAAGTGCCCGCCGTCATGCCCAGCTAATTTTTGTATTTTTAGTAGAGATGGGGTTTCCCCATGTTGTCCAGGCTGGTGTTGAACTCCTGACCTCAGGTGATCTGCCCGCCTCCACCTCCCAAAGTGTTGGGATTACAGGCGTGAGCCACCGCGCCCGGCAGCTCAATGCTAGATTCTTTAGTAAAATGCTTATCATAGTAGAGGCTCATGAATAAACATTGTAATATCCAGAAAACAATCCATTAAATGTAGACTATAATGGAAAACATAGCATGATAGTAGTAAATACACTGTTAATATGTTTTTAAAATCCACACATTCATTTATTTCACTGTGAAAGAAAGAAAGGTGGCTGGGCTTGGTGGCTCATGCCTGTAATCCCAGCACTTTGGGAGGCCGCAGCGGGCAGATCACAAGGTCAGGAGATCAAGACCATCCTGGCTAACACGGTGAAACCCTGTCTCTACTAAAAATACAAAATATTAGCTAGGCGTGGTGGCAGGTGCCTGTAGTCCCAGTTACTCAGGAGGCTGAGGCAGGAGAATGGCGTGAACACATGAGGTGGAGCTTGCAGTGAGCCAAGATTGCACCACTGCACTCCAGCCTTGGCGACAGAGCAAGACTCCATCTCAAACAAGAAAACAACAACAACAAAAAGGTTTAGAAGATTGTTAAAGGATATAATTCAGTTGTTGAAATTCAGGATAGAGGGAAGTAAACTGGGCGTCAGTAACTATTTGATCTTACACTCAGATTTTAGTGAATCCAAAGTTTTCGCTTTATTTTTTCCATTTAATTTTTCTTATCTACCATATATCAGCCTGAGATATATATAAAATATATATATGGAATTATATCTATAGTAAAATAATCTAAGTCTTTTTTTTTTTTTTTTTTTTTTTTTTTTTTTTGAGATGAAGTCTCACTCTGTTGCCCAGGCTAGAGTGTAGTGGCGCAATCTCTGCCCACTGCAACCTCTGCTGCCTGGGTTCAAGAGATTCTCCTGCCTCAGCCTCCCAAGTAGCTGAGATTACAGGTGCCTGCTACCATGCCCAGATAATTTTTGTATTTTTAGTAGAGACAAAATTTCACCATCTTGACCAGGCTGGTCTTGCACTCCTGACCTTGTGATCCACTTGCCTTGGCCTCCCAAAGTGCTGAGATTACAGATGTGAGCCACCGCGCCCGGCCTAAAGTCTTAAAATCTAGTTGTTTTATAAGATGATAAGACGTATTCACTGACTGAACTTGAAACCCTTGCTCCCACAACTATTTTTTCAATCTCATATCCATTCTAATCTTTAGAAAGAATTTCTTGTATTCTTTTCATTTTTTTCTTTTCCTTCTCCTTGCAAATCCGCCTGAGAATGCCTCATTTTCTGCTATAACATGTGTTTGCTTCTTTCTCCCATAGCAAGAATTCATCTCAAGAAATAACGAAATGAATGGCTTTCCTTCATTTACTTTGTGTGAGTGGGGGTATTCACCAATAGCTAAACTACCTAGGTTAAAAGACTACATGTGACATTTTTTGGCACAGTCTTTCCATTGAATAAACAAAATAATCAGAGCTTATGCTCTGGACCTGGAAAACACATAGCAATAAACAAAAACCAAAATACTATGAACCATTTCTAGCCCAACCCTGCCCCTGTGGTCACATTGGTTGCATGCTATTACCCTTACAATGTGAATATTTAAGCTGTGCGGGTCCAGCATAGTAGACACAGAACGTAATTATCAAAATGTGTCTGTGTGGGAGACGAAGAGTCCCTAGTGTTAGCCCCAAATAATCAGCCTTCTGGGGAGAAGGTTACATGGGAAAACCTGTTTACACAACAGGATGCATTCAGTTCGTGAGTATCTCACATTGCCGCATCAGTGGAATAAATCCTTGTTCCAAGGTAACTTCTCATTACGAAATATCAGAAACATAGTTATCTCATGTTTTCTTATTTTCCTCATTACTCTTTCAAAAAGAATGGAGAAATCACCACCACCACCACCGTACATACACTAGCACACAAGCCATAACTAATGGTTACATTTATAAAATGTAGTGTTTTTGTTTGTTTTGCTAAGAAGACAATGGAATTTGAACCAAAAGTCTGGCAGTTTCAAAACCATGTTGTCTGATAGCCTTCCCTAAGTACCCTGTCCCAGTATGATAACATTCCCAGCACAGTGAATCAGCTGTTCTCAAAGCCATTGTCTCCACCAAATACAACTATTCATTAGAGAATTTCAAGTCAGAAGACTGAAAAAAAATAAACGATGCAGCCATTAGACAGGGAGGAATCTTAAATGCGTATTACTAAGTGAATTTAAAAAGCAGTATGACAAGGTTACATAGTGTGTGATTTCCTGTGTGTAATACTCTGGAAAAGGCCAAACTTTGGAGGCAAACTTTGGTGGTTGCCAGGGGTGTATGGGGAGGGAGGGATGAATGGTGGAACACAGTGAGATTTTAGGCAGTGGAGTGATTCTGTATGATACTATCATGGTTGATACATGCCATTGTACCTGTGTCAAAACCCATAGAACGTACAACATCAAGAGTGAACCCTGTTGTAAACAATGGACCTTGGTGGATAATGATGTCTCAGTGTTGACTTATTGATTGCATCAAATGTACCCCAGTGATGTGGGATATTAATAATGTAAGTGGGCCGGGCACGGTGGCTCACGCCTGTAATCCCAGCACTTTGGGAGGCCAAGGTGGGCAGATCACCTGAGGTCAGGAATTCGAGAACAGCCTGACCAACATGGTGAAACCCTGTCTCTACTAAAAATACAAAATTAGCTGGGCATGTTGGCGCATGCCTATAATCCCAGCTACTCAGGAGACTGAGGCAGCAGAATCACTTGAACCCGGGAGGGAGAGGTTGCGGTGAGCTGAGATCGCACCATTGTACTCCAGCCTGGGCAACAAGAGCAAAACTCCATCTCAAAAATAATAATCATAAAATAATAAATAATAATAATAATAATGGGAGAGGCTATATGTCTGTGGGGCTAGGGGGTTTTGGGAACTCTCTGCCGTTTCTGTTCAATTTAGCTGTAGACCTAAAACTGCTCTTAAAAAAAAATAATTCAGATTCAGGCTCTTCTTCAGATTCAGAAGGTCTGGAATTGTAACCTTTCTTTCTGGAAAATTCCACAGCATTAGACAACTCTCCATTTAGTCCTCGCTATCTGCTTTAAAAAGCAAAGTCATATTTATGTCTTCCAATGTCTATTGCAAAGAAAAGTAAACACAAAGAAAAACTTTGTTTTAGTACATACTTTGCCACTAATTTATTGAGTGATAAAAGTAAATTATCTCACTCTTAGCTTATTTGAATAATAGGTATAAATAATGTCTCCCCTCCTCTCTCAACAGGTTTTCTTTTTTAGATTTAGAAATTATATGGCATATGTCAAAATCATGTGTACAGCATACATCTTTAAAATCAATAACAATATTTAGTTCCAGCGGCATGATAGATGTCTCAGTAAGGTAATCAAACTCTTGCTGAGGTGATGCTCTGTGCAACTGCAGCTCTAGCTTCCCCATCAGATGAATAGGTGAAATGCAGGGGATCACAGAAAGCAGGTAGCAGGCTTCCCACTCAGGTGCTACTAAGTTGCAGTAGGAAATCCAATGAAACACAGATGGGCATCCTGACACATAGTCTATGTGACGGAACGCAACTTGGTCTTGATCAAAAATTGTATAAAAAGATTTTCTAATAAACCAATTTGTGAGGAAAAATTTAACCAGGATATATTTACTCTTATAAATAATTCTGTCTTTTCCATGTTCCTGTATTTGTCGTGAAATTTTGCTACACTAGAACTCTGTGGTCCCATATGTGATAATCCCATTCTAATTTCCAGCATAGAGTATACGAAGACTCTCAGGTGTCAAAGGCTAAATGGTCTCAGCTTTAACTCAGTGCCTCATCTTCATTTTACCTCAAGACTAATGAAAGACAGTGAGAGAGAATGACAGAAGATTTCATCACAATTTGTGGCTTTGACTTTCAACTTACAGGACTGAAAATTACTGGCAATCTCTGCTAAACTCAAAAAGTATGTAATCAACCTTTGATTAGTTAACAATAGAGGGTGCCAAGAAACTGTATATCTCTGTGCGTAGTTATTATGAAACTGATTCCTTATCAGAAGGCTCGTTGGGTCAGACATCTGTTTGCTTTCATATTTAGTCATTCCACAAACGTGAACTGCATTGATATGAGAAATAAAATACCACATTGACATTTTTGTTTGGTTTTGTTTCCATTGGAAATTTCAGAGAGTAAATTTTTAGGTAAACTCTTTGTAAATTTTGGGATACAGTTGGTGAAGGCCTTGGGAAGATTTCATGGTGAAAACAAATTATAACAAAGGTTAATACAAGCCTTTGACAGTGCTCCATTGAGCTCAGAAAAATAAAGCAACATAGATCTCAATCAATGCCTCAATAAGCACTAATTGATCATGGCAGTTTAATGACTAAAATATTAATTTTCCTTTCTTTTTGGAGAAATATTATAAATGAAAGTAGGAATGTCATAATACAGTCTGTACCCATTTAAAAATAATCTGCACAGCAGGATGTCTCCTGTTCCCCCTTTTTGACACTGACTTGGATGGCACCTTTGACTGATATATTAAGGGAAAACGAAAAAATTAAAAGTATCCAAGTGAGGTGAAAATGAGTTCAGGAAATGAATATTACATATGTAAGCACCCTATTGTTATCAGATTAAGAAGTTCCCGAACTCAGTCAAAATATCATAACACTCAAAATTAGAGTGTGCTTAGTGAAAGTAAACCAAATATAAAGTTTTTGATGCAAGAAATCAAAAGAAAGACCCAAATTTCAAATGGGCACCTAAAGGCATAAAGCACTTTAGAATAACTAAACTGTAAAAAAAATACTTTACATTTGTTTAGACCAGACAGCAAGACCCATAAATGACTTAGTATGGTCAGCAGGTTTTAAGGTAATAATATCACCAGCCGGTATCTGTGTAATCACAAAATACATGCAGTTTGATGTCATATGTATGAATATAGCTAATTACCATCTTCATCCGGAGTCACCATCCACATGGAAAATTTCATTTTTTTAAAGGCAGAATTAGGCCAAACTTAACAGATAATGGTTAAGTGTTTACTTGACTTTAGTTTATGGGCTTGGGTGGTATTTCCCAGGGGCATCTAAGGTGGCCATATTTAATTCTTACTAAAAACAAGCAGGCCAGGTTGGTGGCTCACGCCTGTAATCCCAGCACTTTGGGAGGCCGAGGCAGGTGGATCATGAGGTCAGGAGTTCAAGACCAGCCTGGCCAATATGGTGAAACCCTGTCTCTACTAAAAATACAAAAATTAGCCAGGCACGGTGGCAGGTGCCTGTAATTTCAGCTACTCTGGAGTCTGAGGCAAGAGAATCGTTTGAACCTGGGCGGCAGAGGTTGCAGTGAGCCGAGATCACGCCACTGCACTCCAGCCAGGGTGACAGAGTGAGACTCTGTCTCAAAACAAAAAAACAAAAAAACAAAAAAACCCCCAGCAAAATGTAGCTATACATTATCAAGACATACGAATATGTAAATAATGATTTTAGACCCATCAGACACAGTTTTCTTACCATTACTCAATTGTGTAGCAAAATAGCACTGATATAATTATAGCACTACACCACTTAAAAATATAATGGCATACCTAGAACAACAATACTCAAACGTTTTGATCTCAGGAATCTTTTATACTCCTAAGAATTATTGAGAACTTCAAAGAACTTTTGTTAATGTGGGTTATATTTTTCTTCATTTACTCTATGAGAAAGCAAAACATACATTTTTTAAACAAAAACATACAAATACACACTTCATTTCTCATAAAAATAATGATGTTATTGCATGTAATGTAGCCTCTTAAAAACTGCATTGTGCACTCATGAGAGAATGAGAGTAAAGCATTAAAATTATGGCTTAGCATTATTATAAAATTAGTTTTGGCCACACGCATGTCCAGAAAAGATCCCAAGAAGCCCCAGGGATTCACCAACAACACTTGGAGAACCATTGGCTTAGAAGACACCGATTTTTACTGTTATACAATTGAAAGCCTATTAAATCCTTCATATTCAGCCCTGTTTCTAGCCATTATCTTTTTGTATCTCCTAAACTTTGTGTTCTTTCGCAATATCCATTTATCGATCCTTCAACACAAATGCTTAATGCTTTTCTATGCACCTGGCACTGCTCTAGGCAAGAAGTAAATGTATAATCCTTGCCTTCAGGATCTGGGAGTATACTCAGCAAAAGAGAAACATAATTTAATAATTGTATATTTTTATAGGTTCTATAGTAGAGATGTGTACACAGCACTGGAGAAGTGGAGAAGTCTTGCCAGATACTGGCATATTTTGACTCACTTGTGCTTGTTCTTCCATCTGTCTTTCTCTTCCTGCGCTCCCAAATTGCAAACTCTTATAATCCTTCAAGTCCAAGGTCAGATACCAATTTCCATTTAAGCTTTATCCTGTTCATGCAATCACTTTTAACTCTATGGTTTTTCATGTATAGCACAACATTTTATGACGGTGTTACATTGCGTTTTCCAGCTTTAGTGAGGTAAATTGACAATAAAAATTGTATGTATTTAAGGTGTGTCATGTGATATTTTAGATACACATACATAGTGAAATAATTTCCATAATCAAGCTAATTAACATATTCATATACTGTACTTAAAAAATCATTCTCTTAGCAAATTTCAAGTAAATGGATGAAGGAAGGAATCTTCAGTCAAAATGGGTAGGACACATTGTCAATAGCAACATGATTTTACTGAAAAATAAACTGTAGGCCGGGCACAGTGGCTTACGCACATAATCCTAGCACTTTGGGAGGCCGAGGCGGGTGGATCACCTGAAGTCAGGAGATTGAGCCCAGCCTGGCCAACATGGTGAAACCCTGTCTCTACTAAAAATACAAAAAAAATAGCCAGGCGTGGTGGCACGTACCTGTAATCCCAGCTACCCGGGAGGCTGAGGCAGGAGAATTCCTGGAATCTGGGAGGCAGAGGCAGGAGAATTGCTGGAACCTGGGAGGCAGAGGCTGCAGTGAGCCTGGGCAACAGGGCAAGACTGTGTCTCAAAAAAAAAAGAAAAGAAAAGAAATTGCAGTTGCGGGTCAGCTGATATGAAGTCACTGTTGACTGTGGCTGTGGAGTGAAATGAAGTCTCATCTTTGGACTGTGAAAGTCTCCTGGGCCTTTGAAGCATTCAGGGTATGGAGAAATCCCATGTAGAAAGAGTGGGTTTGCAGCGATTTTTGAGATGTGGGCTTAAACCATTATTTATTTAACTGGAGTAAAGTAGATGACTGCATTTTATCTCTGTTTTGTATTGTAGGTTTTACTGGTTATATCTCTACCATAATACTTATGGTTGGTATATGATACCTACATGCCTGCATCATAAACTAGCAAGAAAAATCTGAGATTGGTTTAGATAAACCAAATCAAGTTTTAAGGAAGAAATTTTACACAGATTGTAGTTAGTGTGACAGGTTGCTGAGGACAAGGGGTCTTCTTTTCTGTAAGTATTCCTGAATACCGAAAACTGATGTAGAGTTCTAAAAACATCCCCTTTTGCCTTTATCCTCTTCTGCTGCATAGTTTTGCAGAAGGATAGATCATATCAAATGGGAGGGAAAAAGAGAAAGATTTACAATCTCTCTTTGACAGTGCTTTACTTCATAATCTTCTTCTTGTAAAGTATATTGGTCCTTTTTTATAGAAAAAACACTGAAAGATAAAGAAGAATCAAATCCCTATTAAATTTAGAAAAGGAAAATTTGTGGGTAGAAAGGCAATCTACAAAACCATTGGATGCATTATGCTGTCAATACATCAACAAAAAGGAAACTCAGCCTTTTAAAAATGCTGTAATGGTCTTGAAAACCTCCCTATGTAAACAAAGGAAATGTCAGCCTTTTAGGGTTGATTCATCCAGTTGTTTACTCAGGAAAATAATAATTGTTCAAAAATGATTTTGGACTACATTGACTTTCGAAAAGCAGTGGGGGTTGGATACGAAGATAGAGTAAATTAACCAGAATCACTTAATACGGGGACGGGTAGAGTATTGATTTGGAGCAGTGGAATTTGTGAATCATTTGTCCTTACTTTATTTCACTGCTTTGATTTTTCTTAGTATATACCTTCTCTTAGGTTGCATCATGATTTGTTATAAATTAGGATTTGTATGCATTCACTAGGGCTTTACCATGTGCAGTTGTTTCTGGGTTCCTTATCTCATTTAATCCTCACTACAATCCTATAAAGCACACACCGTTATCCCCAGCATATATGAGGCAGATGAGCTTTACAGAGGTTAAGTGTCTTACCAAGGTCACACAGGTTTAATTAGAAGAGGTAGAATTTAAGTTCATCTCTCATAACCCTTTGTTGAATGATAATTAAAAGTTAAATCCAGGTTATCATATTTCAAAAGCCTTGTTATTTTTATTTTATTACTATTATCATAGTTTGGTAAATGTACTTAAAGGATTCATATTAGCTGTCTTATTTAATATAAAGTTACATTTCTTGTGTAGTAATACAATTATTTTGGCATCTTATAGTGAACTCTAATTAGATATGATTAATCATATGAATCATTCCTCAAGGTAAAATCTGTGAACTTGACCACATTTGTCTTCTATTAGAGATTTCTCTTCCCTGTCAGTTAATGATTTCTGAGGTGACCAGGCAAGACTCTACCTTAAGGCTTACCAGAGTCTAAAGGTATTATTCTCTTTTTATTCCAATGCAGAAACTATGCTGCACTGGTAATAATTTAGGAAATAATCAAATGGTGCCAAGATGATTTAAGAAGGTTTCTCCTGGTCTCTGTTCAGAGCCTGACTCCGCCCATTGTGTATGCACTGTCAAATAAAGATAGGCAAAAGCCTAAAGGTCAGATAACATTTTGCTGATATATATTTCACCCCCACACGCTCTTGGGGGAGCCTTCTGTTGCCCCATATCTGTTCTCTTATCACTGGCAAAAACAACTGTGAACATTCAGCTCAATCCATGTAATATCAAAACCATGCATTAATTTTCTTTTTCTTTTTCTTTTTCTTTTTTTTTTGAGATGGAGTCTTTGCTTTGTCACCAGGCTGGAGTGAAGTGGCGCGATCTCAGCTCACTGCAACCTTTGCCTCCCAGGTTCAAGTGATTCTCCTGCCTTAGCCTCCTGAGCAGCTGCGACTACAGGTGTGTGCCACCATACCCAGCTAATTTTTGTGTTTTTAGTAGAGATGGAATTTCACCATGTTGGCCAAGATGGTCTCTATCTCTTGACTTCGTGACCTGCCTGCCTTGGCCTCCCAAAGTGCTGGAATTACAGCTGTGAGCCACCGTGCCTGGCCCATGCATTCATTTTCAAGAAGATTGCTGTGTCTTCTTCTGAGAAATATAATCCAATATGTTCTTTTGAATAGCAAACAATTTCTAGAGTAGTTAATGTCTTAGACAGATGTTAGGTCAAGGTTGACTTGTTTCCCTTCGAAAAGTTACAGAGATGAACCCATTAGACAGACATCTAGGTTCTCAGAGACTTATGAAACACAGACTTTTTCAGCTTTGTAGGTACATACAATAAGAAATTTCGGCATACTGTCAAAAAATTTGCTTCTGAGGAACAAAAAGGAAAATAAGAAAGCACTGATACAATTGGCTACTAGAACATGGTGTTTTATTTATTTATTTATTTATTTATTTACTTATTTTGAGACAGAGTCTCACTCTGTCCCCCAGGCTGGAGTGCAGTGGTGTGATCTTGGCCCACTGTAAGCTCCGCCTCCTGGGTTCACACCATTCTCCTACCTCAGCCTCCCCAGTAGCTGGGACTGCAGGTGCTTGCCACCACACCTGGCTACTTTTTTTATATTTGTAGTAGAGACGGGGTTTCACCATGTTAGTCAGGATGGTCTCAATCTCCTGACCTCATGATCTGCCTGCCTTGGCCTCCCAAAGTGCTGAGATTACAGACGTGAGCCACTGCACCTGGCCACTTTATTTTTATATTAAAATTATATTCACATGCCTATTATTAAAAAGTCAAAAGATAACATACAGTTGAGGGTATAGAGAAAAGGGAACACTTACACACTGTTGGAGGGAATGTAAATTAGTTTAACCCTTAAGGAAAACACTATGGAGACTTCTCAAAGAACTAAAAATAGAACTACCATTTGATCCAGCAATCCTATTACTGGATATCTACACAAAGGGAAATAAATCATTTTATTGAAAGACACCTGCACTTGCATATTTACTACAGCACTATTCATAATTGCAAAGTTATAGGTTTAACCTAAATACCCATCAATGGTAGACTGGTGAAAAAGAAAATGTAATACATACATACCATGGAATACTACTCAACCATAAATAAGAATAAGATCATGTCCTTTGCAGTAACATGCATGGGGCTGCAGTGAAATATCCTAAGTGAAACAGAAACAGAAAATTAAATACCACATGTTCTCATTAATAAGGGGCAGCTAAACACTGGGTATGCATGGACATAAAGCTGGAAATAACAGATACTTGGGACTTTGAAAGGGAGAAGGGTGGGAGGGGAGAGGATTGAAAAACTAGCTGTTGGGTACAATGGCCACTATTGAGGAGATGGGTTCAGCAGAAGCCCAAACCTCAGTATTACACAATATAGCCCTGGAACAAACCTGCGTATGAACCCCAAATCTAAAAATAAAAAATAAACAAGGACACATTAAAGACTTGAAATAAATCAAAACAAGCCAACAAAAATTACACTTGCAAAACGTGCCCTGGGAGGAAATAGGAGGTGAGTGTGCAACAGGGTTTGAGTGTCTGGTTTCTGTTTCAGGCTTATTTTGCCCTGAGTTTTTTGTCTGTGGTTTATTGGGCCAGAGAACAAATAACCTAGCTGTGCAACCAAAATGAATCACGGAGCCGAAACACAGTTACCCTGAAGCCTTCATGGTGGTCAGCATCTCTTCAGGGTTCCAGTACGGGACCTGCTTGGCTGCGGCTGATCGCCTTCCCAGGCCAGCACAGCCGCTGAAGTGACGCACTACAATGAGGCGATATGGATGATAAGTGCCATCTTTAATTAATGAGAGACCTCACATTTCCATCTTAGAGGGCTATCATTTATTTGGGACGCAGAGGGAGAAGACAGGACCGTCTCTGGCAAAAGCACACTGCCTTGTTGATCGTGCATTATAACAGTAATGTACAAATGCCAAAGACAGGAGATGGCGAGCTCTGTCTGGGACAATCAGCCTCTCCTGGAGTCTCACAAATACAGTGAGATACTAGAATGTGTGGTTAATATAAAACCAAATTCCGTCTTGAAAATGTAGTTTCCCTCTTCTTAAAGGCATTATGTTTCTGGATTTGATTTCTTTCTAAAACCACAAAAATGAAGTGTCTGCCTTCTGCAAGATTGCCTTACCTTAACGGAAGGAGAGAAGTGGAGCTTGGTGACATTCGCTGAAAGGTTCAATGATCTAGGGCTCTTTTGCTGTGATTGCGTCTGTCAGATCCTAGCACCTCAAGAACACAGTTCCCTTTCTTTTGTGTAAGGAACGGGCACTGATAACCACAGCAAAAAAAACCTGTAGTGTTTAAAATCTGTAAGTAGGTGAGAAACATTGAAGGTGAAGCAGCATCAGACGTGTTGTCGTGGTTCGCTTTGTGTTGTTCTGAGGAGCCTAACAATACTGTAGAACTTCTAGATTCCTGAGTGAATAAGGTCGCCTCTTTTCATTAAGAGAATTGCCCAAATCAGACTTTGTTTTGTGGTTTCCATGATGGAATGAGAAAAATGAAACAAGCTTTGAATTTGTTGGAAAAATAATCTTCTCCCTTTAAAATGTTTACTTTATTCACGTAATTAGAAATGAAAATGGGAATTAGGGCATCCAATGAAGATGAACCCGTAGCTTCTATCTATCATGGAATAATTCCTAGTTAATATCAAATAATGGATTTAAAATAACAGAAATGTTAGACAGAATGACATTCAATGACAGTAAATTATAATGATGAGAGATGTGGGGAAATTTTTAAAGAGGTACAGGATAGAGTAAGTTACAATAGCAAGGTAATGGAATGAGAATACTGTAATCATAACAATTACAGAAGAGTGCATGCATACGTTAATATCACAAATTGAAATGATTAAATTGGGAAACATTTATATTTTATTTTTAATATTAACTTTTAATATTCAGTTCAGTCTATTTAATACCAAAACCATGCATTAATTACTTTTAAATGTTAAATACTTTCATCATATTTCATTTTTATCAATGCTCATGAATGTTCAGAGAATGTTGATGTGATTGGTTAATGAATTTTCATTCATATAGCACTTCAGATGCTTGGAATGAAAGAAGCTACAGAAAATATAAGTTAGTTTTGTACCCCAGAATAGAAATTAGGTTTGTGGTTCCACCATTAGTCTCTGCAAAAGTTGGTTCTTCATTTCACAAAACATCAATTTAGCCATTTCCCATACACAGAATACTCTTACCCTTCTTCAAATGAGAAAACACAAAGGCTAATCTTGCCACTGCAACTGGTTCAAAATCAGGCTTTTCAGAGATGCACAGCTCTCTCTATCAGAATAAGGGATTGAATATCAACCAAAATGGAGACAACCTTCTCTGCAGGAAATCAAATCATTCTATATTTTCTAGCACTCCTGAAAGGGAGCCAAGGCATGATTCTTCTAGCTTAGAAGTCCATTTCCACATCCAGATTTCCAAGGGTAATGACACAGTTTCTGAAATCAGAATTATCTTGACTTTGGTTACATTTTATTTTGGGGTTGAAATCATTTTCTAAAAGTCAATTAGGTGTGTAAAACATTTTTGAAATCAGTTAAGTGGGGTAAATTAGCAAATCTTTAAAATGGAGAGAATGTAAGTTTTGCAAGTGGTAAAAGTACATATTGGGTTTTGCTAAAAACAACAAAATACAATGAGACCTAATGAAAGTAAAAGCCCAAACATGTATTTCTCAACCCTAATGTTAGAAAGAAACAGAAAACCTCTGCAGCTTGGCAAACAAATGCTCCTTAAAGAGACTTGAGTCAAGACTCCTATAAATGCCCTGCTTCTCCTCATAAAACCACTGTGAGCCACAATATCAGAATAAACGACTGTGCCCATTCCCTCTGAATTTTGGGAATTTGTCAAGTGTAAAGATGGAACAAGCCATTTCGTTTATTTTTTCCTAGAGAAGTATGTGTGCATTTTCTTCTTGGCCTCACATGCTTTTTGGAATTTTCAAAACCTGAGTTTTAGGAACATAAAATCTAAAACAGATTTTCATTTTCATTATTTAAACACTGAGCCATTTAGGCAACAGAGCCATTCACTGCTCTTAGCCTGGGTTATGGTTTTGAAAAACTTCTTTGTCTCTGTTACCGTTCAGGAAATGCACCTTCTTTTTGAATTTATAGAGGCTCAAGTATTCTAATTGTTTTGGAATGACCTGAAACATTTTTTCAAAGTCTCAGTATTCTGTTTCTTGGTTAGGTTTTCTGTTATTTGTAGATATTACCTAGTTTTCGTTCATCAGATTATTTAATTCTGCTTGGATCTTTTAAATACAGAAAGTTTCTAATCCCTTGCATCTGAAATGCATGATTTAGTCAGATAATATTTGCATTTTCACTATTATAATAATGGCGATGAGAAACTTTGTTGAATTAGATTGAATGTATCACATGTTCTCACTCATATGTGGGGGATTTAAAAAAAAATGAATTCAAGGACATAGAGAGTAGCATGATGGTTACCAGAGCCTGGGAAGGGCACTGGGGAGGGGGATGAACAGAGGTTGGTTAAGGGGCACAAAAACACAGTAGACAGAAGGAAGAAGACCTAGTATTTGATAGTACAATAGGGCAGCTATAGGTAACAACAATGTGTGATATATTTGAAAATAACTAGAAGAGTGGAATTGTAATGTCCCTACCACAAATAAATGAAAAATGCTTGAGGTGATGGATATCCCAATTACCCTGACTCCATCATTACACATTGTATGTTGATATGAAAAGTTCATGTGTACCCCCAAAAAATGTACACCTATTTTATATCTATAATAATTACAAATTTTAAAAATGTAAATAAATAATATCCAAGTTCTTCCCAGTAAAAATATAGGTTAAATATATTAAAGTAAATTGTGTTCATCACAAAAGAAGACATTTATTGGTTTGTATAAAAGTAAAAATGGAAGTCTCTCATCTTCTTCCTCACTGGCCCTTCATTCCATCCACTCTCAATCCCTGGCTTTCCACAGACTCATTGTCAGCACTATCATCAGGTTTACATCTATGCTTTAAGGACATTTTTAAACTTAGATTCTATAAAATCCGCTATATACTCCTTATAACTTGATTCATTCACTTTAACATTTATCAGGATAGCCTGTCTTAGCTCTACACACAGGCCATGAAGCTTCAGTGGCTTACTGTCATATGTGTATTTCTCAACTCTTTCACCATTTGATGGCATTTAGCAAGGGTTCCTCCATATTTTTGTGATGCCTTCTGGAACATGTGGACTCCGAGGCCAGTGTAGAAGGGCATAAGAAATACCTAAAAGGTACACTGACTCTTACCTACATCACAAATGAGAAATACTTCTGATACTTCTGATTGGTCACAGGCCAATCCTTCATTCACATGGGGTGTAACCAACTGGAGGCCACTAAAGGGTATGTAGGGATGTTACCAAACTCTTTTAGCTTAAGAAAAACCCTAAAGAACATTGCAATCCAGACACTTGAGCTGCTTGCTCGAGCCTGCTCCCACTCTGTGGAGTGTACTTTCACTTCAATAAGCCTGTGCTTTTGTTGCTTCGTTCTTTTGTTGTTTTGTTTGTGCATTTTGTTCAGTTCTTTATTCAACATGCCAAAAACCTGGATAACTCCAGTCAAGACTTTCCATCCAGTAACACTCCTGTTAAACAATTATTGACTAAAGCATTTTGCTTCTCTGTATTGTTGAAAAATATTGCAAAATGCCATTGAAATAGTCAATATGGTAATAAGATATTTAAATCACTAAGTGTGGACTTTAGCTATGACCATACTATTCTATTTAAAATTTTCTAACTGGGCAGAGTGGCTCACGCCTGTAATCCCAGCGCTTTGGGAGACCGAGGTGGGTGGATCATGAGGTTAGGACCATCCTGACCATCCTGGCTAAAATGGTGAAACCTCGTCTCTACTAAAAAAATACAAAAAAATTAGCTGGGTGTGGTGGTGGGTGCCTGTAGTCCCAGCTACTCAGGAGGCTGAGGCAGGAGAATGGCGTGAACCCGGGAGGCAGAGCTTGCAGTGAGCTGAGATCACACCACTGCACTCCAGACTGGGAAACAGTGTGAGACTCCATCTCAAAAAAATAATTAAAAAATAAAATAAAACAAAAAGTAAAACAATAAAATTTTCTTATTGCATATTGCCTGTCTGATATTTTGATAATTGCCTGAAAAAAATTGTTATCAAATTTTCACATTGTGGTTTAAAATTTTTCAGAAGTAATTGATGCCAACTCCTTAATAAAGAAAAGACACCAGAGGACAAAGAACTCACTCCCTTCCAAGTTCTATGCATTACATTAATTAGTTTCAGCTCAACAGCTGAAAGATATGCTTTTCCTAAAACTGACATGATTCCATAGAAATCCAGCACAGCACTGATTGAGAAGCAGATTCGAGGTGGTGTTTTCATCAGTGACACCATACTGTTCCTGTGCTAAGTGTCAAAAAAGATGCAAGTAACCACAGGTTATAATTCTAGCAATCACTGTGAAGGTATTTTGAGAGATGGGATGACCTGGGAATTGTTTTTGTATTCCCTTCTAAAAGCTGCTTCTGAAATTAACTGTTTGATTCTGCTTAGTGTGGCTGACATTGGTCATTGCATATATTGGAATATTATTTTAGATTTCAGAAAATATCTAATTCCACCATTGCCTGATCAAAGAAAGGGCCATTGTTTTCCTTTATATGGTTATCAAATTCTTTGGACCCCAGAGTCTTTAAATGAACTAGAAAAATACCTAGAATATGTATTTATTGAATAAATAAAGGAAGGAAAATCACTTACATGTTATTATTTGAGCGTTAGTCCACCTATCTATATCTCACTCAGAGATCTTTGTAATACTTGTGATTCTCATAACTGCAATGCTTTGAGGTAATGGAAAATGGCAAATACAGATGCTATCTCTTTGAAATAATGCACTGAAACTTCTCAGCCATTAACACATTAGTTTGAATTAGCCAGTCTATTTTTAGAATGCAGGAAGACTATGACTTAAGACCAGTTTGAATTAACAGGCAAAGTCCAAAACTTACAGTGCTACAGAAAGAAATAAAGTTAACAGAATTTTTGGCAAACCTAGCAAATTAGTGGGTTATATAATATGGATAAAGTGGCACAGATGGGGGCTGGAGAAACATTGAGGAAAAATATCCTATTGTATAATTTTATACAGTATTCTCACATTACATTTAATATGATGTTTCCGCTAGAGGTCTAAATGTGGGAATCTAAGGAACTATATTTATCCAGGCAGAATGAGGCAGGATGACACTGGACAATCACTGTGGGATGAGGAAGATGACTTTAAAGTAAAGATCAAATTCACCATGTAGGAAAAAGAAAGCTATATTAGAGTTTCTCTCTTAATTTAAATAATCAATGAATCAATGCATTTTGTAATTGATTTCTAAAAACTGACAACAGAATTATCAGAGAATGCTTCCAGTCATAACCTCCATGGAAAAATAGAATTATTTTAGCAGAGACTGCTACTCCATACAAATCTAGATCTCCATATGGGTGATTCATGGCTAAACCTCATAAGCACAGAGGGAAAGGCTGAGCCACTAGGCAGATAGAGTTGTAATAATTCCATTGCTGGCCAGGCGCAATGGCTCACACTTGTAATCCCAGTACTTTGGGAGGCCAAGGCGGGTGGATCACCTGAGGTCAGGAGTTCAAGACCAGCCTGACCAACATGGAGAAACTCCATCTGTACTAAAAATACAAAAAAAAAAAATTAGCCGGGTGTTGTGGCACATGCCTGTAACCCCTGCTACTTGGGAGGCTGAGGCAGGAGAATCGCTTGAACCCAGGAGGCGGAGGTTGTGGTGAGCCGGAGGTTGTGGTGAGCCGAGATCGTGCCATTGCACTCCGGCCTGAGCAACAAAAGGGAAACTCCATCTCAAAAAATAAAAAATAATTAATAATAATAATTCCATTGCTGAAGCTATGCATTGTATAAGGCAGAGTGTTGAGTGATACCTGCTGGGTTTGGCCCTCAAGTGAAAAACAAGCCAGAGACTTACTTTGGAAATGGAATAATGGTTGTGGGTTGTTAAGTGTTGGACACAGATACCCTTCTGTGCCTGGGGTACCTGCTGCTGGGAGTGTTGTTTGCTCCCAATGCACAGCGGCCCTTTCCCTAGATAATTGTCTTTTCTCCCCTTCCGAGTCCAATGACTGGTGAGTCAATGGCTGGCCCTGACTCCAGCTTGAGCTGCGAAGCTTTCCCCGTGGGAACAGGATGACACTTGTTTCCACTCGAGTCCACATCTTCATCTCTCCTGACCTAATATACTTCCCTTATAGTCTTTTCCCTGAAATGAATCACATGTTCAAGGACTCATCTCCAACTCTGCGTCTGAGAAAAGAGACATGTGACAATGGTCTTCACTGGTTATACCAGCTTCCAAAACGTGGTTTCTATTGCTTTTACAGAAAGAGCTAGTCATTACTGAGTACCAAATAAATGTCAGGTTTATTGTATATGTTATCTATTTTATCCTCAAAGCAATTCTATTGGGTGGGTATTGCTACCTCATTCTACAAAGAAGAATTCTTACCAAGGAAAGCTTAAATAAATTTAACCAAGTTGCACACTTAGAAAGAAGATGGATCTGTCATTAACCCTGGGTCTATCTCAGTTAAATGTTTATAAACATCAGAACTCCCAAAGAATGGGACTAACCATGATTTCCACGTGCTGTGCTGTGCTATATTCTTACTTTATACAGAAGCTGGCATGAATAAGCACGTTGATCCAGGAAATTTTTTTCATTCGTGTGGTTCCAACTGTATGCCATCAACAGAACAAATGATAATGACCATTAATGATTATGCACAGCAGTGGTTTTCAAACTTGAGTGTGGTATTTATTTTGTATTGCTGCCATAATAGTCACCACAAACTTAACTGATTAACATACACATAAATAATTCATTACCTCATCGTTTCCGAGGGTGAGAAGTCTGGGCAGAGTGTGACTCAGCTGATTCCTCCGCTTCTAGTCTCATGAGCCTGAAATCAGGGTGTCGCCAGGGCTTCCTTCTTTTTGGAGGCTCTGGGGAAGAATCCACCTCTCAGCTCATTCAAACTGTTAGTGGAATTCAGTTCTGTGTTGTAGGAGTGAGGTCCACATTTCGTTGCTGGCTGCCACCTGGGGACCCAGCCTTAACTACTCCAGGCCTCTCTCCAGTTCTTGCATGTGGTCCACTGCATCTTAGAACCAATAAAGGGAAGCTTTGAATACTCTCCCACTTCGACTCTCTCTGCCTTCCCCTTTTGCAAGCCCCCTGCTTCCTCTTCCATTGCATCTCTCTGATTCCAGCCAGGAGAAGTTCTCCACGTTTAAGGGCTTCTGGGATTAGATTGGGCCCATCCAGATAATCCAGGTCCATACCCTTCAGTCACATATGCAAAGTCCCTTTCTTCATGTAATGTAACACAATTGCAGTTTCTAGAAATTCCAATGTGAATGTTTATTTGGGTGGGAGGAAAATCAGTAAAGCCATCTGGACGCCTTGTTGAAACAGATTACTGAGCCCCACAGTCGAGGTTTCTGGTTAAAATTTCTTACAATGGGGCCTAAGTTTGAATTTGAACAAGTTTCCAGATGCTACTGCTGCTGCTCTACAAACCACATTTTGAGAACCACTGAAGTAGAGTTCCCCAAACTTATTGGGTGAAAATTATTAGTGTGACAACCAGGGTAGATGATTTTATATTTGATAATATACATTGAGAAACACAGGGTAATTTTTCTTGCTGTTGTCATTGATCTGTTAACCTTGAGAATTGAGTTTTCAAATTAAATATTTGTGTGTCATGTAACAGCTATTCTCTATTTAGTTTTTTTATGTGCATTTAAGGGAAAGCTGAATAATATGAGTTTTCAACAGAACTGCTTCAAATGCATATCTATTATGGACTATGAAATTCTAATAGAGTGAGTTGAATTTTAGAAATTTCTGATGATCACAATGGAATAAAAAATGTCAGAATCAATCCATGGTTTTCTATTGTTCTTTGAGACACATTCGGGATCAGGGACCACCTAGAGGGCATTACTTTTAAAGTGAGGAAGCCGCCTTCCACAAGGTGGACCACAATAGCTCCACAGGAGGTGCTATCATCGGCCATGCCAATGATCCATACAATACAATTCTGTGGCTTATTGTGTCAGTGAGCCAAGGTGAGTGGATTATTCATATGTCTAAAGCCTTTGAAATCATATGTATTATCTTCTCACTTTTAAATCAAGGAGGAAGAGAAATTAATCATCAAAATGTGCATTATTATAAATTAAACTCTAAAAATAAGTTTCATCATCAGAATTACTAATGTATTTGAAGAAGTAAAATATCGCCTGGTTAATGTATTCGAGAGATGATAGGTATAAGCAAAGTATGCTATGAGCATTCTTAGGTTTCCGAGTTTTGTGTCAAGGAGAAAGATTACGACATATTTTATCTAATAGTCCCTCAGGGAATCGTGAAAAACTGCAGACACTGAGTTAGCTGGGTCACTGGTCTAACCCTCCTGGTGTTCTCCAGCAACTTGGGAAATTGCTTTGTGAGTAGTACAGATATTGGCAGTCACCTTTATTTATAATTATATGCCTCTAAATATTTTTAAAACTATGTTTGTATACATGATCCCTTGTAACATAGCAATCTTGTAAGAAGGCAGAGAATCCCATGCCCAAAGTCATTCTCACTTTGCTGAAATTCCGGAATTTCCTAATCTAAATGTTGTAAAACTAACCACCACTACCCCAGGCAAAAATGAAGGACTGTGAGCCATTGTGGCCCTCAACACCTTCCATCCCTAGTAGAAATTCAGCATCACCAGGGCAGTGAAGTACCACCCACAGCAAGCTCAGACCTTCCTACCTCAGAATATAGGAGGCCTCTTCTGACTCACCTCAGTTCCCATGATGGTTCTTTCCAGCTCATAGAATCAGTACGATGAGCCACAAGACCCAGCACCTTCTCCTGCTCCTTGTGCCTGCTGTCTCTTGGTCATTCATTTGAACATGCATTTTCTCATCAATAACAAGTTTGGTAACACTGATATTACACAATATAGTTATTACTGATGTTCATATCAACATGGGTGGGCTTAATGAGAAATCCAATTAATTCACTCCAGCACCTGTTATGTGCCCAATGTCAAGATGATCTCCAGGGATAAGAGAAGGAAAAAATGAAGTGGATGACTTCAAGGATCACGTGATCTAGCATAAAAAGTAAACATCGTTTATGAGATTATAACAATGATGGAAATACATATTGAGGACAATGAAAGCATCTGATGATGAGAATGTGTATTTGTTCTGCATGGGCTGGAATGAGGGTAGAAATTCAGAGAAAACAAAAGTGCATTCAGCAGGGGGCGGTGACTCATGCCAGTAATCCCAATATTTTGGGAGGCTAAGGCAGGAGGATCACGAGGTCAGGAGATTGAAACCATCCTGGCTAACACGGTGAAACCCTGTCTCTACGAAAAATACAAAAAATTAGCTGGGCGTGGTGGCAGGCGCCTGTAGTCCCAGCTACTTGGGAGGCCGAGGCAGGAGAATGGCGTGAACCCGGGAAGTGGAGCAGTAACCAGAGATCGCGCCACTGCACTCCAACCTGGGCGACAGAGCGAGACTCCATCTCAAAAAACAAAAAAAAAAAAAAAAAGAAAGAAAGTGCATTCAATACAAATATAAGACATTTCGCCACCGTCCTGTGTTGTGCTATGGTTATTTTATAACCCTCATAATAAAAATAACCTTATCAGGGTCTTGTACTTATAACATATGAGTAGTATTGATTTCTGAAACGTATTTTAAATATCTCTTCAAAATCCAGTGTAGCATTTATGAGAATGCTTTGAAAATTTTGAAGTGCAATATAACCATAAGGTACATATATATACATACTGAAAATTTTCCCCAAATACCAATTTTTTAAATATAACTAATATTTATTTCTTTAGCATCAAGTCTGGGACCAACATTGTCCCAAGTATTATTTCCCTTTCACAGATAAGAAGACTGAGTTTAGATATCCCAAGGAATTTGGCTAGGGTCATACCACTAAGCAGTTTTAGAGTTAATTTTGTTTTAAAAAAAGCAGTAATTACCACAGCTATAAAGTAAATGTCGAAATGAGAAAGGATAAGACCTCTAATTTTGTTCTTTTTCAAGATTATTTCGACAAGTCAAGGTCTTTTGCATTTCCCTATATATTTTTAGAACCGGTTTGGCCAATTCCTCCAAAAAATAAGACTACTGGGATTATGATTGACAAAGCATTGATTTAGCAGATCAGCTTGAGAATAATGAGCATATTAACAATATTGTATCCTCCAATCAGTAACCATGATATACTTCAGCATTTATTATTTCATTTTTTATATCAGCAATATTTTGTAGTTTTCAGTGTAGATGACTTGCATACTTTCTGTTAAATACAGTGCACACTTAAGTATTTTGAAATTTTAGGTAAGTTTTAACTGTTTTATGAATACAATTTTTAAGTTTCTTTTTTCTAATTGTGTGCTGCTAATATTTACATATGCAATCCAATTTTTATATTAACATTTATATTACAAGTTCTTTGTAAACTTCTTGGTTTGCTGGTAAATAGTCATTTCATTAAATAGAGTACTTACCTCTTTTTCAACTTAGTTATGTGTTTCTTTTTCTTTCTTTCTTTCTTTTTTTTTTTTTTTTTTGGCTTGTCTTGCCTTATTGAAATGGCTAGTATCTTGGGTACAATGTTTGAATACTAGTGGTTAAAGTCAACATTTTTGCCTTGTTCCCAAATGTAGGAAAAAGCTGTTTAATATTAAACCTTTAACTATAATGTATTTTTTTTTCATAAATTCAACTTAACAGATTGAGAGTATTTGCTTGGATTCCTTGTTCGCTGAGGATTTTCTCATAAATGAGTGTTAAAGATTGTGAAGTGTATTTTCCATGTCTATTGGAAAAATATATAAATGTTCTTTTTACCTTGTTATTATGGTAAATTATGTTGATCGCTATTCAAATGGTAGAGTAAATTTGAATTCCCAGGGTAACCTTACTTGGGCATGATATATTTTCTTTTACATATACTACTGGATTTATGAATATTTTATTTAGGAATTTTACAGTATTTTTCATAATGAATATTAGGCTTCAACTTTATTAATTTATTGTTAAGTCTTTGTCATTCCAGCCCCATAAAATAAGAGTGCTTTCCTGGTATTGCATTTTCAAAAAAAAAATTCAATATAATATTGGCTTTAATTCTTCACTAAGTATATTATATAACTGACCTCTGAAACAACCTGGGCCTGGACTTTTCTTTTTTGGAAGGAATTTGACAACAAAATCAATATTTTTGCTAGATACAGAGTTTTTAGATTTTCTGTTTCATTTTTATTAGTTTTGTTAAGTTATGTGTTTCAGAGAGTGTTTCTGTTTCTTCTAAGCTGTCCAATTTGTTGGCATCAAGTTGTCTGTAATACTGTCTTACTTATATTATTTTCATTGTCTCTATGATCTGTACTGATAACCTCTCTTCTATTCATGATATTAGTTATTTCTTTCTCAATTTTTCTTCATCAGTCTAGGCAATGGTTTATCAATTTTGTTATTCATTATAAATAATCAGCTTTTAGATTCATCAAACCTAAAATATTTATCTTTTCTCTATTTTACTTATCTATGGTATTATCTTTTTTTATTTTTATTTATTTATTTTTTGAGACAGAGTCATTTTTATTTTTTTAACACTTTTAATTATGTGATCCTGTCTTCTATAGTTTCTAATTCACGATTAGGAGATACTAAGGTGATTCATTGTTTAAATTTTTCATATTGTATTTTTCACTTCTGGAATTTCTATTTTGTTCTTTTTATAGTTTATTTCTTTGCTGATACATGCTGTTTTTGTAAGCCTATTTTACTTTATATCAATTAGCATGATTAGGATCCCTTTGTCCTATTTCTGTTTCTAAGGTCTGGTTCACTTTAGATTTGTTCTCACTGGTTGCCTTTTCTCTTAAATTGCAAAAACCTTAAGGTAGTTTATTTTGCTGGACTCAAGCAAATACTGTTTCTTTGGCAGCAACTAAAATTATAACTCAGTGCTTTTATTTTTAACTAGACTGTTTAGAGTTAGATACCCAGAACAGACTGCAGACTTCTACCAGATTAAAAGCTGAAAAAGAGACAAAGAAGGAAGGAGAGGAAAGAAAGAGAAAGGGAAAGAGAGAGAAAGAAGGAAAGAAGGATGAAAAGTAGGAAGGAGGGAAAGAAGAGAAGAAGGAATAGAATGGAAGAAGAAGAAAAAGAAAGAAAGAGAGAGAAAGAAAAAGGGCAGAAGGAAGGAAGGAAGGAAGGAAGGAAGGAAGGAAGGAAGGAAGGAAGGAAGGAAGGAAGGAAAGAAGGAAGGAAGGAAGGAAGGAAAGGAAGGAAGGAAGGAAGGAAGGAAGGAAGGAAGGAAGGAAGGGGAAGAAAGATTTCTGCCATTCTTTTCTTCTGTGTATCAACTTCTACCTAGAATCTGCTTGTTTTTCACTTTCTTCTCTTCAGGTGTCTTGTACTTATTCCCGAGTTTATTGTTGTTATTTTCCCGAAAGTTAGTCTAGTAGAAGATAGCATGAGTATAAATGAAGTAGAATTTTCATTTTCATGTACTTTCTTTTCTCTTAGGGATCCTTTGATGTAATAAAGAAGTAAAATATATATCACGGGGTGACAAGTGTTGTAGATGAACAGACAGTATGAAAAGGGAATAGGAAGAGTCTACATGGTACAACTTCAAATAGGATAGTCAGGGAATTAAATATTTAAATTACGACCTGAAGAGAGTGAAGAAGTGAGCATAAGAATATCTGATGGAAAAGTGTTCCTTGCAAAGCAGACACGAGGCATGAGCCTGACTTGCATGTTAAACAAACAACAAAAATTTTAAAAACCCATAATGCAGCTGGAAGAAGTAAGGAGAATGAGAATGTTAGAAGATAACATCAGAAAATCACCTGTGTGTGGAGCCTCGGAGTTCATGTAAAAATAACTTTTCACCCTGGGCTAGTAGGAGAGCCAATAGATTGTTTTGAACAAACAAGTCCCAGTCTCTGTTCTGTTTTGATTCTACTGCCTGTGCTATTGGAAATATACTGTGAAGAGGGAGGCAAATTGGATGAGGAGAAGTCGAAAGAAGAAATTTTAGGAAGATATTATAATAATTCAAGCAAAAGTTATTCAAGCAAAAGTCTGGTGGCTTGGACCAGAATAATAACAGTAGATGAGTGATCAGTTTCTGGAGTGCACTTTTCCTCATCAAAAGAGCACAACAGGCCAAGCGCGGTGGCTCAGCCTGTAATCCCAGCACTTTGGGAGGCTGAGACAGGCGGATTACAAGGTCAGGAGATCGAGACCATCCTAGTTAACAAGGTGAAACTCCGTCTCTACTAAAAACACAAAAATTAGCCAGGCGTGGTGGTGGGCGCCCATAGTCCCAGCTACTCGGGAGGCTGAGGTAGAAGAATGGCATGAACCCAGGAGGCGGAGCTTGCAGTGAGCGTAGATGGCGACTCCCTCTCAAAAAAAAAAAAAAAAAAAAAAGAGCACAACAAAACTTCCCATATCCTGGCTGGTCACCTGTATCTTCCATCTCTATCGTGTCAAAGGTAGCAAGAAGCCATCAAGTTATTAAGTATAGTAAACCATTAACCAAAATCAATTCTATGCATACCACAAAATTGAACACATTGACTCTTCTTTGAATATATTTAGTAAACATTTGTCACATTGTACTGGGGTTCAGAAAGTTCAAAAAATTGTCCATGGTTACAAGAACACAAAAAAATAAAGAGAATATGGAGGCACACGTACCAATCACACAGATTCATCATTATCACTTTTTTATTATCCTTCTTTATTATCTTGCTTTATTGCCACCTCACCCACTCCCTGACACACTGCCTATACACACATATATATGTGCGTGTGTGTTTTCTTTTCTTTTCTTTTTTTTCTTGAGACGGAATCTCCCTATGTCACCCAGGCAGGAGTGCAGTGGCATGATCTTGGCTCACTGCAACCACTGCCCCCTGGGTTCAGGCGATTCTCCTGCTTCAGCCTCCCACATAGTTGGGATTATAGGAGGCCTGTCACCATGCCTGGCTAATTTTTTTTTTTTTTTTTTTGTATTTTTTTTGTATTTTTAGTAGAGACAGGGTTTCATCATATTGGCCAAGCTGGTCTTCAAATCCTGATCTCAGATGATCCCCCCGCCTCAGCCTCCCAAAGTGCTGGAATTACAGGCGTGAGCCACCATGCGCATCCAATGTGTGTGTTTTCTTAATATTTTCAAATAATTTCAGACTTTCAGAAAAGTTGCAATGATAGTCTAAACTTTTTTTCCTGAATCATCCAAGATCAGGCTGCAGACACATGCACTGATCCTTCAGTGCTCACATCCCATGAATAACACTTTCCTATGGAGCCACATGACAACCAAAATCAGGAAGTAATCACTGTACTTCCATCCAATCTTAACCTCTCACGTTTATTCTAGTTGCCTCACCCTCTTTAATGGCGAAACATTCCAACTAAGAATCACTTGTTATACCTTGTGATCATGTGTTCCCAATATCTTTCCATGTTGAGTATTTCCTTAATTTTCTCTTGACTTTCAAACCCTTGACACACTTTAAAAAAAGATGGAGTCTCAATATGTTGTCCAGGGTGCTGTTGAACTCCTCGTCTCAAGCAATCCTTCTGCCTTGATCTCCCCAGTAGCTGAGATTACAGGCTCAAGCCACCATGTCTGGCTTCCTTGACACCTTTGAAGACCAGATACCTTGCAGAATGTTCCTTAATGTTTATCTTTCTGATGTTTCCTCATGAGCAGATTCAGGCTGTGCACTTTGGTGGGGGATATCACAGAAGTGATTTGATGTTTTCTTACTTGGCACACAAGTTAGCTTTGTCCCGTTATAGGTGACGTTAATTTCAATTGGTTGGTGAATTGTTGACTCCTTGGTGTTCCCCCTGCATTTCCCTCTTTTCTTCAACAGTATTTTATATATACATACCTTAAAAACACGGAAACATGTCTCTAGCATCTATTTCCATCATGCTTGTCAAATGATAATCTTCCAAATTCACGGTTCATTTTACATTTATTAGTTGGCATTATACTCTAAGGAAAAGCTTGCTTCCCCTCACTTATTTATTCATCTATTTTACACCAGTATGAACTCATAGAATATCATTTTATTCAATGTTACTCTCATCATTTGATACTCAAATTGTCCCAGATTTGCCTAATAAAACAAAGCTCCTTCACATTGGTTTCTATCTTCTTTTTGACATAACTACAGCCTTCTTGGAGCACTTAAGATATTCCAGGCTCATCTTGTACATTCCTTGTCCAGTCTTGGAATCATTCCTTTCTCTAAGGAGTCCTTGTTCCTTTCAGTGGATAATGGTATTCGGAAACCAAAATTGAGTTGGAAATGTATCTACACACACCCACCGCCAGCATTAATATTTTTGCTTGACTTTCTATCTATACTTACATATTAAAAACCATGGGCCAGGCACGTTGGCTCACGCCTGTAATCCCAGTACTTTGGGAGGCTGAGGCAGGCAGATCACGGAGGTCAAGAGATCAAGACCATCCTGGCCAACATGGTGAAACCCCGTCTCTACTAAAAATATAAAAATTAGCCAGGCGTGGTGGCACGCGCCTGTAGTCCCAGCTACTTGGGAGACTGAGTCAGGAGAATAGCTTGAACCTGGGAGGCAGAGGTTGCAGTGAGCCGAGATCGTGCCACTGCACTCCAGCCTGGCAACAGAGTGAGACTCTGTCTCAAAAAACAACAACAAAAGAAAGCCATGAGTTCATATTGATACACCCCCAATTCCAATTCAACACTGCAGGCTTCATTCTAGTTTTTTCCTTTTTCCATATTTGTAATTTTCTTCTCCTGTAGTGCAAAACTTGTCTTTCATTATCTTTGGTATGCTTGCTCTTTGCTCAGTTCCCCTAATTGTAATCATTTCCATTCCCCAGTGGGTCACTGATCTAGACCGTCTACCTCCTGTGGGCTCTCCCCTCTCCTGAGCCACTTCCATCCACTCAGTCACCTTCCTTCCGTAGGCGGCACCCTCCAGCCAGGCTGTTGCTGTCTCACTTAACCACTTTCCTCTCAAGGTTCTAATTCCAGCCCTCTCACACTTCCTCTGATTCTTTCTCACTCAGGACTTTGGGCTGAATATTCAAAGAAGAAGGAAAGAAAAAAGGAAGGAAGACTTGTTTTCGAATCTGATTCTTTGGACTCCTTTAGAGTGTTACACTGTGCTATGATAGTCCATAAAATATATTATTATGGGATAAGTATTCCACCGGACAGTTCCCTTAAGAAGTTCTTCTCTCAATTCTTGTAAAAAGATTTTTAAAAAATCATGGATGGGGAAGTTACACTGACATCCATGAATGAATACAGCAGGGATGCTATCCATTGCCTTTCCCTCAAGAAAGTGCAATGGTCTGGGAATGCACCCCAGTTTATAATCCACTTAGGCACAGACTGCCAGGGGTCCAGGTCATTTGTAAATGTGTTTCTGTGGCATCCACCACAATCCTGCAGACATCTGTTTTTAACTATAATTACACGAAAACACTAACATATTGACGGCCATTTGATGTGACCATACATATCCATTATATATCCATTATACTATTTAATAACCTTTTATTGGTCAGATGAGAGTCCTTGTAGCACTAACAGAAAGAATATTTCTATAGTAATATAAATTGCCTCATCGTTAGATATTGAAGAATCCGAAATTCTGTCCGGAATAGTGCTTTGTATGTATTTAAATTAAGCCTAAATGTGTTGTTAATGCATTTATTTTATTTTGTTAGTAGACATATGAAATAATTTTACATATCTATGGGGTACAGAGTGATATTATGATACATATACAAAGTGTAATGATCAAATCAGGGTAATTAGCATATCCATCATCTCGAACATTTATCACTTCTATGTGTTACAAGCATTCAAAATCCTCTCTTCTGGCTTTTTGAAAATATGCAATAAACGATTGTTAACCATATTCCCCCTATAATGCTAAAAGAACACCAGAGCTTATTCCTCCTAGTTAGCTGTAACTATGTATCAGTAACCAACCTCTCCCTGTCTTTTATCCACCTCTCCTTCCCAACCTCTAATAATTACAGTTCTACTCTCTATGTCTTTGAGCTCAACCTTTTAAGCCCTTACATATAAATGAGAACCTGTGATATTTATAGTTCTACACCTGACTTATCTCACTACAGGTAATGTTCTCCAAACTCATCCATGCTGCCACAAATGACAGAATTTAATTCTTTTTTATTCCTGAATAGTATTTCATTGTGTATACATACCACATTTTCTTTACTCTTTCATTTGTTGTTGGACAAAAATGCATTTTTTTGTGGCTTGCAGTAGTCTGTTGATTATCTATATCTCTTCTTTTGAGGACCATTTTATTATTTATTTATTTTATCTATTTACTTATTTACATATTTTTGAGATGGGGTCTCACTCTGTCACCCAGACTGGAGTACAGCAGTGTCATCTCAGCTCACTGCAACTTCTGCCTCCTGGGTTCAAGTGATTCTCGTGCCTCAGCCCCCACAAGTAGCTGGGATTACAGGTGCATGCCACCATGCCTGGCTAATTTTTGTAGTTTTTGGTAGAGATGGGATTTCACCATGTTGCCCAGACTGGTCATTTAACAGACTCCATCTGAACTCTTTTTTTGTTGTTGTTTTTTGAGATGGAGCCTTGCTGTTGTCACCCGGGCTGGAGGGCAATGGCCTAATCGTGGCTTACTGCAATCTCCACCTCCCGGATTCTAGCAATTCTCCTCCCTCAGCCTCTCGAGTAGCTGAGATTATAGGCATCTGCCACCACACCCTGCTAATTTTTGTATTTTTGGTAGAGACAGCGTTTCACCATGTTGGCCAGGGTGATCTCGAACTCCTGACCTTGTCACCTGCCTCGGCCTCCCAAAGTGCTGGAATTATAGGCGTGAGCCACTGTGCCCAGCCTCATCTGAAGTCTTATTGGGCATATTTAACAGGATATGAATCAGTGGAAGACCAAAACCATGTTTAACTTATCTTCTATGTCTTTACCATGAATCAGATCACACACACAGTAGGTATTTGATAACTGCATCATGAACTCTCATCCTCTTTTCCCCAAGAAGTTAAACTTCTAGTAGTACTTACCTTACTGAGCGAGAAGCACTAGCTATGATGGATAATGATTAATGTCTCCCACTCCATAGAGTCCACATTTAATCATGAACGGATCCACCATTGACTCTCTATCTTCATGGCTCCAGTCGCACAGCCCCTCGTCTTGCCTGATCTGATCCACTGCAATCATTTATCATCTATTCTCTCTCTCTCTGGTCCTGACTCACTCCACAAAAGTCTCTGGAACTGCTGCCACAGTTTGTCTTCCATAAAGAATATCTCTTAGTCCAAACCCATAGAAAGTACACCACCAATACTAAACCCTAATGTAGACCATAGACTTTGGGTAACTGTGATGTGTCGATTTAAGTTGGGCAATTGTTGAAAATGTACCACTTTGGTGGGGAATGTTGATAATGGGGGAGGCTCTGTATGTGGGGAAATGTGTGGAGTGGAGGTATATAAGAAATCTCTATACCTTACCCTCCACTTTGCTGTGAACCTAAAATGGCTCTAAAAAAAGTTTAAAATTAAATTAATGGATGATTAAAATAGATAAAATTTTATTTTTTTGAGATGGAATCTCGCTCTGTCACCCAGGCTGGAGTGCAGTGGCACCATCTCCACTCACTGCAAGCTCCGCCTCCTGGGTTCATGCCATTCTCCTGCCTCAGCCTCCGTCCCAAGTAGCTGGGACTACAGGCGCCAGCCACCACACCGGGCTAATTTTTTGTATTTTTAGTAGAGTCGGATTTCACTGCATTAGCCAGGATGGTCTCGATCTCCTGATCTTGTGATCTGCCTGCCTCAGCCTCCCAAAGTGCTGGGATTACAGGAATGTGCCACTGTGCCCGGCCAAAATAGATGAATTTTCGAATGGGAAAAAAAACAACATACTTAGAAGAAAGTGGAAGAAAATTTAGGAAAATATTTATGTAATAGGGAGTTAGAAGTATAGGAAATTTTCATTTCTATGCTCTGAGTTTAGAATAAAGTTGTCACATACGGTCTCATAGGTTGTGCACTGCACAACTCCAGGAGGCCTCATTAGTTCTTTATACCTCCAGCTTGTACAGCCTCCTTTATTGCCCATGGCTTCTAAAAGGCACGTATATCACTCTTGTGTAATGAAACCAATTAATACAGTTTAAATACATGTTCCTTAAAAATTAGGATCATCCTATTGTCTCTTTTGAAGTCTTTCAATGATTTTTCTTTCTCAAAAGGGCAAAGTCTAAATTCCTATCCTTGCAGAATCAAGACCAATTTTAATTTGGCCTCTGAACCTCTGGCCTGTTCTCTCTGTGCTCTTCTCACTTTCTAGCATGCCCTGCCAAGCAAGCTGTCCTTTCACAGCTGAGACACACAGCCCCACATCTCTGTCCTTGCTGTTTCCCCGGCCCACAGCTCTTACTACCTCCTCATCTTTTGAGCCTTGGCTAGGATGTCTTCTAGTAATTAATTCTTTTTGGCCTCACTCCCCGCTCTGTCAGTAGGATTGAGTGAGTGCTCCCTTCTAAGGGGCCTCCTATGTATTCTACCACAGGACATAAATACTATTTTCACTTATTTTTCATAGTTCTGTTCCCTAATAAGAGATGGTGGATCAGGCATGGTGGCTCACGCCTGTAATCCCAGTCCTTTGGGAGGCTGAGGCAGGTGGATTACGAGGTCAAGGGATTCAGACCATCCTGGCCAACATGGTGAAACTTCATCTCTACTAAAAATACAAAAAATTAGCTGGGCATGATGGCACACGCCTGTAATCCCAGTTACTCGGGAGACTGAGGCAGGAGAATCGCTTAAACCTGGGAGGCAGAGGTTGCAGTGAGCCGAGGTTGTGCCACTGCACTCCAGCCTGGCGACAGAGAGAGACTCCATCTCAAAATAAATAAATAAATAAAAAGAGATGGTGCTTTTCTTGAGGTTAAATACAATCTCCTTTTGTTCTTTTTTAAATTAATACATCAATTCTCTCCCAGTATCATACATCTGTCCTAGATAGTATGCAATGAATATATGTCGATAGAATTAAAACATAAATGAGGAAACAGAAGAAGAAAGAAAAAAAGAAGATGGCCTGCTTCTATAGCTCACATTTAACCTTGTATTTCACCAAGAAACCCAACACAGAGAAGACGTGTGAGGCATCAGATAGGCTAACTGGTGCATTTTGATTCAATGTATACTCAAGTTCATAAGTGAGTTTCATGAATGAGATATAGACCTCTGAAGACCTGATATTTTACCAAAATTAACTGAATTTGTATGCAGTGGTGATGATACCAAGGCAAGGCACCCTGAGTGGATCTCAGAGATTAACGGTATAGACCCTGGTCGATCCCCCTAAGTTTAAACCGTAGTTCCATTATTAACCATCTAAATAAACTTAGCCCAGCTAAGAAATTTTCTCATTTGTTAATTAAAATGAGTGTCTACCCTCAAAGGTAATTTTAAAGATTTAATTAAACTATGCAATGCCCTTGTCTATTGATATCAATGGTAATTTAATAAAAACATGCAATTGTTGTTATAAATGGATTGAAATAAAATGATTATATCCCACATCCATTTTTTTTTTTTAATGGAAAAACACTTTTACTCAAGCTGTTCATTTCTAGGCAGTAAAAACATGGGAATTTGCTATATTTACTCACAAGATAGAGATATCAGTCTTCCACATTTTTCTTTCATACAAAAGATATTGTGGCTTATGTGTTATTGTTTATCTCATTTCCACATTTTAACCTTAAGTTAACATATTCTGAAGAATAAATATTTTAAGAAAATAATTATGATAACAAAATATTTAATTAAATTAATTCAGCATCTACAAAGAAATTCATTTTCCAAAAAAGGATATCTTTCCTAGAAAATATTCCACAAATTTACCAATAAAATTAAGATTTAAAATTAATGATAATTCCTATCTCTTTAGTAGACAAAAATAACATTTGTCTGTGATTTAAACTTCAGATGATAGAGCTTCATTTTTACTGAAGTTAGTGTGTTTTTCCAATAGGAAAAATTCCATGATTTCAGAATTTCTACTTAACAATTATTATTCCATCCTAATTCAACTTTGGGAGATGTGTTTAAAATGACAGCAGCCTGCCGGGTACAGCGGCTCACACCTGTAATCCCAGCACTTTGGGAGCCCAAGACGGGCGGATCACGAGGTCAGGAGATAGAGACTATCCTGGATACCATGGTGAAACTCCGTCTTTACTAAAAATACAAAAAAAATATTAGCCGGGCATGGTGGTGGGCACCTGTAGTCCCAGCTACTCAGGAGGCTAAGGCAGGAGAATGATGTGAACCCAGGAGGTGGAGCTTGCAGTGAGCCAAGATCGTGCCACTGCTTTCCAGTCTGGGCGACTGAGACTGAGTCTCAAAAAAATAAAAAATAAAAAAAAATGACAGCACCCTGAGGAGCAGATGCATGTATGTCTAGAAATCTGGATTCCTGTGTTTTTTTTCAATAGGAAAAATTCCATGATTTCAGAATTTCTACTTAACAATTATTATTCCATTCCTAATTCAACTTTGGGAGATGTGTTCAAAATGACAGCAGCCTGCCGGGTGCAGTTGCTCATGCCTGTAATCTCAGCAGTTTGGGAGGCCAAGATAGGTGGATCACATTGCTATGCAATAAATGTGACATGACATTAACCAAGGTTTGTTTCCCCTTTACTATTATGGCTATGGAATAAAATTCTTTATCAATAGCAACCCTTCAGTTCATTGAGCACTAATTAGCTTATAAATTCTGATTTACACTGTAAAACTTTACACAATACCCAGGGAAGTCTTGCTGTTTATTAGTCTGTTCTCACACTGCTAGAAAGAACTGCCCAAGGCTGGGTAATTTGTAAAGAAAAGAGGTTTAATTGTCTCACAGTTCCACATGGCTGGGGAGGCCTCAGGAAACTTTCAATCATGGCAGAAGGTGAAGCAGGCACATCTTACATGGCAGCAGGCAAGACAGCGTGTCAAGAAAGTGAAGAGGAAAAAGCCCCTTATAAAACTATCAGCTCTCGTGAGCACTCAGTCACTATCATTAGAGCAGCATAGGGGAAACAGCCCCCATGATCCAATTACCTCCCACCAGGTCTCTCCCTCAACACCTGGGGATTACAATTCTAGATGAGATTTGGGTCGGGACAAAAAGCCTAACCATAGTACTGTTGTTTAGGTAGACACGTTCAACGATTAGTTGTCTTTCCTGTTTATTGTCCATTTATAGCTTCATCAAATGGTTTCTTCCTCTAGCTGATTTATTTGTATTATGCAGTTTGCTAAACCACACTTTGGCTGACTTAGACTACCAGAACCATGTCCTTCTTGCTAATGGACCTTTTTCCTGCAACAGTTGAAGAAATATTCCAGCCAAATGGGAAGAAGCCCAGAGCACCTCCCCTTAGGCTAACTCCTGCCTCTGCTTTTCCTGCCTGGGTCAGTCAGCCATAGCTTGAAATTCCTGAGGTTTTGCAAAATGTCCCTTTTAGTCCTTGAAGAGCTATTATTTTGTGAAACAGTTCCCAATTTAGCTTAGGCAGAACAGTGGTCTAGAGATGTGCACCACAGAGTGATTTTATGTATAAGGATGTGTGAGGGAAACTGTCTTAAACGACATCTTACTTGACGCATACATGGAAATTTACATGTACTTTGCTATATTATAGATTCTGAGAAGTTCTGCAGTAAAGAAACAGGTTTAACTTTGTGAAGTTTTCCAAATTCTTTCACTAGTTACTTTTGTAGCATCTGTTATTATGCATACACTCTGAGAAATAGAGGTTCTAGAACATGTGGGAAGCCTGCATTTTTATATTTTATCCCAATTGGATAAACCACAAATCCCTGGTTAAAGAGAAGGCATTATTTAAATGCAGAAGCTTATGTATCCAAGAACAATAATTCAAAGAGGAAGTCAATGAGTGCTTTTTCTGAAAAATGGTCACTTCTAAAACAAAACACATCCCCATTTTAGAGTTAATTTTTGTGTTTATATAATCACTCCGAATGAATTGAAGGGAGCACAGAGAGTGTACCAACGTGTTAAAAATATCTTTGTAACTCTAAAAGATGTGGTCACAGATATGTTTTATCAAATCATTCAGGAAAAGAAAGGAAAAGATGGACTTTTATTGAATAAATGAGAAAGGACATGAGTGTGTAAGCAAATGCAAATGGAAGTAATCAGATAAACCCAAGTGCTCCTGCTTGTAAAGACAAAAGAAAAAAAATAAGTTAAATATTTAGGTGGCCTTACCTTGAAAGCATATTTCAATGCTCCATTTCTGACAACTTACCATAAACCAAAGGCGAAAGGATAATACTGCCTTTCTAATTTTAATTCCATGTTTGAATGAGGCAGAGCTGGAGATTTGCCAGCAATTGCTGCGAATCTTTTTCCATTCATAATGTTTCCCCTGGTCATTTATAAGGGCAAAACATATAGAAATAGGCAACAGGAAGCAGATATCAGAAAATGCAGGAAGTACTTATTGAGCAGGAAAGATTGAAGGAAATTGATTGTTTTTGTTTAGTTTTCGTCTTCCATGGTGTTCCTCTAGGTGTGAGGCATCAGCAGTCATGAAGGAAATAGATTTGTAATTGCAGATGAGTTATTGTTTACATAGTGTTGGCATTACATTTCATTTACAACATATTTATTTTTAAAAACAGAGATAATCATTTTCCTGAATTGAATACAGTTTGCAAAAAAATGTGTCTTATAGGACCTACAGATTTTACTGAATTTTTTGGAAATTAACATAAGGAAGAAAAATTATATCTGAAAAGATGGTAAGACTTTTATGTCCTGGGTTGTATAGCCTGGGTTTTAACTAAAGACTGTCACAGAAGAAATGAAAAGTATTTAACTATGACCATATTTTGAATATAAAATCTCTGTCATCTAAACAAGATAAACTCGGGTGATGAAAGGTATTTTCACCATTAGAGAAATGATTTTCAGATTAGAAGAAGATTGAATTTGTTACGATATTTAGAATTACATTTTTACTTTTGTCATTTAATATGTGAATATTCTTCTTTGTTAATTATCCCCAATGTTTACATAACCAATCATCAGGATAGTATGTGATCCATTTCACTCATCTCAAGTAGAGTTGGAATTTTAAAAAATATGGTGTTTTTGGTCGGATGTGGTGGCTCATGCCTGTAATCCCAGCATTTTAGGAGGCCAAGGCGGGCGGATAACCTGAGGTCAGGAGTTCGCGACCAGCCTGACCCACATGGAGAAACCCCATCGCTATCAAAAATACAAAATTAGCCAGGTGTGGTGGCACGTGCCTGTAATGCCAGCTACACAGGAGGCTGAGGCAGGAGAACCACTTGAACCCAGGAGGCGGAGGTTGCAGTGAGCCGAGATGGAGCCATTGCACTCCAGCCTGGGCAACAAGAGTGAAACTCCATCTCAAAAAAAAAAAAAAAAAAAATTAGGTGGGTGTGGTGGCATGCACCTGTAGTCCCAGCTACTCAGGAGGCTGAGGTGGGAGAATTGCTTGAACCCAGGACGTGGAGGTTGCAGTGAGCCGAGATTGCACCACTGCACTCCAGCCTGGGCAACAGAGTGAGACTCCATCTCAAAAAAGAAAAAAAAATGGTGTTTTTGCCCCCACATAACCACTTTAAATCTGTGAAATTGACTAGATTTTCACATACCTGATTTAGTGTCTGGCCCCCATAAGGCACAAATTGTCAAGTTGTATAGTAAAGAGCTGAAAAGAGTTCTGCACTGGAGTCAAGGGTGTCCAGCCCTAAACACAGGAGCTTGGACATAACTTCCTGTGACTCAGTGTCATTCTCTGTTGGTTCCTGCAACACGGGGGGAAGAGCTGTAGCTTGGAGTCAGGTAGCCTTGGGTTTGCATTCTAGCTCTGCATCTACCAACCATGTGACTTTGGACAACTTAAAAATTTATCAAGCAAGCTTTGGATTTCTCATCTGCGAAATGAGGACAACAGTGTCTATCTCAAAGAGTTGTAGTAAAAATTAAGTGAGATAATGGAAAAACGAGTTTGCATAATGTTTGGTACATGGCTAGTATATCTTTACTTGTATTGGCTTCAAAACTAGGACATTTCGTGTCTTAGTCTATTTGTGCTGATACAACTAAATACCACAAAACGGATAATTTATAACAAGTATAAATGTATTTTCTCATAACTCTGGAGGTTGGGAAGTCCAAGATCAAGGTGCTGGCAGATTCTGTGTCTGTTGAAGAAAGCTCTGTCTCCTTCCAAGATGATACCTTGTTGCTGCCTTCTCCAGAGAGGATGAATGCTGGGCTTTCATACTGAAGAAGGCAGAAGGGCAAAAAGAGCCCAACTATTTCCCTCTAGCCCTTTGATAAAGTGGCTGATCCCATTCATGAGAGTTCTGTCCTCTTGACTTAATCACCTTCCAAAGGCTTTACCTCTTAATACTATCACATTGGGCTTTAAGTCCCAATGTCAATTTTGAAAAAAGCATGAACATTTAAACCACAGCATTTGGCAAATGATATCTATCTTCTCTTCTAATAATAGCAGTAAGTTTCCCAAATCTTAGGAATTAAAATACAAGCAATTGTCTAACAATTTATTTCCTTGGTTACAATTCCATATTTGTAAATGGGGCCAGAAGAACTTGCCAACTATCAACCAGTGACTAGAAATTCTCTCCTCAAATTCAGCCCTATATGAGCAATTGAACCGGACTCACTGAGTCTTGCTTTAAAGAGTATAAAATTATATCTAGTTTCACCCATGCCTCACCCTTGGGATTAGGGCTTTGTCTCTCCAGAATTCTCCAGTTAGAATGCAATTGTTCCCATGGAGTTAACATTAATCCATTATGAGATATTGGTTTATTACGTGTTTTTCAGATTTCTTTTCATCATGATATATAATTAAAATTACAGTGAGACTCAGAACAATAACGTTTGATGGAGGCAGGAAAATTCCAAAGGGAAAAAGCATTAACAAAATAATGTAAGCCAAATGTAGTTAAGGCAGCCAAGGGAGAATGACCCATAAGAGGCAGAATAACTAAAAAGAGGGAATTGAGGTGCCAAAGAAAAATCATCTTACTTTTATTTGGCCTAGAGTGAGCTCTGAAATAAATATAACTGTTAGGAATGAACAGCTGAGTTGAGAGAGAGAGACAGAATAGGGGTAGGGAGTGAGAGAAAGAGAAGTTTTTCTACTTACCTCACTCCCTAGGATATGCTTTTATCATCAGAAAACTGTATAGAATTAGCTTTAACATTTTTCGTATTTGCTTTGTTTCACCTTGTCTCTCCTGAGATTATGTTATGAATCACCGGGAGAATTAAAAAATAATAATCTCAATGGCTAGACATGTAGACTTGCACATCTGAAGGTGACTTTGTGCTATTAAAACTAGAACTGAATCTGGATCCTATGCTGTTACTCGGTGGGATACTTTTAAGGTTTAAATAAAGAGTGGGTCTTGAACAACTCGCATCTTTCAATGAAAGCAGTTATAGCCTCTAATTTAAAACAAAGAATAAAAGTATTAGGCCAGTGTGTTTTGTGTTACACCCAATCATATTTTGTTCCCTAAATTATTCTAGAAGACAAACCAGCCTGCACTCTGAGAGTGACATGGTGAAATATTTATGTTGTCACTGGATTTGATTATTAAAGTCTTGCTTTTTTTTTTTTTTTTTTTTTTTTTTCCCCTCTTCCTGCAGGCGGGTTGTTTGTTTGTGAATAATTCTGTGTAAGTGGCAGACCTGTGGCTTGTTTCTAGCAAGGTCGCAGCTGAAGACTGCAGTGGCATGATGTCGATTCTATTTTCTGGGTTGTGCTTTGAATAGATTTTGTTCTGTGGAGCATTTATTAGGTAGACAAGCATTTTTTTAGCGATCTGCTCCCATGGCTCAAACTCTTGCCTCTAGCTATCTTTTAAAGACTCTACAAATCTTTTGCCTCTGGGCTCTTCATGCTTGTTTGTGACTTTCAGAAAGTTTTCCTGCAGATAATTTGTCTTCTCTGAAAATCGATAACAGTAGATTATTAGATAATGGCACCAACTGAAAAAGCTCTTGTTAAGGTTAAAGCTACATCAAATAAGCAACACAAAGCAAATTATTGTGTCTTCAAAATATTTTTTCTCTCATACATGACTACATGTGGCTTATCAGCTTTGTATTTCAGCTGTTTTTTCGCATCAAAATTAAGTTTCTTACTCATACTTAAATGTAATGAAAAGCAGCAGCTTAATTTTAGAGATTCTTTAAAATGAAGTTTCCCCTTTGTCTCTCTCCTTTTTTTTTGAGGACTCTCACACTGGTTTTTGTTTGTTTCTCGAACTTCTTTCTTCAGTTTCATGTTACCTCTCTCTTTTTCTTGGCCTTTTTTTCGAAGATGAACCTTAGCTTCCCTGGATTTTATTTGGTATTTTTATTGGTATTTTTTATTGGTATTTTATACTTGCCTTCTTTTCTTTCCTCATGTATGTATCTATGTATGTATGTATGTATGCATGTATGTATGTATTTTTGAGACAGAGTCTCACTCTGTCACCCAGGCTGGAGTGCAGTGGCGCGAACTCCCTTCACTGCAAGCTCCGCCTCCCGGGTTCACACCATTCTTCTGCCTCATCATCCTTCCTAGTAGCTGGGACTACAGGCGCCAGCCACCATGCCCAGCTAATTTTTTGTATTTTTAGTAGAGACGGAGTTTCACCGTGTTAGCCAGGATGGTCTTGGTCTCCTGACCTCGTGATCCGTCTGCCTTAGCCTCCCAAAGTGCTGGGATTACAGGCGTGAGCCACCAAGCTCGACCTCCTATTTTTAAAATGTCACTATGGCCTATATTATTTAAATTATGTTCTTTAAATTGATAAATTCTAACTCTAACTATTCAGTATTTTATCATTTCTGTTTTATAGTTGCCTATTTTAGGTCGCTTCTTTCAGTCAATATTTTATCTATTATTACAGGTTATCCTTCAGTTTCCATATATTTGCACGGGAGTTTTATACTAACATTGAAATCATCTGAAAGAAATTTCAATATGACTTTGATAAATAAAGATTGCCAGTTTTATTACTTCCAATACAACTGATAACACAAACAACTTTATAAGGAGATTATCAGGAAAGTGGCGTTATTTTTCACTAGATATCCTTAAGGGTATTGATGAATGAAATAAGATCATGTTCATTTGAGAAATGCAAATCAAAACCACAATGAGATACCATTTCACACCAGTCAGAATGGTGATTACTAAAACAACAGATTGGTGAGGTTTGGAGAAAAAGGAACACTTTTGACTGGGTGTGGTGGCTCACGCCTGTAATCCCAACACTTTGGGAGGCCGAGGCGGATGGATCGTCTGAGATCAGGAGTTTGAGACTAGCCTGACCAACATGGTGAAACCTCGTCTCTACTAAAAATACAAAAACTAGCTGGGAGTGGTGGCGGGCGCCTGTAATCCCAGCTACTCGGGAGGCTGAGGCAGGAGAATTGCTTGAACCCAGAAGGCAGGGTTTGCAGTGAGCCAAGATCTTGCCACTGCACTCCAGCCTGGGTGACAGAGTGAGACTTTGTCTTGAAAAGAAAAAAAAAAGAAACACTTTTACACCATTGGCTGGAGTGTAAATTATTTCAACCATTGTGGAAGACAGTGTGGTGATGCCTCAAAGATCTAGAGGCAGAAATGCCATCTGACCCACAACCCTTTTACTGTGTATATGCTCAAAGGAATATAAATCATTCTATTATAAAGATACATGCACGTGGCCAGGCGCGGTGGCTCAAGCCTGTAATCCCAGCACTTTGGGAGGCCAAGGCGGGTGGATCACGAGGTCAGGAGATCAAGACCATCCTGGCTAACACGGTGAAACCCCATCTCTACTAAAAATACAAAATATTAGCTGGGCATGGTGGTGGGTGCCTGTAGTCCCAGCTACTTGGGAGGCTGACACAAGAGAATTATGTGAACCTGGGAGGCAGAACTTGCAGTGAGCCAAGGTTGTGCCACTACACTCCAGCCTGGGCAACAGAGCAAGACTTTGTCTCAAAAAAAAAAAAAGATACATGCACGCATATGTTCATTGCAGCACTACTCACAATAGCAAAGACATGGAATCAACCCAAATGCCCATCAATGACAGACTGGATAAAGAAAATGTGGTACAGATACACCATGGAATACTATGCAGCCATAGAAAGGAAAGAGATCATGTTCTTTGCAGGGACACAAATGGAACTGGAAGCCATTATCCTCAGCGAACTAATAATGGAAGAACAGAAAACCAACCACTGCATGTTTTTACTCACAAGTGGAAGCTGAACAATGAGAACACATAGACACATGGGGGAACAAACACACACTATGACCTGTTGGTAGCGGAGTATGTGGGAGGAGGGAGAGCATCAGGAAGAATAGCTAATGGATGCTGGGCTTAATACCTAGGTGATGGGTTGATCTGTGCAGCAAACCACCATGGCACAAGTTTACCAATGTAACAAACCTGCACATCCTGCACATGAATCCTGGAACTTAATATAAAAATTGAAGAATAAAAAAGAAACAAAGAAAATATAATGTGCATTTGTGTACAGTTATGTGCAAAATTAATAATTCACTATATGTAGACCACACATCTGTGTTTTAATTAACTTATTTTTATAAATAGTAATTAGCTTCTACATGTTCTTTTAAACTTTTAAATAAGATACTTTTTCATTATTAGAATTCACATCGATGTAGTTTTTCTTTTCTTGAATGCCTGTAAACTGGGTAAAACTCTTCCACTGATACAGTTCTCACATGTCTGCAGTGTTTCAGCATCTGTAGCAGAGACTTCCAGATAATTCAACTGGCTTCCTCTTTCCTGGGTCACACTGCTAGACTATAGTTCCCAGTAAGTGAGCCCATGTGTCCGAAATGTGAGCAGAGTGTATGTAAGTCATATCCAAGCTTCTCCCTCTCACCCCAAGAATGGGAATTCCCTTCTGGTATCAAGAATGGAGGCAACCCCCAAACAGAAATTGCAAGCCGTGTTTTGAAAATGAACTTACAATGTAGAAGGAGTCTTTGTTTCTTCTCCTGAGTGGAGACCTACTGAAACATGAACATTCATATGATTTATGCATACAAAAGAAAACTTTATTGTGTTGGGCAAATATTGATATTATAAGGTTTGTCTGTTACAGAAGCTAAAGTTACATTAAATAAAACAAAATCCCTGAAATCGCATTGCTGGGACAAAATAAAGAAATACAGAATGGCTTGTTAAATATAAATTTTAAATAAGCAACAAGCAATGAGTAATTGGCATTTTTTAGTATAAGGGTGTCTTATACAATATTTAGAATACTTATACCAAATAAGTTCTTAGTTTATCTAAAATACAAATTATTGTATATTTTTCTCTCTAAATCTGACACCTGCACCCCCAAAAGAGACTATGTAATAAAAATATTAGAACTTGGAGAATATAGATTATGTTTTTGCTTCTTTTACCCCACTTGATTTTCTAGTGCTATTTTAGACACGTAAGAAACACTCAATGCTCTTCTATTTCAATGCCATAGTTTAGTACAGGAAGGAGATAACATTATGGTAAAATTTTCACAGATATTATGTTTCAAACCTCATTCAGCATCAACAACTTTCAGATATTGTTTGTTAAAACAGAAGTTGCTTAGAGTGTGTGCTAAAAAATATTGACTAATAAAAAATTACCATTTCTATTTTCTCATTCTTGATTGCTAAAAATATTTTGGTGAGTTCTTCCTTTTCATATATGTAATCTCATTGCATTTTGTGCTAAATTCATTACATTTATTGTATAGCTGATCTCTCACTTACCTATTAATTTACTTACATCATGTTTCATTTTTGATAACAGTATCCCATTGGAAGCCTGGAGTCAAACCCTGCTTGTCTTCTATGACAGTCTAGAATGCTGCTGATCCTTCATATTGATAAATGTTGGCTATATTGAGCAAATTCTTAGAATCTTTATGCACCCTACCCATGCCAGGTGAAAATCTATGTGTGTGTGTGTGTGTGTGTGTGTGTGTAGGTGAAAATCTGTGTGTGTGTGTATGTCTGTGTGCATGTGTGTGTAAGATTCGTAACATTATTACCACGAGTTTAGAGATAAGAAATTGAGGCATATAGACCAGGTTTGGTGGCTCACTCCTGTAATCCCAGCACTTTCGGAAGCTGAGGCAAGTGGATCACTTGAGGTCAGGAGTTTGAGACCAGCCTGGCCCACATGGTGAAAACCTGTCTCTACTAAAAGTACAAAAGTTAGCTAGGCATGGTGGTACATGCCTGTAATCCTAGCTATTCAGGAAGCCAAGGCACAAGAATTGCTTGAACCTGGGAGGTAGAGGTTGCAGTGAGCCGAGATCATGCCACTGCACTCCAGCCTGGGCAACAGAATGACAGACTCCATCTCAAAAAACAAACAAACAAAAAAAGTTGAAAGTTAAGTAAGTAGGCTGGGCATGGTGGCTTATGCCTGTAATCCCAGCACTTTGGGAGGGTGAGGTGGGTGGATCACGAGGTCAGGAGTTTGTGACCAGCCTGGCCAATATGGTGAAACTCCATCTGTACTAAAAATACAAAAAAATAGCTGGGCGTAGTGGCACATGCCCGTAGTCCCAGCTGCTCGAGAGCCTGAGGCAGGAGAATCGCTTGAACCTGGGAGGTGGAGGTTGCAGTGAGCCGAGATCGTGCCACTGCACTCCAGCCTGGGCGACACGGCAAGACGCTGTCTCGGAAAGAAAAAACAAAAACAAAAAAAGAAGTTAAGTAACTAGTGGAGGTCACCATCAGCACCAAGATGACTGTGTGTTAAATAAGCAGATTCTAAGCAGTTACAATGTAACAGAAGCAAAATGTCAGGATTTAATTCATTTTGCATAAATTATGGAGGGAGCAGCCAGGATCTGTGTGCAGTACAAAAAAAACCCTCCTCCGATCAAAGATGTCATGGTGCTGCTCTGCTCTAAGTGCAGATGGTGAAGGGTGCACCAGGGCGGGTGGAGAGAGCACCAGGCTTAGAGTCAGAGGACACATTTGAGCTACAAGTTCCATTTGGTGGTTGTGTGATGAGAGCATATCTCAGTGTATTTGAGTTTCAGTTTCCTTTTCTCTTGAAGCAAGAGAATATTCAATTATGCAAATAATTTTTGCACTCTTAAATGATTTCCATCCGTTTTGTTCAGATTTCTTTGAAGAAATCTGCAGAAATCTGCAACCTCCTAATAAAGTGCTTTTTCCAGTGGAACATTTTACATTCTCTTCACACAACAATGTGTGAAAATAACCACTGCAGAGCACACTCATAGCTATTATCATGACAAAACCACATTTTCGACATAGAAAGTGTTAATGTCTGGTGAAAGAGTAAAAGAATCTTGGACTATAAAGAAAATCTACAAGTATTCATGACATACATTAGAAATATGTTCACCAAAAAAATTAAAATAACATTGACACCTAAAATGGAAACTTCTAGTTGACTGTGGAACTTACTTAAGGGCCCTTTGACCCTAGATAGTGCCAAATGTTATACCCTCAAAAAAAGCCATTAAATTGCTTATGTCTTTCTTTTGATGTGTTCATTTTTGGCTACAGTTTTTTCAATATGTCAATATTTGGCTACAGTTTCTCACCTAAAATGTCATAATTCAAAAGAATTACTTTTTAAAAAAACTGTGTCCCTGCTATAATATGTTTTCCATTTGTACAGTACTTCCCTAGGCTGTAGTAACTAAATGAGGAGTGTCCACATTTGGTCAACCTATTGGTTGATTTCTTATTTTGGGGGGAGGTACATATTTCTAGCGGAGACACTATAGATATTACTTTTATTTACTTATAACTCATGTGCTTCGAATACTTCAGGTAAACAGGGATTTATTACCAGGCAGGATGTAAAGTTCTTGAAAGGGCTAAAGGAGCAGACCCCATGCTTGCTTTACAAGAACTGCTCTCAGGCCAGGACTCATACTGCCTCTGTGACCAGGAAAGCAGCTGCTGCCACTGGAGGAAACTGCCTGGTCAGGGAGCTGCTGAAGACAGATCCACAGTGACTCTACCATGGCTGTTTTCTCATATGGCTGCTTTAAGACCTTCCTCATCCTCTCTGCCTAACTTCATTCTGAATTCAATTCTCTCAAATAGTGTGTCTCAGTTTGTGCTGCTATCACAGAAGTCCACAGACTGGGCAATTTATAAAGATTAGAAACTTATTTTCTCACAGGTCTGGCTTCTGGGAAGTTTAAGATCAAGGCAGCAGCAGCTTCCGCATCCGGGGAGGGTTAGGTCTCTGTGTCCACGATGGTGTCTTGAACTCTGCATCCTCTGGAAGGGAGTAACGCGGTGTCTTCCCAGCTTTACTTTACTAACTAACTACTTTAACTTTACTAACACTTTACTTCCCAGACAGAAGGCAGGGGAAGTAAACAGGAATGGCCTCCCTGTGTCAAGCCTCCTTATAAGGGCACCTAACCCTACTCATGAAGGAGGAACCTTCATGATCTAACGCCCTCTTAAAGGCCCCACCTCTTAATACTATCACATAGGCAACACCTAGATTTTGGAGGGGACATATTCACACCATAGCAAAATCTAAGTCATAATCAGGCCCTAACTGAAAGGAAGTCTAAGAAACAAGAATAACTTTCTAGGCTCTGGAGGGCAATATACAGTAGACCAGGGTTTCACACCCTCAGTACTATAGATATTTAGGGCCAGGTAATGATTTCTTGTGGAGAGCTGTGCCTTATAAGATGACTGACCCACTACACATCAGTATCCCCTGACTGTGACAGCTAAAAATGTCTCCAGACATTGCCAAATATCCCCGAGGAACAAATTATCCCAACGGAGAGCCACTGCAATGAACAGTGCTTTGCATTTTACAGATCACACCACATTAGACAGTTATAAGATCAATCTTTTAAAAATACATAAAATAGAATAGGAGTAGCATATTATAGTGTATATGTTATACAACAAAACACATGAATCCACACATAATAGTGAAGTATAGTTTCATAATATTTTTAATTCTGTCAATGTGTATGTATGTTTTTACAGGGCTTCATGACCAATATATTTCCTATTGTGAATATCAGTGTATTTCATACTGTTTGTAATAGTCAAAAAGTTTGCAAATAACTTGATTAGAACAAGACTGGAATGAAAAAAGAAGAAACTAGTTTACAGTATACTTAACAATACTTTTTACCCTAAGTATGAACAAAACACTCAATATTTTCTCCACCGATTGCTCTGTGTCATCCTTATGGCATTCAGTGGTCTTGAACTTACCCGTCTAATCTTTTATAACCTTTCTTGCATGGGATGGATGACAGATCTATTAACCCACAATTTTTACAAACTCAAGTATTTTCTTCACTACACATTGACAAGATTATATGAAATGAATACCTCATAAAAAAATAAATTGCAGAGCTTCATCTTACCTTATCCTTCTGGCTAAAACAGAAACCATATTGTTAAAGGGTCTTTGTGGTGTTTTTTGACTCATAAGCAAAAAAGCAAACATTCTCACACAAATTAAATCAGATTCTTTGGACTTTTCAGCAAATAATCTTTTAAAAAGGCCTTTAAAAAAAAAACAATGAAGCTAGCTTTTATGCATGAGACAAATATGCATATTGATGAATGTGCACCTAGGAACACATCTGGAAATACCTGAGGATAAGCCACAACACAGACAATCTGTGCACGTAAGATAAACATGGGAATAATTAGAGGCCAGTCTATCCTGTAGGATAAGCTATGGCTATTGCACAAAGACAGAATAATGTTCAGAGGAGACTATAAATCAGGTTTATTGGATAGAATTTTGCAAACACTAAGTATTTTTTGAAATAAAGCATTTACATGGAATATATCCATTAATACTTGTTCATGACTAAAATGTTTCAATCTCTTAAAGGGTTTTGAAATTTCACACATCTCACAGGAGTCCAGGGTTAAACAAAACTTGTATATTATGACACTTTTATTGAAGACAAAATGTCTTACTTATGCTAATGCATGATTAACCTTTATATTACAAAAATAAAACAATTGTCTTGCAAATTCACCTAATGATTCTTCCCCAAGGAAGTTGTTAGCCTCTACGCGGTTTACTTTAAGGTTCAACAAAAATATCCTAATAATACTAAAGTGGTAAAGTTCAATTTATAGTGTTTACCAATGAAAATTTCTATAATTTGTTAGTCACATCAGTTATACATTTAACACAGTATATGCATCAAGATAATTATTCTGAAAAGAATATTTTGTTATGAACAAGCTCTAATTTTTGACCATCAGAGGTTTTACATCATTCTTTTGTTTTCTTCTTGAACTTATATTACCATTCTACTACTCCCACAGAATTTTATCCTAATTTATTATTTTTATTGATTCAAAATATTTTAGTGATTACTCTATGTGATGGTTAATATTGAGTGTCAACTTGATTGGACTGAAGGATGCAAAGTATTGTTCCTGGATGTGACTGTGAGGGTGTCGCCAAAGGAGATTAACATTTGAGTCAGTGGACTGGGAAAGGCAAACCCACCCTCAATCTGAGTAGGCACCATCTAATCAGTTGCCAGAGAAGCTAGGATAAAACAAGCAGAAGAATGTGGAAGGACCAGACGGACTGAGTCTTCCGGCCATCATCTTTCTCCTGTGTGGGATGCTTTCTGCCCTTGAACATCAGACTCCAAGTTCTTCAGCTTTTGAACTCTTGGACTTACACCAGTGGTTTGCCAGGGGCTCTAGGGCCCTCGGTCAGACTGAAGGCTGCACTGCCAATTTCCCTACTCTTGAGGTTTGGGGACTCGAACTGATCTACTACTGGCTTCCTTTCTCCTCAACTTGCAGAGGGCCTATGCTGGGACTTTACCTTGTGATCCTGTGAGTCAATTCTCCTGAATAAACTCCCTTTCATATATACATCTATTTTATTAGTTCTGTCTCTCTAGAGAATCCTGGCTAATACACTGTATTCTAGCCTCTGGAAATAATGTGTATAAATTTTATCCAGTGATCATATGACTCTGTAGTAATAAAAGACATAGAAAAGCAAAACAAAACAAAATAACCTTCTTTTGGGTTGAGTTAGTATTACAATTATTTTTGGCACTCAATTTATTTAAAAATAAATGTATTACAAATTTTGATGAGTAATTTATAAAAGAGAAAAAGATCACTGGAAAGACATTTCTCAAAGTCTTGATTCCATATGACTTGCTTGTTCAAAGTCAACCTTGGATTCCTGTTAGCTGTGCTAAACAATCCTAAAAGGTTTAATGACCTTTTCTTCCCAACACAGAAATTCCTGACTTGTATGGTCTTGCATGGAATAAATCTATCTGTGTTGCACAGCCCCCATGTTGAAACCACCTTGACAGAATTCACTGAATGCCAGAATTTCTCGATGACTGCATTTGTCACCAGATCCTAAAGCCTCACACTTTGCAAGTTCATGTGTTAGGCCTCAAGGGATTCCAGAGTGAAACACTTCCATGCTAGGGCTTGCTTTATGGCCATATCATCAAGTCTTGGCATGAATTTTTATCAATGGAAGCATTTTTCTTCGGTGTTTGCCTCTCTCTCCCTACAATGTGTTCCTTTAACACATTCTCTTCACAAGAAACTTTCTGCAGTTGTAGGAAAAGATTTGCTGTCAGTTGACTGAGGCAGGACTGTAAATATCATTCCATAATTTCAAGTGAGAAAGATGAAATTAGAGCCATTTTCTACTCTGTCTTCCCTCTTGGGGCCAGTTTTAAGCAATATTGTGAAATAAATTTTCAGCAGCTCCCAGGATTCCACTTCTGACTCTTGCTCTGTGGTCGTAAACACAGCAACTTCTTAAATTTTATTTTATAACTCTTCAAGCAAGTCAGTGATTTAGAACAGAATACCTAACTTAACATACATTGTCAATGCATTCAAGGAGTGCTGTGGCATGAATCTAGAAGTAGAGATTGAATAATTGGTGCTGTCTTGTTCTTTGCTACTTTAGATCTTGTGGTGGCGTAATTGATGCTGTGTTTATTGCTGGCTGCTTTGGTCAGGTTCCTGGTGCCCATTTTATCCCATAGAAATGAGGTTATGGCAGATCATTGCTAGTTCTGTAGGGAATGCTTTAGTTCTTGCCAGCCAAAATTTTGTCATAGCCAGGATCACTACTTGATGATGCCAAATTCAGGAAATTAACAAAAACTATGATTGATAGACCAAATGAATATTATAATTTCTATTACCATTTTGGTTGGATGCTTTGCAGTTGTGTGCTATTAAAGTTGTAATTAAACTTCATCTTCTCAGACCACTTGACTGTTCTACTATGTCAGTAACTCTCGTTCCTGGAAGAGATGTGAGTAGCTATGCCGAGACCCAAGGAGTTTAAATTTCTGGGTAGTTAAAAGAATGAGTCACTTTGTCAGAGCCTGATTATTTCTGAATCCTGAAGGGCTTCTCTTATCAAGAAAGAAAATCTCTTACACATAACATCTCCACCCTGGAAGGGGTCGGGGTGGGGAGGCTTACCATCTAGCAAATATTTTTTTACATGATTAGAGAACCAACTTCTGGTAGTGTGTCTTCACTTATATTAAATCATCTACTTTATATAGTTTAATTAACAAAAATTTTTAAATGCCAGGCAAACTTCTAGACATGGTGAAGATAGAGAATATTAAAAATGTAGAAAAATGTAGAGTGTCTAGGGTCTTTGAAGTACTTGCAAATTTATCTAGGAGACAGGTCATAAAATATGGAAAATTTGAATAGTGCACAATCTATTAGGTTGGTGCAACTACTTTTTCACCAACCTAATAATTATAACATGACTCAACAGTGGGAGGAATACAACTAGTGAGTATAGGCATTCACTAGTTAATTGCCAAATGGAAGATGCTGTCAGTTTCCTACTGCTTTGACTCAACTTTGAACTAACAGTAAAACAGCCTGATTAACCATCGTATCTATCCGGTCCTTTTTGATGACTAGAATACAGGCACAGTAGACACAATACATGTTAAAGAATGATGTTATGTGCACTTGTCTATTCTGGTACTCCGTAAATGATACTGTTTTTCGGCTGATAACCCTAACTTCTCAACCTAGCTCTGGAGTCCCTGTAACAAGAAGATCCCACTGGTTACATTAAAAAAAAAAAAAAAAAAAAAAACTCCTTAGCATCCAAGTCCAGATTTTAGGGCACTCATGTCATGATTCTTTTGATGAATGAATGCCACCTGTTAGATATCAAATCTGAACAGAAGAAATGCTTATTAACACTTTTTTCATTGGGCTTTACTTTCCAATATTGAAGTACATAGACTCTAACGAAGGATCAAGATATAATGCAGCAAAAACCCTATGAGTTTCTGTGTCTTCTTTAAGTGAAATTATCAAACCCTGGTCGAAAATTAGGAAATGGTATAAATCTCAGGAAGATTTTCAGGATTTAAAACACAAAGCATTTAAGGTCATGTCTGTGTGACACCAAAATATTGGGTGGAAATTTCAAATGGTAATTTGGACACACACACACATATTATATATGTATATTATATATATGTTAATAAAACATATATACATGTTAATAAAACAGATACTAATGAGTCTGTCAGAGTGATGTTTCTGGTGTGAAAACTAGACTTTGGTACCTTTGATAGTTAATCTACTCTACTCATTAGGAACAATCTTCTGCAAAAACAAGGTAAAATTTATATATAGTGTATTTATAAAGGCACTATTCAAATAAAGATAACTGAGACAGGTAACAGATAATATTGTCAACAATCACATTAATAAAAATTAAAATTTCTTAGGGCAGGTCTCTAAAAAACCTCTTATCATATATATTAGTTTCTTGGGGGAAAGGAAGAAGGAACCAGTCAAACCCTCTGAAAATACAATGTATAATAGGAAAAAAAGTTACACATGGGCTTCAGATGGCAGAGGATTTGGGAACCACATGTTTCTCCATGTGCTCCCTTATCTTATCGTTGATTTCAGATGGTTGCACTACAGAATGCCCAGAGTCCTGATTAATTCTGAGTCTTGGGCTTCTCCTATCTCTGCATGAAGACATGTCTATGGCCTAAACATACCTATGGCCTCTCTGTAATTCCTCCACGGTTTCTCTTCCATCATCAGCAGCACTAAGAAGAGAGGGCACCCTTACTCTGTACAGATGCAGCCGCTTGTCGCCAGAGGACGCCATGAGTAATAAGCAGGGTTTACTATCAGGATATACACAGGAGACATCTAATCTGGCCTGGTTGAACTGATCTTCTCAAAAGAGTCTATAGACCACCCTTAACCAAAGCAAAAGTTTCCTGTAGAGGTAACTGGGACAAAGCTGAAGGCGGACTGCTCTAGGATGCCATATATTTTTGTTTTGGAGGATACGTGTTTTATCATCTTTGTAAATGAAACAGAGATGTTCTTCCCCCGACATACAGCTCCTGCTTTAGTTCTTCTGTCTTCATCTCCACTTAGTTTTCTTTCTTTCCCTTTCCTCTTGCCTCTTTATTCTAAAATTTACTTCTGGTAGTGCCCAGAAGAAAAGAGAAGGGCAAAGAGATCCTTCCAATTTCATTTTTGCTTCTGAAAAAGACATCCTTTTTTACGCTGTGATTTTATGATGTTGTGTCTATGTTAAATTTTTTTTGGAAGTTGACTAGTGTAATATAATATTTCTTTTGAAAAATCACTCATGACATGTGGAATCAAGAGAAAAGGAAATGGAAAATAGTGGAAGGGAGAGGGATGGAAACTGTTCCTTGCCGTAGGCATCTTTTAGCTTGTTATTCAATTTCTGTTCGTTGAGTAACTAAGAAAAATAAACACTTACATATTTCACTTGGCCTTATAGGTGGTCTCTTATAATACAGAAGTGCCATTGCTGGTGTATTTTCTGCTTCTTATTTCATAAAAACATTACATGTGGGCTTTAGATGGCAGAGGAATTGGGCACCACATGTTTCTTCATGCACTTCATTTTCTTACTGTTGACTTCAGACGGTTGCACTGTAGAAGGCCCAGAGTCCTGATTAATTCCGAGTTATGGACTTCTCCTGTTTCTCCATGAAGATACCCTCAAATTTCCTGTTTTATTGCTGTAAAAAGTACAGTGGCAAAATGCTCACCCCATTCTAATGAGACACTCTAAAGCACCTTTGCACCTTTTCTCTAACATGCATCCAAAGCTGAGAAGCTCTTCTCTAAACACTGCATCATTCTGACCCAGTTAATTTCTACTTTTTTTTTTTAAGGAAAGCATTCATGCAGCAAAGGGGCATTAGAAAATGACCCAGATGACTCAGAGAGTGACACCCGTAGAATTGGTAGCCAGGTGTTTGCAATTCTACATTATAAAAAATCTTTCAGGTTTCCATGACTATTTCTATTGGCTCCTCCTTAGTTTAGGCAAATTCCTAAATTTGAGCTTTACTTCTCCAAGTTGAAATATGAAACTCTGATAAAGATATAGTGCAGCAAAACATTATGTACTTGTATTTCATTTTTGAATGAAATTTGCAAGTGAGTAATCCTCATTGATAATCATAGTGAGTGTCTCCTTAGGATGGGATGAACATATTGCCAGTGTACTTTTTGCAGCAACAAAACAGGAAAGGTAGAAGTGTTCTCATGAAGAAACAAGAGAAGACCAAGACTCAGAATTAGTTATTATCTCTTTATTAGAGTAGCTGTACTTCAGTTTTAGGAAATAAAACCGAAATGTAGGAATTCGCCCAATTCCTAATTCAGATTCCTGCAAAAAACTGCTCTGACTGCCATTTTCACTTCCAATCCATCTCCCTCACTTGAAGACAATGTGATTTTTTTTTATATTGAAAATGTAATTACATTATCTTCAAGAAAGGAAAACAATGTCTTCTCATTGTTCTTAGTTTTATAAAGTTGATATTTGTAACACATCTGCCCTCTGTCTGTTCTTCAGTCTCACATTTGGCAAACTTCTTTCAAGTCCACATAATTGTTTTTGGACTACAACTGGTTAGCCTCTGAATGTTCACCCTCTGCCTACACTGCTCCCCTTCTGCAGGCTGAAGGTCCTCTTCTCCATGTCGCCATAGCATCCTCTTCCATCCCCATTACGGCCCTCATCACATCTTACTGTAATTACTGCAGTACTCCTGTCTGCACTGGTAGGAAGCTCCATGAAAGCAGGGGCATTGTCTGCCTGACCTCTTCTGGTTTTACAGCATCTCACAAAGGGAGTGGCCCAGAAAATAAGTTCGATAACTATTTTCCAATTGATGGATAAGTAAATGCTAGATATCGATATCATAACTTGCTGGCAGAACACAGCATCAGCTACAAGGGAGTCAAATTGCCAACTATCTACAATGAAGAAATTGAAAAACAAACACTTTTTTGCTGAGATCTAAATTCAGGCTGGAACTGAAGACTCAAGCTGAAAGCTAACAAGAAAACCACTTCCTTCCTTCAGCCAATCCCTAAGGAGAAATGGATTGGCCTGGGGAGAGCCAGGCTTGCTTATGTATTAGACATCAGGGTGGATTCTTCGGCTAAGCTTATAGCAGCTAAGCTTAAACTGCTTCCCAATTTATGTTTTTACCCCCAAACTCATAACACTAAATCAGAATTGTCTTCTTACGTACAACTGGCTAACAGTGTGTTAAAGACGGATATGATTCATGACTGAGAAACGTCATGAGGAGACAAAGAGACCATGCAAGTGTTCTGAAGCCATTGTGTGAAGAAGAGAAAAGCTGCCATCCACTGGGCAGTAGTACCAGAGTTTGCAAATAATTGCACACAAAGGGACTTCTGTTAAGGATTACTCTCTGGAATTTTGCACTAAATTCCCAAAGCATTTTCTTTCTAACATTTTGTGATTTGGTTGAACAAGTGGTCACCTTACCCACAACCTTCATGATATCAGAGATCTCATTCATGTCTGCTCTCATTACTTCCAGCCTAAAGAATCCTAATCTTTTCAGTCTTTCCTGAATACAGTAGTTGCTCAAAACCTTTAATCATTTTGGTTGTCCTAAATATGCCCAATACTGTTAAGGGAAACAAAACACCTTGTTTTACCTTTCATTTCTTGACAATTTAGGACCTAACATTTTGATTTGCAAGAAGCCAAGATATTTTCGTAATTCATTTTTTCTTATGTAATCTCAGTCTACATATTAGAATAGCTTCACCAAGATGGGTAAATTGAAGAAATCTGCACCATGAATATAGGGATATAGTATGTTTTCTTTTCCTCAATTATTGCTTCCTTGCATTAATTAATTAATTCATGCATGTAGGCATTATTAAAATTAATTAGAAATAAATATAAATTTATTATAATTCCTCAGTTTTTGTTGTTGTTTTTTTTTTTGATGGAGTCTCTCTCTGTCTCCCAGACTGGAGTGCAGTGGGATGATCTCAGCTCACTGCAAGCTCTGCCTCCTGGGTTCATGCCATTCTCCTGCCTCAGCCTCCCGAGTAGCTGGGACTATAGGTGCCCACCACCACATTAGGCTAATTTTTTGTATTGTTAGTAGAGATGGGGTTTTACCATGTTAGCCAGGATGGTCTCGATCTCCTGACCTTGTGACCTGCCCACCTCAGCCTCCCAAAGTGCTGGGAATACAGGCGTGAGCCCCTGTGCCCGGTCTTATCACTTGGTTTTAACACTAACATGACTTTCGGTTTTTTTGGAGAATACATGAGAGCAAGAATATAGTCAATTTTATTTACACTCAGAATATAAACTGTTCCCCGTATTTTAGAATTTCAAGGTACTGGTAAAAAAAAAAAAAAAAAAAAGATCATTTGTTTCAAAACTATTAAGCCAAGATTCCTAGATTAATCACTTACCATTTGAAATACTATATTAAAAAGCTCTGTGAAATGCTTACTTAGAAATTAATGTAAAAACATATTAAGTACTCTTTTTTTTTTATTATTATACTTTGAGTTCTAGGGTACATGTGCATAACGTGCAGGTTTGTTACGTGTGTATACTTGTGCCATGTTGGTGTGCTGCACCCATCAACTCGTCAGCACCCATCAACTCGTCATTTACATCAGGTATAACTCCCAGTGCAATCCCTCCCCCCTCCCCCCTCCCCATGATAGGCCCCGGTGTGTGATGTTCCCCTTCCCAAGTCCAAGTGATCTCATTGTTCAGTTCCCACCTATGAGTGAGAACATGCGGTGTTTGGTTTTCTGTTCTTGTGATACTTTGCTAAGAATGATGGTTTCCAGCTGCATCCATGTCCCTACAAAGGACACAAACTCATCCTTTTTTATGGCTGCATAGTATTCCATGGTGTATATGTGCCACATTTTCTTAATCCAGTCTGTCACTGATGGACATTTGGGTTGATTCCAAGTCTTTGCTATTGTGAATAGTGCCGCAATAAACATATGTGTGCATGTGTCTTTATAGCAGCATAATTTATAATCCTTTGGGTATATACCCAGTAATGGGATGGCTGGGTCATATGGTACATCTAGCTCTAGATCCTTGAGGAATCGCCATATTCTTTTCCATAATGGTTGAACTAGTTTACAATTCCACCAACAGTGTAAAAGTATTCCTATTTCTCCACATCCTCTCCAGCACCTGTTGTTTCCTGACTTTTTAATAATTGCCATTCTGACTGGTGTGAGATGGTATGTCATTGTGGTTTTGATTTGCATTTCTCTGATGGCCAGTGATGATGAGCATTTTTTCGTGTGTCTGTTGGCTGTATGAATGTCTTCTTTTGAGAAATGTCTGTTCATATCCTTTGCCCACTTTTTGATGGGGTTGTTTTTTTCTTGTAAATTTGTTTGAGTTCTTTGTAGGTTCTGGATATTAGCCCTTTGTCAGATGGGTAGATTGCAAAAATTTTCTCCCATTCTGTAGGTTGCCTGTTCACTCTGATGGTAGTTTCTTTTGCTGTGCAGAAGCTCTTTAGTTTAATGAGATCCCATTTGTCAATTTTGGCTTTTGCTGCCGTTGCTTTTGGTGTTTTAGACATGAAGTCTTTGCCCATGCCTATGTCCTGAATGGTACTACCTAGGTTTTCCCCTAGGATTTTTATGGTATTAGGTCTAACATTTAAGTCTCTAATCCATCTTGAATTAATTTTCGTATAAGGAGTAAGGAAAGGATCCAGTTTCAGCTTTCTACCTATGGCTAGCCAATTTTCCCAGCACCATTTATTAAATAGGGAATCCTTTCCCCATTTCTTGTTTCTCTCAGGTTTGTCAAAGATCAGATGGCTGTAGATGTGTGGTATTATTTCTGAGGACTCTGTTCTGTTCCATTGGTCTATATCTCTGTTTTGGTACCAGTACCATGCTGTTTTGATTACTGTAGCCTTGTAGTATAGTTTGAAGTCAGGTAGCGTGATGCCTCCAGCTTTGTTCTTTTGACTTAGGATTGTCTTGGAGATGCAGGCTCTTTTTTGGTTCCATATGAACTTTAAAGCAGTTTTTTCCAATTCTGTGAAGAAACTCATTGGTAGCTTGATGGGGATGGCATTGAATCTATAAATAACCTTGGGCAGTATGGCCATTTTCACAATATTGATTCTTCCTATCCACGAGCATGGTATGTTCTTCCATTTGTTTGTGTCCTCTTTTATTTCACTGAGCAGTGGTTTGTAGTTCTCCTTGAAGAGGTCCTTTACATCCCTTGTAAGTTGGATTCCTAGGTATTTTATTCTCTTTGAAGCAATTGTGAGTGGAAGTTCATTCATGATTTGGCTCTCTGTTTGTCTGTTACTGGTGTATAAGAATGCTTGTGATTTTTGCACATTAATTTTGTATCCTGAGACTTTGCTGAAGTTGCTTATCAGCTTAAGGAGATTTTGGGCTGAGACAATGGGGTTTTCTAAATATACAATCATGTCATCTGCAAAGAGGGACAATTTGACTTCTTCTTTTCCTATCTGAATACCCTCGATTTCTTTCTCTTGCCTGATTGCCCTAGCCAGAACTTCCAACACTATGTTGAATAGGAGTGGTGAGAGAGGGCATCCCTGTCTTGTGCCAGTTTTCAAAGGGAATTTTTCCAGTTTTTGCCCATTCAGTATGATATTGGCTGTGGGTTTGTCATAAATAGCTCTTATTATTTTGAGGTACGTTCCATCAATACCAAATTTATTGAGCATTTTTAGTATGAAGGGCTGTTGAATTTTGTCAAAAGCCTTTTCTGCATCTATTGAGATAATCATGTGGTTCTTGTCTTTGGTTCTGTTTATATGCTGGATTATGTTTATTGATTTGCAAATGTTGAACCAGCCTTGCATCCCAGGGATGAAGCCCACTCGATCTTGGTGGATAAGCTTTTTGATGTGTTGCTGAATCCGGTTTGCCAGTATTTTATTGAGGATTTTTGCATCGATGTTCATCAGGGATATTGGTCTAAAATTCTCTTTTTTTGTTGTGTCTCTGCCAGGCTTTGGTATCAGGATGATGTTGGCCTCATAAAATGAGTTAGGGAGGATTCCCTCTTTTTCTATTGTTAGGAATAGTTTCAGAAGGAATGGTACCAGCTACTCCTTGTACCTCTGGTAGAATTCGGCTGTGAATCCATCTGGTCCTGGACTTTTATTGGTTGATAGGCTATTAATTACTGCCTCAATTTCAGAGCCTGCTATTGGTCTATTCAGGGATTCAACTTCTTTCTGGTTTAGTCTTGGAAGAGTATAAGTGTCCAGGAAATTATCCATTTCTTCTAGATTTTCCAGTTTATTTGCATAGAAGTGTTTATAGTATTCTCTGATGGTAGTTTGTATTTCTGTGGGGTCGGTGGTGATATCCCCTTTATCATTTTTTATTGCGTCAATTTGATTCTTCTCTCTTTTCTTATTAGTCTTGCTAGCGGTCTGTCAATTTTGTTGATCTTTTCAAAAAACCAACTCCTGGATTCATTGATTTTTTGGAGGGTTTTTTGTGTTTCTATCTCCTTCAGTTCTGCTCTGATCTTAGTTATTTCTTGCCTTCTGCTAGCTTTCGAATGTGTTTGCTCTTGCTTCTCTAGTTCTTTTAACTGCGATGTGAGAGTGTCAATTTTAGATCCTTCCTGCTTTCTCTTGTGGGCATTTAGTGCTATAAATTTCCCTCTACACACTGCTTTAAATGTGTCCCAGACATTCTGGTATGTTGTATCTTTGTTCTCATTGGTTTCTAAGAACATCTTTATTTCTGCCTTCATTTCGTTATGTACCCAGTAGTCATTCAGAAGCAGGTTGTTCAGTTTCCATGTAGTTGAGCGGTTTTGATTGAGTTTCTCAGTCCTGAGTTCTAGTTTGATTGCACTGTGGTCTGAGAGACAGTTTGTTATAATTTCTGTTCTTGCACATTTGCTGAGGAGTGCTTTACTTCCAATTATGTGGTCAATTTTGGAGTAAGTGCGACGTGGTGCTGAGAAGAATGTATATTCTGTTGATTTGGGGTGGAGAGTTCTATAGATGTCTATTAGGTCTGCTTGCTGCAGAGATGAGTTCAATTCCTGGATATCCTTGTTATCTTTCTGTCTCGTTGATCTGTCTAATGTTGACAGTGGAGTGTTGAAGTCTCCCATTATTATTGTATGGGAGTCTAAGTCTCTTTGTAAGTCTCTAAGGACTTGCTTTATGAATCTGGGTGCTCCTGTATTGGGTGCATATATATTTAGGATAGTTAGCTCTTCCTGTTGAATTGATCCCTTTACCATTATGTAATGGCCTTCTTTGTCTCTTTTGATCTTTGATGGTTTAAAGTCTGTTTTATCAGAGACTAGTATTGCAACCCCTGCTTTTTTTTGTTCTCCATTTGCTTGGTAAATCTTCCTCCATCCCTTTATTTTGAGCCTATGTATGTCTCTGCATGTGAGATGGGTCTCCTGAATACAGCAGACTGATGGGTCTTGACTCTTTATCCAGTTTGCCAGTCTGTGTCTTTTAATTGGAGCATTTAGTCCATTTACATTTAAGGTTAATATTGTTATGTGTGAACTTGATCCTGCCATTATGATATTAACTGGTTATTTTGCTCGTTAGTTGATGCAGTTTCTTCCTAGCCTTGATGGTCTTTACATTTTGGCATGTTTTTGCAATGGCTGGTACCAGTTGTTCCTTTCCATGTTTAGTGCTTCCTTCAGGATCTCTTGTAAGGCAGGCCTAGTGGTGACAAAATCTCTAAGCATTTGCTTATCTGTAAAGGATTTTATTTCTCCTTCACTTATGAAACTTAGTTTGGCTGGATATGAAATTCTGGGTTGAAAATTCTTTTGTTTAAGAATGTTGAATATTGGCCCCCACTCTCTTCTGGCTTGTAGAGTTTCTGCTGAGAGATCTGCTGTTAGTCTGATGGGCTTCCCTTTGTGGGTAACCCGGCCTTTCTCTCTGGCTGCCCTTAAGATTTTTTCCTTCATTTCAACTTTGGTGAATCTGGCAATTATGTGTCTTGGAGTTGTTCTTCTTGAGGAGTATCTTTGTGGCGTTCTCTGTATTTCCTGGATTTGAATGTTGGCCTGCCCTACTAGGTTGGGGAAGTTCTCCTGGATGATATCCTGAAGAGTGTTTTCCAACTTGGTTCCATTTTCCCCCTCACTTTCAGGCACCCCAATCAGACGTAGATTTGGTCTTTTTACATAATCCCATACTTCTTGCAGGCTTTGTTCATTTCTTTTTCTTCTTTTTTCTTTTGGTTTCTCTTCTCGCTTCATTTCATTCATTTGATCCTCAATCGCTGATACTCTTTCTTCCAGTTGATCGAGTCGGTTACTGAAGCTTGTGCATTTGTCACGTATTTCTCGTGTCATGGTTTTCATCTCTTTCATTTCGTTTATGACCTTCTCTGCATTAATTACTCTAGCCATCAATTCTTCCACTTTTTTTTCAAGATTTTTAGTTTCTTTGTGCTGGGTACGTAATTCCTCCTTTAGCTCTGAGAAGTTTGATGGACTGAAGCCTTCTTCTCTCATCTCGTCAAAGTCGTTCTCCATCCAGCTTTGATCTGTTGCTGGTGATGAGCTGCGCTCCTTTGCCGGGGGAGATGTGCTCTTATTTTTTGAATTTCCAGCTTTTCTGCCCTGCTTTTTCCCCAACTTTGTGGTTTTATCTGCCTCTGGTCTTTGATGATGGTGACGTACTGATGGGGTTTTGGTGTAGGTGTCCTTCCTGTTTGATAGTTTTCCTTCTAACAGTCAGGACCCTCAACTGTAGGTCTGTTGGAGATTGCTTGAGGTCCACCCCAGACCCTGTTTGCCTGGGTATCAGCAGCAGAGGCTGCAGAAGATAGAATATTGCTGAATAGCGAGTGTACCTGTCTGATTCTTTCTTTGGAAGCTTCCTCTCAGGGGTGTACTCCACCCTGTGAGGTGTGAGGTGTCAGACTGCCCCTAGTGGGAGATGTCTCCCAGTTAGGCTACTCAGGGGTCAGGGACCCACTTGAGCAGGGAGTCTGTCCCTTCTCAGATCTCAACCTCCGTGTTGGGAGATCCACTGCTCTCTTCAAAGTTGTCAGACAGAGTCGTTTGCGTCTGCAGAGGTTTCTGCTGCGTTTGTTATTGTTTACTGTGCCCTGTCCCCAGAGGTGGAGTCTACAGAGACAGGCAGGTTTCCTTGAGCTGCTGTGAGCTCCACCCAGTTCGAGCTTCCCAGCGGCTTTGTTTACCTACTTAAGCCTCAGCAATGGCAGGCGCCCCTCCCCCAGCCTCACTGCTGCCTTGCCGGTAGATCACAGACTGCTGTGCTAGCAATGAGGGAGGCTCCGTGGGCATGGGACCCTCCCGGCCAGGTGTGGGATATAATCTCCTGGTGTGCCCGTTTCCTTAAAGCGCAGTATTGGGGTGGGAGTTACCCGATTTTCCAGGTGTTGTGTGTCTCAGTTCCCCTGGCTAGGAAAAGGGATTCCCTTCCCCCTTGCGCTTCCCAGGTGAGGTGATGCCTCGCCCTGCTTCAGCTCTCGCTGGTCTGGCTGCAGCAGCTGACCAGCACCGATTGTCCGGCACTCCCTAGTGAGATGAACCCAGTACCTCAGTTGAAAATGCAGAAATCACTGGTCTTCTGTGTCGCTCACGCTAGGAGTTGGAGACTGGAGCTGTTGCTATTCGGCCATCTTGCTCCGCCCCCTCCATATTAAGTACTCTTAACCACCTACATATGTTTCTCAGCTTTTTTGCTGCTAGAGGCATAATTGTTAAATTCATGTAGTTTAATGAAGAAATCCATATCATGAGATTGTCCATAGAAACTAACCTAAGGGACAAGACATCACACTAATTAACTTTGAGGGTGAAATGAGAGTGTTCATTATCTGCTGAAGTAGAGTCCTACAGTGATAAAGAAGTGTTTCAAAGAGGTACAAGGAAAACATAATCTATTGTAGATATAAGTTGGGACCAAATAAGCCAGCAGCCTAAAGCTCTAGTTTTCTTGGCTATGTTTATCCCAAAGATAAATGTACACTGTGGGAAGCTGTTGAACACTGGTCAACATATTTCAGCTTAACATAATCAGTAAATATAGTTTCAATCTCTCTTTACTTATCAAAAACCTAATAATAACATCTACTACTTAGTTCTTAATACCCTCTGAGCACAGTTTCATTATCTTCCTCTATCCTTACGATGTAAAGATGTAGGTACAATATCGTCCCGGTTTTACAGATAAGAAAATGGAGACTCACAGGGGTTGATAAATTTCCCTTTTTCACACAACTAATCTCAAGAACCCAAGCGTGTTTACTTGAAGAGACTGAGCTCTTAAGCACAATGCTGTACTGTGGCCTCATGAATTCATTCTTGCAATAAGTGTGTGTTGTGTATCTACTTCCAGTCAGACACTTATTTCAAATTGTATAATTTTTATAAAGAATTATGCTAGTAGTTATCATGTGGAACATTTTAATACTTTGTTGGTGAATTTTTTTATATAAAAATGATTTCAATATTAAAATATTGGCCACCCTGCCTCTGATCACACTGCATACAATTTTTGCTAGTTCACTTCGGGTAATTGTTATTGCTGCAAGTTCACTTACAATTCCTGAGCATCTACTTTGTGTCCTGGAATGCTATGTCTGTGGCTACAGCAAACAAGTCTCCACCCTCACAGAACCTACTGTGGAAGATGAAGACATGAAACCCGGTGCCACCTTAGGCAGGCAAATGTGACAGGAAAGGGGAAGAACTACAGACCATTTGGAATTTCCACAGCAGAGGCCTCAGCCGATCAGGGAAGGCTTACAGAAAACAGGAGGCCTAGGCCAGGCGCAGTGTCTCACACTTGTAATCCCAGCACTTTGGGAGGCCGAGATGGGTGGGTCACCTGAGGTCAGGAGTTCGAGGCCAGCCTCGGCAACATGGTGAAACCCCCGTCTCTACTAAAAATACAACAATTAATCGGGCATGGTTGCGGGCACCTGTAATCCCAGCTACTCTGGAAACCGAGGCTGGAGAATCGCTTGAACCTGGGAGGTGGAGGTTTCAGTGACCCGAGATCACACCAGTGTACTCCAGCCTCAGTGACAGAGTGAGACTCTGTGTCAAAATAAATAAATAAATAAATAAATAAATAAATAAATAAATAAATTTAAAAAAGAAAACAGGAAGCCTAAGATGTCAGCTAGGTAGAGAGGGTTCAGTAGAGAAGAGAAAGTGACAGGCCTGGGGTGAATGAAAGCAGGCACATCCAGAAAAGGAAAGAGTTAAAGGGGACAAGACTGCAGGGTGATGGAGTGCAGAGATAGACACACAGGAGGCAACTGTTGAGAGCCAAGCTTTGGCACTGTGCATCAAGTTGAGACTAGACCAGTGGTCTTGAAATGTCTTCATCCATTCACTTTCTAAAGGAATTTTGGAAAACTGTACACTTGTTGTACAGTTTTAAAATTACACATTTAAATAGTTATACCTTGTTCCCTTGCTTTATAATTTTTAAAAAAATAACTGGCCAGGCACGGTGGCTCACATCTGTAATCCCAGCACTCTAGGAGGCTGAGGCAGGATGATTGCTTGAGGCCAGGAGTTTGAGGCCAGCCTGGACAACACGGTGAAACACTGTCTCTACCAAAAATACAAAATTTAGCTGGGCGTAGTGGTGACACCTGTAATCCCACTTACTCGAAAGGCTGAGGCACGAGAAATGCCTGAATCCAGGAGCTGCAGGTTGCAGTGAGCGAAGATTGCACAACTACACTCCAGCCTGGGCCACAAGGTGAGACTCTGTCTCAAAAAATAAAAAAAAAAATTAAAAATAACTGATCCAGCACTCTAGCCGCCGTTAACATTCTCAGAAAACTAACAGGAACAGAAAACCAAACACTGCATGTTCTCACTCATAAATGGGAGCTGAACAATGAGAACACATGGACACAGGGAGGGGAACATCACACACCAGGGCCTGTTGGAGGATGGAGGGCAAGGGGAGGGAGAGCATTAGGGACAAATACCTAATGCATGCTGGGCTTAAAACCTAGGTAATGGGTTGACAGGTGCAGCAAAACACTATGGCACATGTATACCTATGTAACAAACCTGCATATTCTGCACATGTATCCCAGAACTTTAAAGTATTAAAAAAAGAGAACAAACCGATCACTTGACGTGAAAGATGTGGAGTTTAGTTCACTTACGCTTCACATTCTGTAATGCTTTGTAAGTCTGTGTGTGTGTGAGTACAGGCACGTGCTTGTGCTTTCCTTTTTCTTTTGCTTATATCTGTTTCTTTGATGTGTTTATAATTATAACTAATACTTTTGAATATCTATTTATGATCCACCAAATTCCTAAGCCATCCTTGAATGCCTGTTTGTAAGCTGAGGGAGTCAGCACCATAGATTTGTCACATCCCAAATTTCTCTAAGCTCCACTTTTCATGAGAATAACAATATCTACATTTAACAATCACAACCAAGGTTCCTGTGCTTTGTCGGTAAGCTAAAAATTGAACATGAAGAATGTCACACTGTCATGATTGCCTAGACATTGGTCCATGCTGGTCCAAACACTGTGCTAAGACTGGGTTCCCTTTTCACGGGGTCCAGTGTAGACTTGGGTCATGTAAAAAGAAGCATTTGTCTTTCATAAACGCCTCCAAGTGTTTACGCCATGTTGCTGCTACTTTGCTTAATATTGCAGCCATGTATTTGCTGAACAATTATTTGTTTCTCCTGGAGTTTCTAGTTCTTTTTTCTCCATTATTTACCCCATATTTTTTCTCAAAATAATAATTAAACCTTTCTACTGCTAAGCAGCTGTCACTGTGTGACTTCTCTTCGACACTCCCCTGTTCAAATTGAGGAACCAGGCTGGGCTTGCTAGAATAGTAGCATGTCCAGCAGGAATTTAGCATATGCTAGGGTGGGCTTCATAATCAAGATGATACCTGAAATGAAATATTTGCAGGTTATTGAATGTAGAAACTTATCAGAATTATGGAAACAATTAAGATACTAATACTGTCTATGTATGAATTGAGTATCAATTGAGCTGTTTCTTCATGGTTCAGTAACATTGGGCTTATATCAGAAGGTACTGAATGCAAATAATTTAGTCTAGAAAACAATGTTAATCACTTATATTTTAAATTTTAAATATGCTTTATTTATAAAATACGTAAATGGGCTTTTATAAAACAAGTGTTTATTTGGTTTCCATTATGAAATGCTGCAGTTTTAAAATGTTGATTTTTGGTCAGGCGCAGTGGCTCACGCCTGTAATCCCAACACTTTGGAAGGCCGAGGAGGAAAGATCACAAGGTCAGGAGATCGAGACCATCCTGGCTAACATGGTGAAACCCCAAATCTACTAAAAAATATTTTTAAAATTAGCAGGGCTTGGTGGCGGGCATCTGTAGTCCCAGCTACTCAGGAGGCTGAGGTAAGAGAATGGTGTGAACTCGGGAGGCTGAGCTTGCAGTGAGCCAAGATCACCCACTGCACTCTAGCCTGTGCGACAGAGTGAGATTCCGTCTCAAAAAAAAAAAAAAAAAAAAAAAAATGTTGATTTTTTTCAAGTATATATTTACGTGGTATACATTATTTAATAATTTTTTTTCCTATTTACACTGGGTATCTCTCTCTCTCTGTGTGTGTATATATGTGTGTGTGTGTATATATATATATGTATACATATAGAAAAAATGGAATCAAATTAATTCCCTTCCAGACTACAATATTCATAAAGTCACCTCGGCTCTCTCTGAATAGGCATCCATGAACACACATTTCTAAGCTCACCTTTGCCTAATCTGAAATAACATGTAATAAATGCATTTCATATATATAGAGTACAATTATTTACAGTTTTAGTTGTAAGTTCACTTAGGCTGCTAACAGGCAAATTTCATAACTGCTTCAGATGAAGAATACTTCTAAAAAGTGAAGAGTCTTTTCTACATTTTTTTGTACATAGAAAATGTTTTAATATTATCTGGATCTTTCATACAAAATTTAAGGTTAAAATTTTCTTTTGTTTTACAGTGAGCAGGAGAAGAAAACTAAAATGACAAGACTAAGAATACAAGAAAACAATCTCCTCTGTAAATGGTGAAAGCAGCAACGTTGCATATACTTCCAAACTCATTAGTTTAGAAGCTATTCTAGAGGTCATAGACAAGAAGTAAATTATAAACTATGATAGAATGCAGTAAGTCTATGAACCTGTAATTATATAGAATATAAATGGTATATGTCTTTATACTCATTCTAGAAGGCACTTAAATACATAAACTCCAAATTAATTTCAGTATTAATATTTCTCAATATTAATTATCAGAAAGTGATCTTGAGGTGGATCTTAAAGAAGTTATTTGAGTTCAAATTGTAATTAAAATGTTTCTGTCAGGCTTAGCAAATCTTACCATGAACAAGTAGCAAGAGAAAAAGTATTTAATAACATGAAATATTGAAACTGAGCTGACAGGTTCCTGACAAGCAATTTCCAGATAGTTCTAATTTCATGTATTTAAAAACCACAGTTTTTTTTTTCCATGGCTAATCAGATATAAAACCATACACAAACATGATGAGGCAATTAATGCTATCTCTATCTTTGTTGACAATTTTGAAGCAAGATATAAAGAGCAAATTATTCCAAGCCTGCCTTTCACTTTGCATTCAGATAAGAACTAGGTTACTGAAGTGAACATCCTTTCATTATACCAAATTTAGTACAAAAATTGGGAATTTATTTGGTATAGAGCAGGCATAATTATTCCACCAGTTTTCATTATATTACTATTGTTTGCATTTTTACAAATGAGAAGGTGATTTGGTTGTAATTACATCAATTTTATCAAAACTTCTAGCACTTAATTAAGAGAAGTGAGCATTCTTTAGACATTGAAGAACATTATATTTTTTAAATAAATTGGAAGGTATTAATTACCATTTATATAATAGAGTATACCAATCAAGTTTTTTTTTTTTTTAGATGGTGTCTAGCTCTGTAGCCCAGGCTTGAATATAGTGGCGCGATCTCGGCTCACTGCAAGCTCCACCTCCCGGGTTCACGCCATTCTCCCGCCTCAGCCTCCTGAGTAGCTGGGACTACAGGTGCCTGCCACCACGCCCGGCTAATTTTTTGTACTTTTAGTAGACACGGGGTTTAACTGTGTTATCCAGGATGATCTCGATCTCCTGACCTCGTGATCTGCCCACCTTGGCCTCCCCAAGTGCTGGGATTACAGGCGTGAGTCACCACACCCAGCCAAGATATTAATCACTTTAAAATTTCCAGTGTTCTGGCTAAATATATAGTTTTGTTTTGGGGTACGTATGAGAGATACCACAGTCTCCATAATCTATCTGTACCATGGATAAGTCTAACAGCCTTTCAATTGTGTAGGCAATTGTTCATTTCTTAAATTCAAGTTTTAATTGGCTTTACTACAAAACACAATAATATAAATTCAAGTAACCTACCATGAAGTTCTCTGAAATTGAAAAATATGTCTCATGAAAGATGTGTTTTAAACTCACATGTATAAAAAATGAATTGTTGTACTTTTAATTTATTTATTCAGTGATAAGAATTAAGTACATGTCCCTTAGCAGGTGCTCATTTAGTTAGTTTGCATATGTAAGTAAACCAGGTAATCAACAATCTTTCTTTTATAATGCTCACATTCTAGAGGTCATAGACAAGAAGTAAATTATAAGCTATGAGAGAATGCAGTAAGTCTATGGAACGAAACTAAGAGTAGATCAGCGTACTGGATTTGGATGTGCAAAATGGGGCAGATTGCAGTGCTAGCTGGGTTGACCAATCCCGAAATGATGTCATAAGAACAAAGGCTCTAAGGAAGGGAGGGTGTTGACCAGGACAAAAGAGGGTTTGTGGGCAGAGAAAAGAATAAGCCTTGAGGTGAGAGAATGGCTGGTGTGTTCAAAGAATCTCAGGAAATCAGAGTGTCTGGAGCCAAATGAGCTTGGAGAGGAGTATTAGGGGATGAGGTCACAGATAATACTGTGGCCCAGATCCAGAGGATCTTGTCATAGATCATCCTAGGGACTTTGGCTGTTATTTGATATAAAATGAGCAGCCATCATAGAGTTTTATGGAGAAGAGTGTCATGATTTTATCAATGTCTTAGAAGAATCATTCTGGCTGCATTATTGAGAAAGATTGCAGTGCAGCTACGACGGAGCTGAGAGAACAATGAGGAGTCAATTATATTGCTGCTGGTAGCTTTAGGTTAGAGCTAGTAGGTGAGGTGAGAGCAACATAGAGAGCCTGGAAATACTTTGAAGGCAGAGCCAGCAAGAGTTCCTGCTGGATTGCTTGGCTGTGGGGGAGAGAGGAGTCAGAAATGAGCCCACGGATTTTGGCTTGAGAAATTAGAAGGATGAATCCCATTTCTTCAATCGAGAAGCAGAGATAAAGCACTTTGGGATGGATTTATGGATAACCCAGTCTGGATACGTTAAATTTGAGAATTTTATTTTACATTCAAGTGATGATGCAACTGGATGTAGGAGTCTGGGTTTCCTAAAGACATCTAAGCGTTAGAGATGTAAAAATGGGGATATCTTGGCATATGGATGACATTTAAAACTAATACGACTCTCCAGGGCCTTATGGGGTGTCTAAAGAAAAAAAAAATATTAAAATAAATAAATAAATAAATAAAACTTAATGACTAAACTTAATGACCAAGGGTAAGGGCCAAGGATGAAGTGCTGGGACACTTCTCTATAAAGGGCAGAAGGTAGAAGAGGACCCAAAAAATTGAGGCTGAGGGAGGGCATTAATGTTATTGAAAGAAAATCGTAGATCTGTAGGGTTCTGGAGGCCTGATGAAGAGACATCAAGGAGAAGGGAGTGAACAATTTGGTCAATGCTCTTCATAGGTCAAGAGAGATGAAAATGGAGACGCGACTATAGACTTAATGATGGAAAGGTCACTGTTGATCTTGATAGGCACAGTTTTTGGAAAATGATGGAGGTGAAAGTCAAACTAAAATAAAGTTCTACAAAATTTTTATTTCCCTTTAAGATTTAATAACTGTGTTCATATTACACCATTAGGGATTAAATCCTTCCTCTTTTCAATGGAACACAGAACAATTTAATAAAATGGAAGAAATTATTAGCCTTACAGTTATTTTATTAACAATGGTAATTCATCCTTTTTTTTTTTTTTTTTGCCCAGGCTGGAGTGCAATGGCATGATCTCGGCTCACTGCAACCTCCACCTCCTGGGTTCAGGCGATTCTCCTGCCTCAGCCTCGCGAGTAGCTGGGATTACAGGCATGTACTACCATGCCCAGCTAATTTTCTATTTTTAGTAGAGATGGGGTTTCTCCATGTTGGTCAGGCTGGTCTTGAACTCCCACACTCAGGTGATCCACCTGCCTCAGCCTCCCAAATTGCTGGGATTGTAGGTGTGAGCCACTGCACCCGGCCCTCATTCATCTTTTTCACTTTATATTCATGTAGAACTCCACTCCTGCAAGTAGATATGCTGTTATAAGGTCTGTCAAGAAGTGTGGTCCCTCTGTGAGGTTCAGTGTTACTTGAATTTGGACTGGTGTTTTTTTTTTATTTGTTTGTTTTCTGATGTATTCCCAAAAGTTTTAGAATGAACAGTAGCTGCCCTACCAGACTATGCTCTTACTAAATGATAAGCCTGGACTCTATTCTAAAATGAAATTCTTATAAAGAAAAAGTATAACATCTTAGTAAAATGATGCATAGTGAGAATCATGTTCAAAATAAGATGAGTAGCTAACTTCTGAAGACATAGAAGACTGAGTTGATATTCTCTCTCTGTCTCTCTCTCTCTGTATAGAGAGAACTAAAAGCTGAAATGGGTAGAGGAAGTGAAAGCCTGCAAGGCACAGAACATAAGCGCATATGGATCATATAAAAGGGGTAGAAACACCAACCTTGTCTTTTTTTTTTTTTTTTCACACTAGCTCACTCTGTCACCCAGGTTGGACTGCAATCACATGATGTCGGCTCACTGCAATCTCTGCCTCTTGGGTTCTAGTGATCCTTCTGCCTCAGTCTCCTGAGTAGCTGGGACTACTGGTGCACACCACCATGTCTGGGTAATTTTTGTATTTTTAGTAGAGACGGATTTTTCCCCCATGTTGGCCAGGCTGGTCTTGAACTCCTGACCTCAAGTGATCCGACCACTTCGGCCTCCGAAAGGGCTGGGATTATAGGTGTGAGCCACCATGCCCAGCCTCTGACCTTGTCTTCTAATGCTCCTGTAGGAACAGAGGACATGGGCCTCTGTAAAAGGAGGGAGCTAGGACTCAACCCCCTCATCAATACAGCAGGGACTTCCAAATGTTAGTTTTACTTAAAAGCTAGGAAACAATGCCCAGTCATCTGAAGAAGCAGCTGGAAATCTTGTTGCCTATGTGGGATTTGAAGATGGGAAATGTCTCAAACTCCTGGGCTCAAGTGATCCTCTTGCCTCAGCCTCCCAAATAACTGGGACTATAAGCATGCACCACCATGCCCAATTATTTTTTGTTTGTTTGTTTGTTTCTGTTTTATTTTTGTGTAGATGGTATCTTACTATGTTGCCCAGGGTGGTCTCAACCTCCTGGCTTCTAGTAATCCTTCCTTGGCCTCCCAAAGCGCTAGGATAACAGGTGTGAGCCACTATGCCTGGTGAGAAATGCAATTATTTTCTATGTGGATTTTACCAAGATTTTTTTTTCTGTGACTAATGTTTTCTTTTTTTGGTGACTAATTCACAATTCTCTCCGTCGCCCAGGCTGGAGTGCAGTGGCACAATCTCGGCTCACAGCAACCTCTGCCTCCCGGGTTCAAGCGATTCTCCTGCCTCAACCTCCCAAGTAGCTGAGACTACAGGCGTGCACCACCATGCCCAGCTAATTTTTTTGTATTTTTAGTAGAGATGGGGTTTTACCATGTTGGCCAGGATGATCTCGTCTCTTGATCTCGTGATCCACTCACCTCGGCCTCCCAAAGTGCTGGGATTACAGGCCTGAGCCACCACGTCCAGTCAAGATTCTTAAAATTAAAATTTATACGACATTGTATTAGTTAGAAAGAAGCTTGCAACTCTAAGAATCTTAAATTCTCAATGGTGTTTAATAATAGAGTTCATTCAGCTGGGTGCAGTGGCTAATGCCTGTAATCCCAGAACTTTGGGAGGCCGAGGTGAGTGGATCATGAGGTCAGGAGATCAAGACCTTCCTGGCTGATATGACGAAACCTCGTCTCTACTAAAAAACACAAAAAATTAGCTGGGCGTGGTGGCAGGCGCCTGTAGTCCCAGCTACTGGGGACGCTGAGGCAGGAGAATGGCATGAACCCAGGAGGCAGAGCTTGCAGTGAGCTGAGCTCGGGCCACTGTACTCCAGCCTGGGTGACACAGCAAGACTCCATCTCAAAAAATAGTAATAATACAATAAAATAAAATAATAGAGTTCATTCTTGCTCACGTCACACCCCTGTGAACTGGTGGAGCTCCAGCATGGGAAGTCACCCAAGGATCCAGGCTTCTCCCCTTCAGAGGCTCCTCTATTCACAAGGGGCCTGGAATCCACGTCCAGATTTTCAGTATTCAGCTCTCAAAGGAAGGAAGAAAGGAGAATGTGGAGGATGTGTACACATGCATCAGGGTCTGTATGTCACTTTGCCCCACATTCCACTGGCCAGCACTGAGCCACAAAGTGATGTCTGCAAAGGACATGAGAAATGTAATGCAAATTATACCCCAAAGGAAGAAGGGCCAATGTGTGAACATTTATCTAGGCTCTGCCACGCTTTTATTTTATTATATTTTATTTTATTTTATTTATTTTGAGACAGTGTTTCCCTGTTGTCATCCAGACTGGAATGCAATGGTGCAACCTCAGCTCACTGCAACCTCCACCTCCCAGGTTCAAGTGATTCTCCTGTCTCAGCCTCCCGAGTAGCTGGGATTACAGGCGTGCGCCACTATGCCTGGCTAATTTTTGTATATTTAGTAGAGATGGGTTTTCACCATGTTGGCCAGGGTAGTCTCGAATTTCTGGCCTCAGGTGATCCTCCTGCCTCGGCCTCACAAAGTGCTGGGATTACAGGCGTGAGCCACCATGCCCAGCTCTGCTACTCTTTTAATTTTGAGGGAAATTGGTTTCCATCCTCGAATGCTATGCCAAGCCATACTATAAATTAAAGTTGATAATAACTAATTCATAGAAGCTTATAAGGCCTTTAAAATTTTACTCTTGGAAGACATGTTTCATAAATGAAGAAGTAAAGCAAAACAGAATAGTTCCTGTATATAATACATCCACTACATACACAATACAAAAAGCAAGGGAAATAGCTGAATGATGGTGAAGGAAAATTTATGATGACTCTGGTGTAGCAGGTTTAGAGAACAATCAATAAAAATTGGAGCAGGAGAATGGAAGGTGCGTGCAAGAGAGGTATTTCTTTTTCTTTTTCTTTCTTTTTTTTTTTTTTTTTTGAAACACAGAGTCTCGTTCTATCGCCCAGGTCGCCCAGGCTGGAGTGCAGTGGCGCCATCTCAGCTCACTGCAAGCTCCGCCTCCCAGGTTCATGCCATTCTCCGGCCTCAGCCTCCCGAGTAGCTGGAACTACAGGTGCATGTGGCCATGCCTGGCTAATTTTTTTGTATTTTCAGTAGAGATGGGGTTGCACCATGTTAGCCAGGATGGTCTCGATCTCCTGACCTTGTGATCTGCCCGCCTCAGCCTCCCAAAGTGGTGGGATTACAGGCTTGAGCCACCGCGCCTGGCCAAGAGGTATTTCTTATTTAAAATACACACACACACAATACACTCTCTATATAATTATCTATAGTCATTGAGGTTCTCTCCCTGTATATTTAAATTTTATGGTTTTTGCAACGTGATAAGTGAAAGAGTAAGATTAAAAATAACTAAGCAAACTAATTAAGAAATTTGTAAACATGGAAAAGTGCATAGATATACAAGAAAGGAAATGTGATCATGGTGTAATACACAACTTAGTTGTGAATAGTATTTTCAGTCGTAACAATGTGAGCCACTGAACATAGCCACTGATGGAAATTATTGAGAAACTAGAGAAAAGTGTGTGTGTTGCGGGGGGCGGTGTTTGGGGAAAGATCTTATTGTGAAATGCTGAATTCCCATATATGTACATTAATTAAAAGGCGCAGGTAATTATTTCCATTCTTTACCTTCTTTGGTGACTAATTCACAACTGATCACAGCCTGGGATGAAACCCAATTAATACTTAATCAGAGCTACTTCATAACCAGCACCTATGGCACTTCCTTAGACATTCTTACAAGAAGAAAATGCTGAGAGCAGAAATGCTGAGAAGAAAATGCTGAGAGCTGATTTACACAATCACCATCAATCATTACAAAGAACTGTTGATTTTGCGATGTAATCACTTTGTAAAATGTAATATTGATTCCATCTGTTGTTTTAGTGCTTTGTCCTTGAGCCAAATACTGATAAACGTGTTTGTGTTAACAGGCCAGTTTGGGAACTCAGGATCACAGTTGATCCTAAATGCTGCTACCAGGAAAGAGACTCCAACAGGGACAAATTGAGTAAATGATTTGTTTGTTTTTAATAACTTCAAATGGTAGGAGTATACCCCAACTGTGTAAAACTCTGGCCAAAATCAGATTTGAAGTGGATTCTTCCTTTAATCTTTGAGTGTGTGTGTGTTTTGAGAGAGGGGTCATAACAATTATGGAAAAAGACTCAAGCTGAACTGTGAGTCAAGGTCATTATGATAGTAATTTGAGGACAACTCAGTTGGACTGGATTACCCTCCTCCTTAAAAATCTTCAAATTAAATTTGCAGGATAAAAAGTCAAAGACATTTGTAACATTATTCTATGATGCTTTAGAAAAATATTTTTAAATATCAATCTTGACATAAAAACATACTTCTGAAACTTCTTTCACAGATTAAGCAAAATAATAATTTATTGGATTTTGATTTGAATTCTAGATAAACATATTGGGTAATTTCACCCAAGTTAAAAAAAAAAAAAAAAGACTAAAGTCGACTTCAATACATTTTGCCAAGAAAAAAAATTGATCCTAATTAATTCATATTAGTATTTAACTGATCTTAAAATGACAAACCATTTTATTTTACTTTCCTCAAGGGGAAAAACTACATGTTTTACTGAATAGAACTTTTGACAGATTTGATGTCGTTCTATGTCACTATGAATCTTTGTGAAGGCTTAAATCACTGTCCTTTGCAGTGTTTACATCTACTGCTAAACTAATAGTCTGCCTATGATATTAGTTTTATTTTGAATATAATGTTTATATTCAGTAGCTCTTAACTGAATCATATTGACAATTATACTTAATCATTCACTCTTGAATTCTAATTCTTATAAAAACATATTTCTTTTTCTAAAATAATAAACACAAATATAACTTGCTTATAGAACTGTGAATATGAGACCTAATTATTCAATTTACAAAAAACAAACATTATCCATAGTCACTGATGTTCTAAGATAATAATTTTAATTTGACAAATAAAAAATATATAAAACTTTGAATTTCTGGCAGAGCACGGTGGCTTACACCTGTAATCCCAGCATTTTGGGAGGCCAAGGTGGGCGGATCACCTGAGGTCAGGAGTTTGAGACCAGCCTGACCAACATGGAGAAAATCCGTCTCTACTAAAAATACAAAAATTAACTGGGCATGGTGGCACATGCCTGTAATCCCACCTGCTAGGGAGTCTGAGGCAGGAGAATCGCTTGAACCCGGGAGGTGCAGGTTGTGATGAGCTGAGATTGCGCCATTGCCCTCCAGCCTGGGCAACAAGAGCAAAACTTCGTCTCAAAGAAAAAATTAAATTTCTGTTTTAGCACAACCCAAACATATTCTCACTGAAAATCTGAAATGGTACTAACGCTTTAAAAACTCAATTTAATCCCAAATCAAAGGATTTATAAACTATGACTGATATGTTATATTAACAAAAATCAGTGGATATGTGTTATAGCTACTAAAATAAGACTTCTTAAGCAGTTATCATCTTAAAAACTATACATATTAAAATTCTGGGTAAAAAATAACTAGTGTGTGTAAGAGAGAGTTTGAGAATTAAAAAATAACTGAGAACATCCTGAGTGTCCTAAGATAAACTGGAAGCCTGAGGATTGTTTTCTTAAAAATGTCAAAGGAAATGATAAAGGAAAGAAAAAATAAAAAAGAAAGAAAGTTACTTCTTTTGGAGAATAATTGATTTGAAGGATTAGAATAGTGTTTGTTGCATACTGTGTGCTTATGTTTAACAAATATTTGTTGAGTCCAGGAGTGGTGGCTCATGCCTATAATCCCAACACTTTGAGAGGCTGAGGCGGGTTGAACTGCTTGAGCCTAGGAGTTCAAGACCAGCCTGGGCAACATAACAAGGCCCTGTCTCCACACACACACACAAAAATAAATAATAAATTAAAAATACAAATAAAATGTGTTGCATGAATGAAAGAAGGTAATACTACAGTGATGATTTATCTAAATTAAGCAGAAAATCAACTAAAAGAAAAATGGACTTTATTATATACCATTAGATTCATAGGATATTTATCTACTAAGTAAGCTCTAACAGCTCATTATTTTACCTATACAACAAATTCTGATCTGTTTGTTATAAAACCCCACTTGTAATTAATACTGTGGCTTGTTACCCACATGTTTTACTCTGATTAATAAATTCCAATGTTAGTAGGTTCTCTTTGCCTACAATTTTCTGTAATAGTAAAATGCCGTAGGATTATAATCAATATTAAGGCAGGTTGCCCCAAAATAAATCTCGCAGGAAAATTTGTCACCAACTTGCATTGACACACAAAACATAAATAAGCTCTTACTTAAGACAGGGTAAACAGGTTTTAAACTTAAAAAAAAAAAGAAACTATCTTGATAAACCAAGATTTTTACATTTTTCAGATAAGTTGGTTTAATTCTGCTCATTACACGTACATCAGATAACGTGTATTGAGTGCCTCTTATATGTAAGACTGTGCTTGTTTTTCAGGATTAAAGGGTGATGGAGTTAGAGTCTGTGTATTTAAAGAACTCAATCTCTGCGACAAAGGCATAGAAACAAGTGAATGAAGTAGAGCATGAGGAAGTTCTGGGTTAGACAGACATGCCCTAGACACACAGAGAAGGGTATAATTCATTCTGTTTGAAAGAAACAAAGAAAATCTCAGTGCGGATTTTTACTGAGATTAATGTTAAAGAATAAGTAAAAAGTTGACAGGTAGACAAGGTAGATACGGGAATTCAGGCAAAAAGAACATGAGTGGTGGCTTAGAATTGTGATTATGAAGTTAAAGATGGGTGGTTTTGTGCTGTGGGAATATGGTAGACTGATGACAGTACAAGTTATATACTCAGAAACAGAAAAGGAAATAAAAACAGAAAAGGCTTTACATAATATAAAGAAATTTTCACTGCTAATTATGCTAGAAAACAGAATCGAAGACAACTTTTACGGAAAGGAGTCACGTAATTAAATCTCTAGATTGAAACATGGTGCTTTGGAGATGGGATTGGAAGAGGAAGAGAATGAGAACAGGAAACCCAGGCAAGAGATGAAGAAGCCCAGAATTAGAAGAGCATCAGGGGATTGCAAACAGGGATTGCATTTCGACGATATTTTAATTAAAATACAGAAGATCTGATGAATGACTTATAAAGACCAAAGAGAAGAAAGTACAGAGTAGTTTCATGTTTCCAGAAGGGCAGTGTAGCAATTAGTTTTTTCTGAATAACAAAGCACCTCAAAGCTTAATGGCTTAAATTACACTTTTTCATTGCTCATGAATATGTTGGTCAACAAGGCATTTCAGCTAAACTGGGCCTGGCTCGGCTGATGTTGGCTGTGATCATTCACGCATCTGCTGTCAGTTGCTGGTCAACTGACACCTGGTTGATCATGGCAGCCTGAGTTAGACGGCTCACCTCTGCTCCGTGTGGTCTCAGCCTTCAGCCGGCTAGTCCAGGCTTTTCCACATGGAGGCTGGGCAGGGGTTTGAGACAACTAACAGAGTCATGCAAAGATAAGAAACCTTAGCCTTAGAACCAGGATGTCATCATTTCCTCCACATCCTATTAGAGAGTGCAAGTCACAAAGCCAGTCTGTTTACAAAGGGTGGGAAAATAGACTACACTTCTTCATGGGAGGAGCTGCAAAGCCACATTGCCAAGGGTTGGTGATTTCGGGAAGAGAAAAAATTACGGTCATTTTTGTAAACAATCTATTGCTGATGATAATGTTTTAATAAGAAAATAATGTACAGAAGTAGGGTTAAATTTGAAGGGGAATGTAAAATATTTGAATATATTGAGTTTCAGGCTCTACTTGAGCATCTAGAAATACTCAGTGAGAAATAAATTCAGGAAAAGTAAAGTGACTTGCACAGGTTATGTAATTACTTTCAGATACATTGCACCTAGACCCAGGACTCAATTTGCAATCTAACATTCTTTCAGCTAATCTGTTTTTTCTTAATTGAAAAGATAATTCAGATAGCTTAAATGATCAATTATCATTCATTCACTCGATTCATTGTTTCTTTATTTTCTCTCTTCTTTCTTTCTCTTTCCTTTCTCCTGCCTTCCTCCCTCCTTCCCTTCTCTCTTTCTTCTTTCTCTTCAATGTTTACTGAGTTCCTAATATATGCTAGATGCTACAGGCATGGATAAAAGAGTTAGACTTTACCTTATTTCAAATTGGTCACTGTAAACTAGACTACAATGTAATTAGTAAAGACACTGGACACCACCCTCTCTTAGGAAGATATTTATCTGCTGTGAGCTTCCAACTGGTGATGATCTAGTCAGCTAGCTTTATTTACCTTTCGGCAAATAAAGTAATAGCATAAAGAAGCAGAGTGAATGCAACTAATTGCAAACTGCCTTTTGTGAATTAATTAAACATTCTACTCCGGAAGCAGAAATTAGAATCTTTTGTGTGCTGCTAATGAGTATTTGAAGCCTGTGTTGTAGTTGGTTAATCATAAGAAGCTGAGCAGGAGAGTGCTGCTGTTTACCATGATCATAATAGCTTTAAGATAAGCATGTTTAATATCTCAACTAAAACAGATTTGAGAAGTGTGATGTTTCATTGGCTGTAGGTATGACCTCTTGTTTAAAACAAAGATCGGTCAGGCGAGGTGGATTACGCCTGTAATCCCAGCAATTTGGGAGGCTGAGGCAGGCAGATCAGGAGGTCAGGAGATCGAGACCATCCTGGTTAACAAGGTGAAGTCACGTCTCTACTAAAAATACAAAAAATTAGCCGGGTGTGGTGCTGGCACCTGTAATCCCAGCTATTCCGGAGGCTGAGGCAGGAGAATTGCTTGAACCCGGGAGGCGGAGCTTGCAGTGAGCCGAGATTGCGCCATCGCACTCCAGCCTGGGAGACAGAGCGAGACTCTGTCTCAAAATAATAATAATAATAATAATAATAATAATAAACCCAAAGATCATCTTTTCCAATAGAAATCAGTTTAAAACAAGCTAATTATATTTGAAAATTTATTTTCAAATATGTGTAATGCGTATTTAAGAGAAAAATCCCACTACTCGCCCCTGAGAAATTAATTCATTTACTTGTAGGTATACACTAGGGTCTCAGGTTTTAGTGAATGATTGATGGAGCTGGAATTCCAGATTTTCTTCTGTCTATTCAATATGATTGTTGAAGAAAGAATACCTACAAAAATAAGGTAATCTTGGCTGTCTTACTAGTATTAAAAAGTTATACCCTCAGCTGGACGTGGCGGTTCATGCCTGCCTGTGATCTGAGCACTTTGGGAGGCCAAGGCAGGTGGATCGCTTGAGCTCAGGAGTTCAAGACCGTCCTGGGCAACATAGTGAGAACCCATCTCTACAAAAAGTACAAAAAGTTAGCCGAGCATGGTAGCACATGCCTGTAATCCCAGCTACGTGGGAATCTGAGGTGGGAAGATTGGCTGCAGTGAGGAGAGATTGCACTACTGCACACCAGCCTGGGTGACAAAGTGATACCCTGTCTCAAAAATATAAAAATAAAAATAAGCTATACCCTCCAAGTCAGCTGAAGTTATTGCACAGTTTACATCCTTACCCTGTATATATGCAAGTTCTTCCCAGATTCCTGTCATTGGTGATCCTGTTACTTACATATATCTCTTCAAAATGTGTTTTAAATATTTCAATTAAGTGTTAAAATTTAAATGTTTTTCATTTAAATATTCATACTTACATTTTTAAATATTTGGGTATTTAAAATTAAAGGCAGTTTTATGCAATGTTTATTTGTCAATTATATATTTTAAATTAAATTAGATTAAATTAAAGGAGTAATACCAAAGACTCCAAGTAATAATGTCACTTTCATTCTTTAGTTCAGGTTAAATATAAAACATAGGACAAAAAAAGAAAGATAATGAAAGAAAAAAATGAAAGGAGAAAGAAGAAGAGCACTATTTTTTCAATATGAATTGCAATTTCTATACGGTATTTGTGTTTTTATACTTCTTAGCTTAGCACATCTACTAGAGAAATCACTGCATCTACATTGGAGGCCAAGAAGCATATATTCCTACAGATATGTTTTGGTCTTCCCTGTCATTTTAACTAACCTATCTGATCATGTTAATATAGATCTAGAATTCATTGTGCCCAGAATATATATTTTTGACTTCTTTTTCAATTTATTATTTTAATAAACTAACCAGCCAGGTGTGGTGGCTCATGCCTGTAATCCCAGCACTTTGGGAGGCTGAGGCGGGGGGATCACAAGGTCAGGAGATCGAGACCATCCTGGCCAACGTGGTGAAACCCTGTCTCTACTAAAACAAAACAGAACAAAACAAAATTAGCTTCGTTTGGTGGCACACACCTGTAATCCCAGTTACTCGGAAGGCTGAGGCAGGAGAATCGCATGAACCTGGGAAGTGGAGATTGCAGTGAGCTGAGATCGTGCCACTGCACTCCAGCCTGGGCGACAGAGCATGACTGTCTCAAAAAATAAAACTGAAAAATAGACTAACCATATTTTGGCATGTCTTACTCTCTTGATGTACATTTTATCCTCAGCCAGTGTTACATAAGTTTGAACCTGTCAAAAATAGAACGAGCAGACTCTCAATAACACTTACCTAATGCTAGAGGGCAGGAACCATAATTAAAGCAGTGTTCTGCAGTCAATATTTCAGCTGCTTCTCAATTCATGGGAAAAACTTTAATTAGTTTAGTACCTGGTGAGTTTCTACTCACTATTCCTCACATAAAGTAAGATATATTACAGTTGGATAAAAGATTAATGGGTAAATGATTTGCAAGTATATAACCCAAAATTCCCAAATCATGATTAACCAGAAGGAAGGAAAGGAAGGAAAAGAAAGTGGAGAAGGAGAAGGAGAAGAAAGAGGAGGAGAGGATGCTGGAAAGAAAGAGGAGGAGGAGAGCAGACAGAAGAGAAATATTATGATATCTCAGGAGCTGCTCATTGTACTTCTAGCCCCTGGCTACACGACTCCTGTGATGGAGAAAGGCTGCGAAAGAGAATCCTGGGAGGTGCAAGGTAGCTACAAGAACCTGCAAAAACTCCTGTAGTAAGCTTTGTGTGATAAAAGGAAATATCCACATTTTTACTTTATGATTTATTCATTGTGACATCTTAACCTAAAAGAGTGTAATTGTTACATGATTTGAGATTGTTGAATTATTTTATAGAACACAGAGATACAAATTAAGGGCTTAAAGCTGACTGTAGAATAGTCAGTAGCTTGTGAGAATCATTAGACTCAGAAAAGTAAGTTCAGCCTAAGTGTGTTGAACATGGATAGGAGGGGAGAAAAGGTCTAAGGAAGCATGAAGTAGTTATGAGGCACTAGATCTTCCTCAATTTTTGGTGACCTCCATTCTGGCCCCATACGTCTCCTACCTGGGATATGCAAACAAATCCCAGAGCATCTCTCAGCAGTTTCCAGTGAGCCCCAGCTGCTGGCCAGGAGTCCCTGAATGTGCCTCTCTGTGGGGAGGAAGTGAGTGCTAGCTTCAGGGCACTTACTAAGCCCCTTGCTCACCCTGCACTCTGGACCTTGAAATCACATCACCACAGGGCAGGCTTATGTGTCAGAGAAACAGGATACGTGAAAGTTGTGTAACACTAAGTTAAGGTATCATGGTCTTCTCGTTTTGCTAGCTTTGTCCTAAATTTATGAATCTACTTCCTCTCTTTCTCCTTGCATCTTGCTGTATAATTTAGCAAGCCATGTGACTTGAGCATCTTACTTAGGTCTGGGCACCGTTCTGTCCCATGACCTCAGAGATAATCGGCTTAGAGCACACTTGGAGGCCACTGGGACTTCAAGAACCTATCCCGTCACACCAGATATAATTGAGTCCACATGGTGATGTTTCTGGATCAAGGAAAACGTACTAAGTTGTTTTTCATACTCACATTAGATTTTTTAGCTACAAGAAGTTCAATCACACCCCAGCGAGCCGTTGCTGGTCAATGATACAAGTTGTCTCTATTTTCTTTGTGCCAGCTATCACCAAAACATCTGAATTATATTCTTAGCTCTGTGAATGTTAAAATTTTCACCCTCTTCAGACATTTGCCTCAGCAAATGTCTCATTAAAATTTCATGACTTTAAAGCAGTTTCTCTTGCTCTTAGAGTTTAATGCTTTCTCAGACACTGTATTATTTTGAAGAGGACAATAGTCTCACATGTAGCATAATAACTTATGAGGCTCCTAGTGCTGTATGCTAAATGCTTGCATCCCCAGAGAGAAAAATGGAAATTAACATTTTCCTCCAAACCTTTCCACCTGCCTGCCACCCGCCTCAGTATATGGGCTCACAGATGTACATGAAATTTTTTCCACTGCATGTAAAGTTTGCCCAGTAGTTTTAACATGTTATAAAGAAGAACTGCTGGAACACTAAGTCACATATGAATAGAGAAAAGCCAAGTTTCCAGCTAAGTCAGACAATTCCATTACTCTACTAAGTCATTCACTGGCAGTAAAATCTGTGTTTAGAAGGCTAAAGTAATGGAGGTCTGTAGCTCTAGACTACTGAAAATTACAGACACACACACACACACACACACACACACATATTTTAGATCCTCGATTGGTGTGTTTGATTAGGTGATTAGGCAGAAATAAATTCAACCATCAAGTAGACAGATTTTATTTTTGACTATAGTCTTCACGAGGAATCTGGTGCTTGGAATAGAAAAATCAAGATTCAGTCTTGGACCCTTGACATTCTCTGGTTTCTTACAAATAAACCTTGAGAATTTGATTAATGATGTTAAGTAGGGACTTAAGATGTAAACGTCCTTGACCACAAAACAGTTCTTCTCTGCCTATTGAAAGTTATTATTTTTCCTTAAGCACTTATTAAGAAAGAAGGACCTAAAGATGTGAAGAATGAAGGGGATCCCCACCACGGCCAAGCAGAACAGTCAAATCTGCATCTGACCCCATTGAGGGAGCAGTTAGGCTTAGGTTCAAAATATACAGTAAATTAATGTATTGGTTGTACACGTTGCTAAATGTTTCCAGGTACAGCAAACCTGTCACAGATCTTAACATGAGATGACAACATTGTCACTGTTTATATAGTTCCCCATGTCACAATAGACTTTTTTTTTTTTTTTAGACAGAGTCTCACTCTGTCGCCCAGGCTGCAGTGCCATGGCGTGATCTTGGCTCACTGCAACCTCTGCACCCCGGGGTTCAAGCGATTCTCCTGCCTCAGCCTCCCGAGTACCTGGGACTATAGATGTGCACCTGTGGTGCACACCATCCTGTCCAGCTAATTCTTGTAATTTTAGTAGAGACAGGGTTTCACCATGTTGGTCAGGCTGGTCTTGAACTCCTGACTCATGATCCACCTGCTTTGGCCTTCCAAAGTGCTGAGATTATAGGCATGAGCCACCGCACCCGGCCATTTTTGTTTGTTTGTTTGTTTGAGACAGAGTCTCGCTCTGTTGCCCAGGCTGAGTGCAATGGCGTGATCTCGGCTCACTGCAACCTCTGCCTCCTGGGTTCAAGCAATTCTCATCCTTCAGCCTCCCGAGTGGCTGGGATTACAGGTGTGAGCCACTATGTCTGGCTAATTTTTGTATTTTTGGTAGAAACTGAGTTTTGCCATGTTGGCCAGGTTGGTCTTGAACTCCTGACCTCAGATGACCTGCTAGCCTCGGCCTCCCAAAGTGCTGGGATTACAGGTGTGAGCCACTGTGCCTGGCCCATGATAGACTTTATATGTACATCATAATTCACTGGCATAAAAATACAATCCTTATCTATACAACTTTTTACTTTTTACTAGCTAAACATGAGTAATTTTTTTTTTTTGAGACAGAGTCTCGCTCTGTCACCCAAGCTGGAGTGCAGTGGCGCGATCTCGGCTCACTGCAAGCTCCACCTCCCAGGTTCACGCCATTCTCCTGCCTCAGCCTCCCGAGTAGCTGGGACTACAGGCACCTGCCACGATGCCCGGCTAATTTTGTTTTTTTGTATTTTTAGTAGAGATGGGGTTTCACTATGTTAACCAGGATGGTCTCCATCTCCTGACCTCATGATCCCCCCACCTCGGCCTCCCAAAGTGCTGGGATTACAGGCATTGAGCCACTGTGCCCAGCCAAACATGAGTAATTTTTATATCCCATATTGTTCCATGTTTTGACACCATGTAGGGATAATTTTAGCATTACTAATTTACAAATTATTTAATATGCAAAACATTATCAAATGAGACCAATTTCTGCCAATGAACATACAATTTTTTCAAAAGAACTTTCACTTCTCAATCCTTGAAAAAAGGAAAAAGAAAAAAATTTTTTAAAAACCTACTGGATGTCTCGTCTGTAGCAGGCCCTGCGTGAACCACTTTCACATATTACACCATTTCAGTTAATTTTTCTGCATCTCATAGTGTCTCCTTTCTTCCCTGTGCTCTGGTGATTTATTGCCAATGTACACTCTACTAGAACATTATAAACTGGATATTTCTACAACAGGCATTTTTAGTCACCATTCTTATGCTCTGGAAAAGCTTAGCTGACACTTTATGAGGGCCTTGATGAAGTGACTAATGACTTGGTAACGGTGACATCATATGTAGGCACACCAAACAGGATTTTTTCTTTTTTGGAAAACTACACAAAGCCAACAGCTCTAGCATAAATTGTTAATGTCAATTGGGTTGGTGAAATGAGAATTACATCATTTACAATTTAATGCCCTAGTTACATGTTTAAATTTAATACAAATTTAGAAGAAAAAATGCTAAATTCATAAAAATAAAATAAATTACCAATTATGAAATAAATCATAATATGGGATTTGCTGGTTATATATTTTTCTTCCACTGATAGGTGATAAAATAATACCTCATTTCTTAAAATGGAGATTTGCTTGATGATTAAATTAAACATTTAACAGCTATTGGCTGCCTATAATATATATTATTCATTTAAAATCACTCAATTTTCTGAAGCTCCCATAAGCTTCCCAATTGTTATGTGAATAAGTAGTATGATTTGTAAAGACATTTTTAGCTCCATTTATTTAATGGCTCATGTATACCTAACAATTCTTTTAAAAAAACTATAAAAGACACTATTTACAGATTCATTTTCCTGTTATTACATATATGAATGACTCTAATGGAAACAGAAAAATTCAATAGTACATAAAGCAAATACACTATTCATTTCTATCCAGAACTGTGGTGATTTTGGACACTGTAAAAATCTAAGTAATCTAAGCTTTTATTAGTCAATAAGTTGTTTACCAGCCTATTTGTGCATCATAATTACTAATTTTTAATGAACCAAGGTTTCCAACTCATTTCTGAAATGTCTTGTTATTGCAAATGAATTGAACTATGAATGTGGAACACATAAATATATGCCTGGTCTCTCTGAATACTTTAGTCATCTTAGAGAAGACTATTCCACAAATTGTTAATTCAATGGTTCTTCACTGCTTACAGAATAAAACTTAAAATTCTTTAAGACTGTCACAATTTGGATTATGTATAACTTTCTAAACGTATTTTTCACTGTTTCCTTTAGGCACCTTGTGCTAGAGCAAAACTTAAATAGTAAACATTTTTAAGAAGTTCTCCAACTTGGCTGGGCACAGTAGCTCATGCCTGCAGTTGCAATACTTTTTTGAACCCAGGAGTTGGAGCCCAGCCAGGGTAACAAAGTGAGACCCAGTCTCTACAAAAAATACAAAATTTAGCTGAACATGGTGGTACTTGCCTGTAGTCTCAGCTACTTGGCAGGCTAAGGCCAGAGAATTGCTTGAGTCCAGAAGGTCGAGGCTACAGTGAGCTGTGATCATGCCATGAGTGACAAAGCAAGACTCTATGGAAAAAAAAAAAAAAAAAAAAGCAGTTCTCCAACTTTTATTTTTTTTAGAGCAGTTTTAGATTCATAGCAAAACTGAGCAGAAGATACAGGTTTTGCATTTACTTCATGTGCCATATACACACAGCTTTTTTTTACTATCAAAATCCCACACCAGGGTGCTGCATTTGTTACAGTTGATAAACTTACACTGACATACCATTATCACCCCAATATCACCATTTACATTAGGGTTTACTCTTAGTGTTAATACATTCAGTGGATTTTGACAAATGCATAATGACTTTGTTCTCCTTCAATATTGTTGTGGCTATTTTCGGTCTTTTGTTTTTCCATATAAGTTTTAGAATCGATTTGTCAATATATTGAAAAAATCTTTCCAGAATTTTGTTTGAGATTGCATTAGACCTACAAATCAAGTTGGGAAGAACTTGGTAATATTGTCTTCCTTTCTATGAACATGAAATATCTTTCCATTGTTTTAGTTTACCTTTGGGTTTATTCATCAGAGTTTTGTGGTTTTCCTCATTTTGTACATAATTTGTATCAATTTTTAACATAGTTATTATAGGTATATTTATGTAATTTTTGAGTGCTAAAGTAATAACATTGTGTTTTAAATGGTAAATTATATTTATTACTAGTATAAAGAAATACTATACTTAGTAGTTCAAGGAGCTTTTTTGTCAGTACTGTTGGATTTTCTTGAGAGATAATTACGTAATCTGTGAATGAAGTCAGTTTTATTTCTTCCTTTCCAGTCAGTATTCCTTTTATTTCATTTTCTTGTCTTATTGCATTAGCTAGGACTTCTAGTACAATGTTGAAAAGGAGAGGTAGCAGGAAATATCTTTGAAGAAGGTATTTTACTTTCTCACCATTAAGTATGATGTTAGCTGCAGGGTTTTGGTAGTTGTCTTCATTAAGTTAGGAAAAGGTCCTTCTACTCCTAGTTTGTTGAGTGTTTTTAGAAGATAAAATGGCTGTTGAATTTTATTAAATTTTTTTTGTTTGTTTATTGATGTGATCATGTGAGTTTTCTTCTTTAGTCTGTTTTGATTACATTACATACAAGTAATTTATTACATTAATTGACTCTTGAATGTTGAGCCCCCTTGCATACCTGGGACAAATCCCACTTGGTCAGGCTATATAATTATTTTTATACACTATTGGATTGATTTGAAAATATTTTATTAAATATTTTTGTCTCTGTTTTCATAAGAGGTAGTGGTCTACAGTTGTCTTTTGTAACATCTTTGTCTAGTTTTGGTATTAGGGCCATGCTGACAATTTAGAATGAGTTAGGAAGTATCCCTTCTGTTTCTATCTGCTGGAAGAAAACAGATAATTGGTATAATTTATTCCTCAAATGTTTGGTATAATTTATCAAGGAATGCATCTAGACCTGGTGGTTTCTGGTTCAAAAAGTTATTTATTATTGACCAACTTTCTTTAATACCCTTTGGCTGTTTCTTTTTGTGTGTTCTGGCAAATTGTGTCTTTCAAGGAATTGGCCTATTACACTTATGTTAGTAACTTGTGGACAAAAAGCTGTTCACAATATTCCTTTATTATCTTTTTAATGTTTATGGGATCAGTAGTGACATCCCTTCCTTCATGTATGACATTAATAATTTGTGCCCTCTTTCTTTTTTCTTATTAGCCTGCCTATAGAATTATTGATTTTTATTTATCTTTTCAAATCCCAGCATTTGGCTCCAATGATTTTCTCTTTGATTTCATATTTTCAATGTTATTGATTTCTGCTCTAATTTTTTATGTTTCTTCTGTATACTTTGGATTTAATTTACTCTTCTTTTAGTAGTTTCCTAAGATGTGGGCATAGATGATTGATTTCTTTTTTCTATGATATGTATTCAAACTTGTAAATTTCCCTCTAAACACTATCTTTGCTGAACGCCATAATTCTACTAGATTGTGTTTTCATTTTTACTTACTTCAAAATATTTTTATATTTCTCTCAATATTGCTTCTTAAAGTCATGTGTCAATTAGAAATACGTTGTTTAATCTCTAAGTATTTGGGAATTTTCCAGTCATATTTCTGTGATTAATCTCTAGTTTAATTCTGTGGTAGTCAGAACTGACATTGTATGATTTTTATTCTTTTAAACTTAAGGTTTTAGGTTCAAATGCAGTCTATCTTGGTCAACGTTTCCTGTGAGCTCGAAAATATTTACTCTACTGTTGTTGGACGAAGTAGTCAATACATGTGCATTATATCCAATTGATTGATGGTGTTATTGGGTTTAACTATATTCTTTTTTTTTTTCTTTTCTTTTCTTTTCTTTTCTTTTTTTTTTTTTGAGAAGGAGTCTCCCTCTATCTCCCAGGCTGGAGTGCAGTGGCTCGATCTTGGCTCACTGCAACCTCTGCCCCCCAGATTCAAGCAATTCTCCTGCCTCAGCCTCCTGAATAGCTGGGATTAAGGGGTCTACCGCTGCACCTGGCTAATTTTTGTATTTTTAGTAGAGATGGGGTTTCCCCACGTTGGCCAGGCTGGTCTCGAACTCCTGACCTCAGGTGATCTTCCCTCTTTAGCCTCCCAAAGTGCTGGGATTACAGGCGTGAGCCACCGCACGGGGCCCCAAGCTCATTCTTATTAATGCTATACCTACCAATTCACGTGCAGTGCAAGTAACAAAGTAATTTGAACTCCTCTCTCCTTTGTTTCATTGTTATCATTTATTTCATTTGTATGTAAGCATACATAAGTATGGGTGTGTGTCTGTGTGTGTGTATGAGCATGAATGATGGCATATGTTATTGCTACTATTATTTTGAGCAAGTTGTTATATAGTAAATCAATTGAGAATAAGTAGATTCCTGTTGCACACTTCACAGAGCTGATGTTTCTCCACACGAAGGCAGGATATTTACCTCTCTCTACTTGCAGGTTTTCTCCAACTATGCTATGGGCAGACCTTACCCTCTTTTGGCCTTAGAGTGATAAGCTAGAGAATGCCTGCTTCGTGAAATAAGAACTTTAGATTTCTCAAAATACTTTTTGTGCACTTTTTCTAGATTATTGTGAACCCACACATTAGGTCTCTTACTTTCCTTGAGTTAAGCATTCATTGATATCTCATCATACGCTATATATGCTCCTTGGATGACAATGATACACAACTACTTGTTATACTTTTGTGCTAATTATATTAAGAAATAGGCTGGGCATGGTGACTCATGCCTGTAATCCCAGCACTTTGGGAGGCCAAGGCAGATGGATCACCTGAGGTCAAGAGTTTGAGACCAGCCTGACCAACATGGTGAAACCTCATCTCTACTAAAAATACAAAAACTAGCCATGCATGGTGACGGGTGCCTGTAGTCCCAGCTACTTGGGAGGCTGAGGCAGAAGAATCACTTGACTCAGGAGGTGAAGACTGCAGTGAGCCGAGATGGCAACACTGCATTCTAGCCTGGGCGACAGAGTGAGGTTCCATCTCAAAAAAAAAAGAAAAAGAAATAACAAAAAATTCCTCAAAAATTTATAGCAATGGCATTACATTATGAAAAGATTGGAAAACAGGATCCATTTCATCAAAGTTTCACAGATGAAAACTGTCAAAAAGGGTAGAATTAAGACACTATTGCTTCATTTTTAATTTCACATGACAGATATACAGGATTGATGTAGCAGAACCATTTGATTTAAAATAAATGTGCTGATAATTATTTAAAATGTGTAGGTTCTGCTTTTTAAAATTTCTAATAAAATTTAATTAAGGGGAGTATTTAGAAGGCTATGATTTTGAGATAAAGGGTAAATATTTTTAAGTAGGAAACATAATTAGGAGTCATCATTCCAATCACATCGAATTTGCAGAATGGTTTACTGCTCTATGAAAAAAAATTTTTTAAAACATGAAATGCCTTAAAATGATGTGCTGTATTGACATACCTCAACTCTCAGTAGGCAAAAATTAAATCAGTTAACTATGTCTTTTTAAAACTCCATAAGATTTAATGTGATCATGACATTTTTGCTTCCTCCTCTATTAGGTGTGAACTCTACTATGAGTTTATAAAGGTGTTTTGGGAGAAACAGAATGCAGTCTTTGCCAAACATGACTGAGTAAGGATTTATAGAGGAGGATTTGTATAACTTAAGTCAATAAAGTCCCCAAAAAGAGTAATTGGAACATCTGGAGTCAATAATCTCATAGGACTAGTTTCCCCTGCTCAACTTCTCTTTTCCTTTGCTTCCTGGCAGGTTGTACAGCCAATAACTCTAGGAAGTTATATTTGGTTTGAGAATTAAAATATATGTGGAGATGCAGCTGCAAATATCAGCTTAGGGTCAGAATGAGATCAACTATACAGAGAATTTCAGAGATGGATGTTGGAAATCAAATCATTTTATGTGTATTTTTTCAATCATTTTATGTGTATTTTATTTTGTTCTATTTCAAAATAAATAGAACCATTGTTAGAAACAATAACATTTTAAAAATCAATATTAAATAAAACAAGCACAGATCTTCTATAAAAATGATCTGGACTTGAAAAGTCAGGATCATGTATTAACCTGATTTGTCTCAATGCAGATCCAATTGTTGAAATACAAAGGAGCATTTTACCTAATCTCACAAAGTACATTAAAATTGAGTTGAGGAACCAAAATCAGAAATTTTGAAAAAGAATGAGCTCTTCACTTCCTTCTCTTTAGAATATTGTATCATTTTCTAACCTGTCGCTCAAAGCCAGAAGCCCATTAGTCATCCTTGACTTGTTTCCTTATCATCAGTGTTTCTAAATATAAAACATAAAAATGAAGAGTTGGGATTCTTTTTGCATTTTCTTTTAATATAGTTTTGCTTGTCGGATTAGTAGAATGAGGTCAAGAAGAGTGGAGATTTTGCTTTTTTTGTTTCCAATCTGCCCAGTGCCTGAAATGATAACCAGTATGTTGGAGGTGCAAAAAAATATTTGTTGAAATGTTCATAGGTGACCTCCCTGAGCAGTAAAAGATGCAATAAAATCAGTATACATTTATCATGATATGAAAAAAATGGACAAAAGTTTTTCACCTTGGGTAAGTTACTTAACTTTTCAAATCAAAGTTTTTACAAAGTAGAGGTTAATAAGAGTACCAATAACAGATGATGAAGATACACATCATTGGTGCTCAAATCCTCCCCTCACTCTTTCCTCTTTCTCCTAATGTGTCCTCATTAATCAATAGAAGGCGTGAATGCTGGCACAACCAAGAGAAAATAGCAGTTTTCATGGCGGCATAACTGAAGTAAAATGGAAGCACTGGCTCACTGAGAGTAACCAGAGACAGAGTGAGCAGGGTTTGGGTGAATGAAAGGCTCAGAATAGTGTAAGTGTCAGACAACAGAGTTCAGCCGGGGATCATTTTCTGAAAACAGCTGTTGCAGGCAGTAGACCCTCCAGGGTATTATCTTATCCAAACATATTTGCCATTCCCCAGTAAGAGGGCTAAGATATGGGTGGGGCGGGGGGGAATTCACATGCCTAGATTTATCTTTGTCATTTTTTTATCTGAAGTTCCATCAAAGATTGATTAGTTGAAATTGTCACTGACACAGAACCGTAAAGTGGCTGCTAACTTAGTAACTTGAATAGACAAAGCCTGAAAACAGTATCAACTCTGCAACCTGCAGTGACTGCCACCAAAACATATAACATGATTAAAACTCCATTACTAACATACGGGACTCTCAACTTAATATGATGACCACTGCTGGGAACTGGGCTCTCTAAGGATATGATACACAGAAAAGAAGGAAAAAATAAGAGAAAACAAAGAAAAAATAACACATATACCTGTAAAATCATAAAATATCCTTCTCTCAGAATTTCAAACCTGGAATCCCATTGTCAAATGCACATAAAATCAGATGTTTTCATTCTAATCGTGTCTGTTATTATTTGTGACCATTTAATATCCATTCCAAGAGAAGAAGAGATCGTTTATTTATTAGCTGCTTTGGATATTTACTTATTAAGAGGTCTTTTAAAAGTTCATTCCAACAAAGTTTTTCTGCATAATGAGGTTATCAGAAGGACATAAATATTCCAAAATTTTCATTCACTTCAGCAGTTCAGGTTAGTTCTTCCAACTTGAATTAATTCTGTTAGTTCAAATAATAGACCATAAACTCTGATTAATGAATGAATATCAATGTTGTTTTATTAAAAGTATTATCAATTCTGATCAAAGTGTGCGCTGTGTTCACACTTAAAAGTCATAAAACCTTGTGGTCACCTGTTATTTGTTTCATGGAAGGTACTTGTGAGGATGCATTACATTGAATTGGCTTTTATTTCTACTCACAGTCCAGAGACTAGAATGGGAATTCCATGAGTACAGTCTTGTGTGTGTGTGTGTGTGTGTGTGTGTTTAGTAGAGACAGGATTTCACCGTGTTAGCCAGGATGGTCTCGATCTCCTGACCTCACGATCCGCCCGCCTTGGCCTCCCAAAGTGCTGGGATTACAGGCGTGAGCCACTGCACCTGGCCCATGAGTACAGTCTTTAATAAATTTAGAATATGTTCTGGTTTGGGGGCAGATGATGTGCCAGTGCTATAACTTTGAAACAAACTTTGATCTTTCTGTTTGATTATGGTTCAATAGCTTACAAAATATGTTCTTTTGGATTTTCATCAAATTCTTACATAGCAGAAGATTAAAATGTATTGTTATATTAAGTAGGTATACCTTGATTTACTTTTAGTAGTATACCTTTCAAAACAGTTTTACTTCATAATGGTTTACAGAATTATAACAAAGATTATAAGCAGATTTTGCACAAATACTCACACTCCGTTTTCTCTATTACTATTATTATTGGTTTTCTTTGAGACAGAGTCTTGCTCTGTTGCCATGCTGGAGTGCAGTGGTGTGATCTTGGTTCACTGAAACCTCCGCCTCCTGGGTTCAAGCGATTCTCCTGCCTCAGCCTCCCAAGTGGCTGGAATTACAGGCACATGCCATTATGAGCCTAAATACTAACTATCGTTTTAGTAGAGATGGGGTTTCACCATATTGGCCAGAATAGTCTCGATCTCTTGACCTTGTGATCTGCCCACTTCGGCCTCCCAAAGTGCTGAGATTACAGGCGTGAGCCACTGTGCCCGGCCTCAGTTTTCTCTATTATTATTATTTTTTTGAGACAGAGTCTTTGCTCTGTAGCCAAGACTGGAGTGCAGTGGCACAGTCTCAGCTCACTGCAAGCTCCACCTCCCAAGTTTATGCCATTCTTCTGCCTCAGCCTCCCGAGTAGCTGGGACTACAGGCGCCCACCACCACGCCCGCCTAATTTTTTGTATTTTTAGTGGACATGGGGTTTCATCGTGTTAGCCACAATGGTCTCGATCTCCTGACCCTGTGATCCACCCGCCTTGGCCTCCCAAAGTGCTGGGATTACAGGCGTGAGCCACCGCGCCCGGCCAGTTTTCTCCATTATTAACAGCTTACATTAGAATGGTGCACTTGTCATGATTAATGGACCAATATTGACACAAGATTATTAACGCAAGTGCATGCTTTATTCAGATTCACTCAGTTTTCCCCTAATGTCTGTTTTCAGTTGTGGGATTCCATTCAGAATGCCACATTACATTTATCATGTCTCTTTACGTGTCTTTCGACTGTGACAGTTTCCCAGACTTTTCCTATTTTTGATGACCTTTACATTTCTGAAGATTACTAAGGAAGTATTTTACAGCACAACCTCATCTTGCATTTTTAATATGCTCTTCATGATTAAACTGAAGTTATGGGTTTCGGGGAATAAGATCATAGAGGTAAAATGCCGTTCTTTTCACCTTAAGGGTACATACTACAAACATTATTTATCACCGTGCATGTCAACCTTAATCCCGTGGTCTGAAGTACGGTTCGCGAGGTTTCTCCACTTTAAAATTAGTCTTTTCTTCTCTGTTTTAGTATTGTCATCTCTGGGAAAAAGTCACTGTGCACAATCCACATATGAGGAGTGGAAAGTTCTGTTCCACCTCCTTAAAGTCAGGGGATCTGCACAAATTATTTACCACTCTTCTGCACTGAAGATTCATTTATTCCCCCTGATTTTAAAATGTATTCAATGAGTTATTTATATCAAAAGATTCGGGGTTATTTATTTTATTCTTTGGGTTATAATCACATACTACTGTATCAGTTAAGTTGTTCTAGCTTTGGCCATTGAGAGACCTTTCCATTGGATTCTGTATCTGTTTGACACATTCCCATCACTGTGATATTTTCCTTCTTTGGAGCACTTTCCATTTTCTAGCACCACAAGATGCTCTACGCTTAGCTTTTGCATTACCTGCCCCGATCCCAGGAGAAGCCAGTTATCCAAGGATACCTGGTTACTTTTTTTGAGAACGGCATTAGAAAACAAGATCCAGGTTCTAGGTATACTCTTTGCTACTGCAATGTCATTGATTCTGGGCCCTCTTATTGACATAGCAAGGAATTACAAGTGTGTATACTAACCTGTATATATACACACATCTTATATCTATTTGTAACCATCTATGTCTACATTAACCTAAACAAGAGTTCATACTGATATCTCCACTCTAATTCATTACCCATGGAGCATTCTAGCTTCCTCCCATTGCTCATCTATAACCTTCAGCTACAACACTTGAGAAACATGGTTTTTAAAATCATCAAACATTTGTTTAATTTTAAAATTTCAGTATACATGTGTGTTAGATTCTCTAGAGAAACAGAACCGATATGATATATATGTAGATATATAAGATGGAATTTTTTATAAAAATTGACTTACTTATTATGGTGGCTACAAAATTCTAAAGTATGCTGTCTGCAGGCTGAGGAACCAGGAATGCTGGTATTATAATTTTAGTCTGCATTTGTAGGACTGAGAACTAACGGAGCCAACAGTGTAGCTCCAAGTCCAAGACCAAAGGCCTGAGAACCACAAAAGTGGGTGGGGAGGTAGGAGAGAATTCTTGTAAGTCCTGGAGTCCAAAGGCCCAAGAACCTGGAACTCTCATGCCCACGGGCAGGAGAAGATGGATATTCCAACTCCAGAAGAAGAGAAATGAAATTCACTCTTCTGCTTTTTTGTTCTATCTGGACCCTCCACAGATTGAATAATACCTGCCCAAGTTGGTAAAGGCAAATCTTTTCTCAGTCTACTAATTCAAGTGATAATCTCTTCCAGAAACACTTTCACAGACATACCCAGAAATAATGTTTTACTAGCTATCTAGGTATCCCTTAACATGGTTGACTTGACACCTAAAGTTAATCATCACAGCATGTAAAACAGTTTCAGAATTATTAACACAAAACCCTGTGGAGAACAACTTCCTCAATTAGATTACAGTGCTTATGTACAGTTCCTTTTGGCCTTAGTTTTACATAATTCACTCTTTTGTCCATAGTTTTACATAATTTCACTCTGTCTTAGGTCAGGACAGTATTCCCATACTGCTTTCAGGTAGATTGTTTCTAATATTTGTAATCAGTTTAGATTATTCTGTCACGTTCTACATTCCATTCATTGTATGGATACACCACAGTTTATTGATCTGTTCATTCCTCTAAAATATATCATGGTTGCTTTCAACTGCTATAAATATGTGTGCACAGGTTAACACGTGGATATAAGTTTTCATATCATTTTGATAAATATCTAGGAATGTGATTTCTAAAACATGTGGTAAGACTATGTTTAGCATTGTAAGAAACTGCCAAACTGTCTTCCACATTGGTAGTGCCATTTACCATTCTCATGAGCAACAAATGAGAGTTCTTGTTGTTCCACATACTTGACAGAAATTGGCATTATCAGGTTTTTATTTTTTGATGTTTTGTTTTTGGTGTGGTTCTTAGCCATTTAAATCGTTATGCAGTGTTTTCTCCTTGCTAGTTTTTTATTTGCAACATTTCATTGCATTTCATTTCAATTTTCTAATAAAAAGTGATGTTAAGCATCTTTTCATTTTGAAGTTGAAATCAGAAGTAACCTAGTAAAATTCTAACGTGTAAAATTCTTCTTAGTCCCTTATCAGAATGCAGGACATTACTAAATATTAAACAGTTGAGAGGCATTGTCATCTTTTTCTGTTGTTTGCAGTGAGTCAGGAATCTACCCAGTAGTTCACCTCCAAGGGTCATGGGACTTCTAGGTATTAGAGTAAATTGCCTCTAAGAATTGTCAATTACTTAGTTAAGAGAATGCACAAATGCATTCCTAGAGGACACAGATAAGGGTTTTTGTTTTTCCTTCTGGTAATTCTGTATCAAATTTATGAAACTGAAGTAGGAAATTTATCAAAAAGGGCCTTAGAGGTTAAAAAGCACTAAACATATAAATATTTCTGAAATTACTGGTAAAAATAATATAATGAAAAAACTATTTTGAAGACCCTGCAATCCTTTTTTTCAAATTACACAAGTATTTTATTTACTTATTTATTTTCTCGGATGGAGTCTTGCTCTTGTCACCCAGGCCGGAGTGCAGTTGTGCGATCTTGGCTCACTGCAACCTCCATCTCCCAGGTTCCAGCGATTTTCCTGCCTCAGCCTCCCAAGTAGTTGGGATTACAGGTGCCCTCTACCATGCCTAGGTCATTTTTGTATTTTTAGTAGAGATGGGGTTTCACCACATTGCCCAGGCTGGTCTCAATCTCTTGACTTCAGATGATCCGCCTGTCTCAGCCTCCCAAAGTGCTGGGATTACAGGCATGAGCCACTGCACTCAGACGGTATTTTTATTTTTTAATGAAGATATAATTTGGATGAAATTTTAGATTGGTAAAAGATGACTTTGCCAACCCATTTTGAACTGTCATTACACAAAAGTAAAATTCCCACAGCTGACAAACACAACATGGTTTCAAACTGCGCTGGTTCACTTACATGTGGATTTTCTTCTGCCTCTGCCATTCTTGAAACAGCAAGACCAACCCTTCCCCTTCCTCCTCCTCAGTCTACTCAACCTGAAGATGATGAAGATGAAGATCTTTATGATGATGATTCACTTCCATTTTATGAATAGTAAGTATATTTTCTTGGCTGGGCACCGTGGCTCACGCCTGTAATCCTAGCAGTTTGGGAGGCCGAGGCAGGCAGATCACGAGATCAGGAGATCCAGACCATCCTGGCTAACATGGTGAAACCCTGTCTCTACTAAAAACACAAAAAATTAGCTGGGCGTGGTGGCGGGCGCCTGTGGTCCCAGCTACTCGAGAGGCTGAGGCAGGAGAATGGCACAAACTGAGGAGGCAGAGCTTGCAGTGAGCGGAGATCTTGCCACTGCATTCCAGCATGGGAGACAGAGTGAGACTCCGTCTCAAGAAACAAAACAGAACAAAACAACAAAAAAATATATAATTTTTTCTCTTCCTTATGATTTCCTTAATAAAATTTTCTTTTCTATAGCTTATTTTATTGCAAGAATACAGTATATAATTTACATAAAATAAAAAATATGTGTTAACGAACTGTTTATTTTATTGGTAAGACTCCTGGTCAACAGTAAACTATTAGTAGTCAAGTTTTGAGGGACTCAAAATTTATGTGTGGATTTTTGACTGTATGGGGGGTTGCTGGCTCTAGCTCCCATGCTGTTTAAGGATCAACTATATATCATAATGAGTTAAAGTATTTGTTAATTGTTATCTGGGTGACTCTGATAAACCCCAATTAATTAATTATCTTAATAATAATTCGGTTATGTGTCTCTTTAAGAAAGAACTGTGAATTTTCTTTTTAAGGAATGTTTCCTTCTATCTTTGCAGCCATGTTATAATGTGAACAAGCATCATGATATAATTCACAAAATTTAAAATAGATTTATTTAGGATATAGCAAATCTTTTTCCCCCTTAAATTATTACCTAACAGTGACATCAAATATAAAATATGCTTAATTTTTATTGACATACAGACATTAGGAATAAGTCAAAGAAAATCCCAAAAAGAAACATTACAATAACTTGAAATGTTTTTACAGCTGCCGATATCATACCATTCCTTCACAGGATCTCTTTTACTTATACGCTAGGCAGTAACCTCAGAAACAATTAGAGAAGTATGTTTCTTTGAGCTGGATAATTAAATGCCAAGAAAACTCACCACTCAATATGTAATTCACTCAACATCTTGTTGTTTGAAGGAGCCAGTGTTCATACATAGGATGGATTGAATTCCTAACAACATCTGGCATGAGCAGTGGACTTGGCCCTCACCATAATAGCATTACATTCACGGTCAGACTGACAGCTAAATGGATGGATGGAGCTTGTCTGTAACCGGCCAGATTCATGACTAGAGCATAATGAATCAGAACGTTATAACCTCTGGTCACATACATGCTGGCCTGTTGCTCCTTACAGGCTCTATCAGGGGATATGGAGTAAATTTCTGTTGTCAGATCTAATGGTGAAGGATTCTGGCTTCTAACTTACTGGGAAAGCAAAGTAGAGTTTCCATTCCAATAATCTGGATCAAAACATTTCCTGATCGCTATGGTCAATTTATTCTGTCACTTAATTAAGCCCAAAGCATTGCAAATCATGTCAGTAAGCAAAAGAGAGACTGCCTCCTCAACCTTGAAACCAGTCCTTGAGACAATATCTTAAAAAGTTAGTTAAGTTCTAGGATATGAATTAAAGGAGGTTTTCTCTAGGGTTTTTTTTTTTTTTTTTTTAATTGGTTAAACAGGATTAAAGCAAATGGCAAACAAAGACACAATTAAGAGTTACAAGAGAAATCAAAATGCAAGCTCACATTCATACAAAGGAATGAGAAGCAGAATTCTCACCACAGAAGTTCCCCCACACAATGAAGTAAAAATCTGAAATCTGGGAAAAGAATTAACAAAGTAATTCAAATTATTTGAACTTTTTCTTCAGCTTTGAAAGTTAGTTGTAAAGGTTTCTGAGTTAAGGGCTCTTGGATAGTGAAAATAACTAATATTCATTGACTTGTGTTGGTTTCTCCATTTTTTAGCATATTCCTTTCTTTTACTTCAATATAGGCAAGCTTTAGCAAAGCCCAAAGTGACTGAAAAGAGAGCTACAATAATATGGCCTTGGTTGATAGCTACACATCACACTTCTGTGTATCCAAAATTAACATTTGTTCACGATATTAAATTATCCTTGTCACCCACTATGTTTTATAAAGTTCCTCAGGGAGAATTATAACTAAGCTCGTGTTTGCAAGCATTTGTAGGTGTCTGCTGTTGATGTGCATGGAGTGAATAGTTTTACTGCCCCGCACTCTTCATTCTCTCCTCGGAGTTTTGAAGACAAGATGATATGCCTCAAGAGAGTAGCTGTTTCCTGATGACAAGTATTTATTAAGGAAATGTACATAAACTTCACGGGGAGGCAGGCAGCACATTTTTAAGGAGGCGAACAGATTAGAACACATTGTATAATGACTTCCCGAGCGGAGAGCACAGTGTGCGCTCTGTATTTTAAAACACTGAAACTATCATTTGAGTATTTGTTAGGTCAATTTGCAACAGTTTCACTAGGAAGAGATCATTCAAGAGGCATTACAAAATATAACTACTTGCAGTTGAAAAGTGAACACGAGGGTTTTAGCCACCTGCAAGTTGCTCTATAACACACATTCTGGAAAAATGCTGTAGGTAAGCAGAGAGAGAAAGAGAGAGAGAGAGAGAGAGAGAGAACACACCACTGATTCTTTTCCAATAAGTGAAAACCACATAGTAGTTAGATTTCAGATTATGATAGGAGGATGGCCATATAGGTGTGAAAACTGCAAAACTGTACCTTGATTTCAGCTTTAATCAGTACATCCAAGACATTTTAAAGCTATTTAGAGCATGTAATAGTTGATGGCACTGGTGGACAATTTTGCAACTAATGACATAAATTATACAAAGTATTTATTAAACCTTTCTTATCTACTAGGATTTACTTGTTTAACTCAATTCTGTAGTAATTAAAACATCAACAGCATCTCAAAATTGTTTCAAAGTTTTCAAAGCTGGGTATTCCACTCCAAAGCCCATAATAGCAATGTGGGTGTTCTGTCGGAAAGGTTAAATTAATATGGAGGAACAAAACATAGGGAGGAGAAACCTTTGCATATCATTTTAATTTAACGATATTCACATAATGCTTGCATATGTGTCAACAAATAGTGATTTTTGAGACCTATAGAACTCTTCAGTCTTATGGAACATTTCAGTCTTTTTTTTTTTTTTTTTTTTTTTTTTTTTTGAGACAAAGTCTCGCTCTGTCGCCAGGCTGGAGTGCAGTGGTGTGATCTCGGCTCACTGCGACCTCTGCCTCCTGGGTTCAAGTAATTCTTCTGCCTCAGTCTCCCAAGTAGCTGGGATTACAGGTGTGTGCCACCATGACCAGCTAATTTTTGTACTTTTAATAGAGACAGGGTTTCACCATGTTGGCCAGGATGGTCTCAATCTCTTTACCACGTGATCTGCCCGCCTTGGCCTCCCGAAGTGCTGGGATTACAGGCATGAGCCACGGTGCCTGGCCCCACTTTCAATCTTCTAATGGGAGCATATCATCCCATTTTTTAAGGAAAAAGAACTACTTTCTGGCTAATTACATTAGCTCATCAGAAGATGAAAGTATCCATGTAGTTTTTATTTGATTATTTTTATCTGTCGTCAGGCAATGTTTTTCAAGAAATATTTCAAAACTTTACTTAGAAAATATTGCTTGTTTTAGGAAAAAACCAAAGTATGAGGAAATATTTAAATATGAAAATTGTAATTGTCATTGCATGTCTAAAAAGAAGAAACAATTGATAAGGTCCCAATTATATCCTTTGTGTAAGGCCTTTTCTCTTTCTTCACTATGATCTGGGAAAGTAGAGACCAATCTCTCTAGTTCAGTAGTCTTCCTAAGAAATGGAGTGATGGTTGTTCTTTTACGTTGCCCTGTAAATCAGAGGTTTCACTTATTTACTGGCCATAGAACTGGTGTGTACATAAAAACCATTAACTAGGCCACATTCACTCAAAGGAAATACGTTTTTAATTTAGTATTTTGCAGTATATATGGTCCCAAAGAATACATACAATAATTGCCTTTCCACACCAGTGATTCTAGAATCATGAAAACGCACATGCACAGAGACATAAAGAAAAGAAATAACAGTAAATCTCCATCTTTAAGCCAAGTGAAGCATGTTGATTTCTTGCAGTCTAAACTTTTCTGACATTGCTTTAAAAGAATCCAAATTCCAATATAACTATATGTGCAATGGTTAGAAAGCACACACTATCAGTTCACTGCAGCACTAAAAATGCATTCTTTCATAAGAGGTCATTATGTATTTGTTTTCTGAAGGACAACTTTTTCATCTCACAAGGAAAAGGAGGTGATATGCTGTATCCTAAGCACCTACAACAGTGACTGGAAAATAGGGAATGGATAAGCTTTTGTTGAACTAATAAATACATGACTAAGATGTCTATGTAATGTCAATGCATTTTTACTTCCAGTTAGCAATGTTAGCATGGGTTTTGTGGTATTATGTAATAGGCCACATTTACAGCCATAATATATTGAGTTTTTTAATTGTTATTGATGCTACCTAATGTTCAAAATGGCAAAGGAAAGTACATGTGGAATAGAGCTTCTCAATCTGAAAACCATAGTTCCATTATTTTAAATATTTTTCTCTTTTATGGGCCTAATATTCTAGAGGAAGAAGGGAGGTAAATGCTATATAGTAAATAAATAGGTAAATGTTAAATACAACTTTGAATAGTCTCCAATGAATGGAAAAGGGGAAATTTTAGTATGGAATAAGAGGGATTTGGCTAAAGGGAGAGATGCTGAGACCCCTGGAACAGTCAGCCGTGGCACTGCCTGGGGTGGCTGCTTTGGTTGCAGAGGCCGTCAGGGAGAGCAGTCGGTTGGAAGGACAGACCTGCCAGGGTGGCTCTGGTGTGGATACCAAGGGGGCAAGTGCTGCTGTCAAGTCAGAGAGGAGGCAGATCTGGTAGAGCTTATGAACCACGGTAAGGAGTTTCAATGCACATAATTCAAAGAGCAGAAAGATGAACTTAGTTCTTTTGGACACAGCAGTGTTTATGAGCCTGGTGAATAAAGAGGCCACCACAGAAAAGGTATATTATCCTTGGTATTAGGATTAAAGATAATTTGTATTTTTTCCATTGTATTGTATTCTGTATTTTATAAAGATTCTTATAACAATATGTTACGTTTTTTAAAAAAAATCCCACACACATAAAAAATAGGAATGAATAACTAATATTGTAGAAGGAAAACTAGATGACAATGATATCCAGGAAAAGAGAGAATTTTAGTGTGAAAAAAGCCGGTTGACTGTGTCAAATACCACTGAGAAGTCAAATAAAATAAACATATAACATTGTCCATTGGCCTTGAAAATGCATTAGGAGTGGCTTGCACTTATAGTATTAGTCTGCTTAGGGCTGCCGTAACAAAATACTGCAGACTAGGTGCCTTAAACAACAGAAATGTATTTCTTTACAGCTCTGGAAGTTGAAAGTCAGAGGTCAGGGTAGGCTTGTTTTCTCTCGAAGCCTCTCCCCTTGGCTTGCAGGAAGCCATCTTCTTGCTGGGGACTCACAGGACATTTTCTCTGTGCTGGTGTATTCGTAGTATCTGTGTGCCTGCATCTCCTCTTCTTATAAGGACATTAGTCAGATTGAATTAGGGTCCACCCTAATAGCCTCATTTTAACTTCATTTCCTCCTTTCAGACTGTATCTCCATAAACAGTTGCACTTTGAGATACTGGGGCTTAGGACTTCAGCATATGAATTTCATGGGAGCACAATTCAGTCCATAACAGCGTATAAATGATTCTAATTATTCAGATTCTGTACTGACGAACTTGCCTACTTGCTAAACTTTATTTGTAACCCCAAAACTGGTACACGCTGTGCTTTTTGAAGATGTTGGGAAACATGGGATCCTGCGATGCGTGTGCTATCAGCTGAGTCAAACAAGGCGATACTCTGCTTTAGTGTTTGAGTTCGCAGACTGTAAACAAGCACCTTTTTTTTTTTTTTTTTTGAGACAGAGTCTCGCTCTGTTGCCCAGGCTGGAGTGAAGTGGTGTGATCTCAGCTCACTGCAAGCTCTGCCTCCCGGGTTCACACCATTCTCCTGCCTTAGCCTCCCGAGTAGCTGGGACTACAGGTGCCCGCCACCAGCCCGGCTAATTTTTTGTATTTTACTTGAGACAGAATTTCACTGTGTTAGCCAGGATGGTCTCGATCTCCTGACCTCGTGATCTGCCCGTCTCTGCCTCCCAAAGTGCCTGGTTTACAGGTGTGAGCCATCCCTCCTGGCCAAGTGCCCTTTCAATCCCAGCACTTTGCGAGGCCAAGGCAGGCGGATCACGAGATCAGGAGATTGAGACCATCCTGTCTAATACAGTGAAACCCCGTCTCTACTAGAAATACAAAAACAAAATTAGCGGACTTGGTGGCGGGCGCCTGTAGTCCCAGCTACTCAATAGGCTGAGGCAGGAGAATGGTGTGAACCCGGGAGGCGGAGCTTGCAGTGAGCTGAGATCGCACCACTGCACTCCAGGCTGGACGAAGTCCGTGCAGAGCCACACTATTGCATTTTTGTGCTTCATATAGGTGATTTTACCGTTTGAAATGGCCCCTGAAGGTAGTGCTGAGGTGTTGCCCCATGTTTCCAAGCACAAGAAGACTGTGATGTGCTTTATGGAGAAAATTCATGTGCTAAATAAGCTTCATTCAAACATAAATTTTATTGCTATGGGCCATGAGTTCAAAGTTAATGAATAAATAATATATATTGGCTTGTGTTCTTTTTTTATTTTTTATTTTATTTTATTTTTTAGATGGAGTCTCACTCTGTCGCCCAGGCTGGAGTGCAGTGGCACGATCTCGGCTCACTGCAAGCTCTGCCTCCTGGGTTCACACCATTCTCCTGCCTCAGCCTCCTGAGTAGCTGGAATTACAGGCCGCCCACCACAGGCCCGGCTAATTTTTTGTATTTTTAGTAGAGACGGGGTTTCACCATGTTAGCCAGGATGGTCTCAATCTCCTGACCTCGTGATCTGCCCTCCTCGGACTCCCAAAGTGCTGGAATTACAGGCATGAGCCACCGTGCCCAGCCGAATATACTAAATATTGTATATTAAAACATTTTCTTCAACCGAAAACTCCTCTTTCTTTCCTTCTGATGAAAAAAAAAAAATTTTAGTAGACTCCTAAATGTACTGTCAGTGCTAGGCACACTGCCTCACAAATAAGTTGCCCTATAAGTATCAGGGCAGTTAATTGAGAAAATTCCTGCTCAATGTTCTCAATTTTCTCAGTGACACAGGATGCAAAATCTACTGTGGAGAATGAGATGAATTATGGACCAAAAAATAGTTTATTTGAGTTGAAATTTAGAAATGCAAAAAGGAGTTTGCCAAAATTCAACTAAGAACCGCCCCCCCCCCTCCCGCAGTGTAAGATTTTCAGTCTCCATGACTATATGATGTTTCTTAAGTAGCACAGCAGCCTTGATACAGGAGCAGAGGGAAGAATGCTAGACTCATACTGGGTTATATTTTGTGAGAAATATTGAACAGAAAACTTCAGAATATCAGGTCAATCAGGATAAAGTGAGTAAGTAATGGACCCTAAGGGCTAGATTAGCAAGGACTGAGCAAAGACAGAGTGAGCCTGACAGTTTGGACAGACAGGGTGGTTGTCTGGGAACCCTATTTACTTTCTGTGTATTGGGTCTTAGCAGGTTTTGAAGTAAATGCATAGTGGCTTTTAAGGAATAAGAAAGTGAATGAGCTGTAGGCAGGGCAACATGTTGAGGATGAAAGTTGGAGATATCAGTGGTGGAGAAATTACAGGTTGCAGTGAAGTCCTTTGAATGGATTGTTACACCGGAGTGCTAGGAAAAGTCATTCACATGGATGTGTTTAAGGGTTACTGACAGGGGAGTTGGACAGAAATTGCCCTGGGAGTGACACCACGGCTGGAGAGAACCTTCCTTGAGCCAGGAGTCAAATGAATTGATGCATAAAAGGAGGAATGCCAGGAAGCAAGGAGATGACAAGAAGATTATGTTATGCCAGACAGAAACTCCGAAGAATTGCTTAATTCGTTCTTGTTATTTCTTTGTATTTTGTCCAAGCTTCCTGGTAAACCACTGAGCAGCAGTAAATATAAGCAAGAAAGCTGACATCTTTGCATCTGATTCTTGGGCTTCTATTGTTTGGAAGATAGACTAGTAAGTAACCTATATGGGAAGGGGCTGCAGGAAAGAATGTGCTTCCTTGGAACAGCGAGGTTTCAGCCAGGACTAGGAAAGAGATGGAAGATGTAAGGAAAAGTGACGGCGAGTACAGCAATGTGATTAGAGTGGGAAGGGCAGGCAGGCAAAGGTTTGGTCTGAAGGTTTGCAGAGGAAGAATGAGGTTTTGGGGAAATACTATGGCAAAGTTAGAGTAGGAAAGTGGAGGAGAATGTATTCCTGGAGTTTACTTTTTCACTGGTAGTTAAGGATAAGAAAGAAGAAAAGTATTGCATACGTGAGCTCTGCCTGAAAGCTGTGGCAGGAAGATCCTTCTCTGCCTACAGAGACTGATCTACTATGTGGTGTCAGGTCAGCAGTTTTTGCAACTGTAAGCAATTTATCTTTCTCAGGCTTATTCATTCCTAGGTCAAAATATAAAAGGACCAGAACTCACTAGATCCCCAAGGTAGCACAGAAAAACATTAAGATCACTCACCCAGATGTTAATAGTATTCTCCAGTGCTGTTATTTTGTTCTTTCCATCAGATATTTTATGAGTTAATTATTTTTTAATGAGTCCATCTGAGGACTTCACTACCATTTAACATTTTTTTCTATTGGAAAATTGATTAGAAGTTCAAAACATCTAATTTTATAAATGGGCTTTCAGAAACAAACTCACAAGCTGGGGACATACTGTAGTGCCAAGATTTGTGATACTGGTTGGATAAAAAAAGAACTACACTACACCAGAAAAGGCAATTTTGGAGTGTGTTACTGAGGATTACTCAATAGATTATATCCTTATTTCTTTGGTGTCAGAAACTCCCTATGGAGTCATTATTTCTTGGATGATTTGGGAATAATTTAATATATGATTTTAAGCAGTCATTACTTTGCTTAGCATGAGGTGTTTCAGTGATTATCCTAGTGTTAGTGGATAGTTTATCCTTTAAAATTTCTCCCCTCCTGATTTTCTCCAAATAGTTTCTTTTTATCAGTCATTATGTGACCTTGCAACGCACATAAGTCATTTACTTTTACTTATACAGATGGGATATAGGAAGATTACATGACCGTCTATCCATCTGTGTAGTTTTACAGTAACAGAAAATCCCCTGAAGTCAATAAATGTGTCCTCTCTAGTTAATAGCAGTGCCTGAAATTCCATCATCAGAGATACATTGCTTTATGTTCATTGCTGCCAAAATCACTTAAAACTAGCTTATCTGGTATTAAATTATTCTGATAAATAACTGAGAATAGTACTTTTCAAGGCAGGGCACAAGGATCACAGCAGTGAAATCATCCAGGGCAGCAGATTTCAGGCACTACTTCTCCCCATGATTCTTTTTTTTTTTTTTAGATAGAGTCTCTCACACTGTCACCCAGGCTGGAGTGCAGTGGTGCAATCTCGGCTCACTGCAAGCTCCGCCTCCCGAGTTCACACCATTCTCCTGCCTCAGCCGCCTGAGTAGCTGGGACTACAGGCGCCCACCACCAGTCTAGCTAATTTTTGGTATTTTTAGTAGAGATGGGGTTTCACCATGTTAGCTAGGATGGTCTCAATCTCCTGACCTCGTGATCTGCCCACCTCAGCCTCCCAAAGTGCTGGGATTACAGGCGCGAGCCACCGCGTCCAGCCTCTCCCTTACATATGCTTCAGTGAATCCACAAATGTTAGGCATAAAGTTCTATTTCGGTGAGACGCTTTAAGGAAAGATTAGAGACTCAGCACTTCTTGATCTTGATTCTGCTACAAATTTCCTGTGTTCCTTTAAGGATATATGGCAAACCATTCCGGCAAATTCACAACTTTGGTGTAAAGGGTAATTGTTTTTATAAAATTCACTCTGATCCCAGGGAATAAGGCCTGATATTAAAAGATCTCTCTGCATGAAAGAAAACAAAGTGAATGTTCTTTTCTAATCTCTTCAGCAATTTGCTCAATCCCGTATCCTCACCCATCTTCCTTCTTCCCTCGTGTTGAAGTCACTACAGGGCAGAGAGAGCAACCAGGGATGGTGGGAGACATTCCCACTGGATCCTCAGTAGCTACTAATACAGCTTCTCTAGTCAAAGGTGGGTGTGATATGGCTAATACTCAATGAACTCCAATGCCTCCTAATGTTTCCTGAATTGAGACTCAATATTTAAAGTCCATATGATTCTTCAGAGTGTGTGCACAGACTTGTGTGTATGTGTGTATGTGTGTTTCTGGGGATGGGGGTGAAGGTTGGGAGGATAAAGTGTGCTTTAAAATAAAAGAAATAGTACAAGCCAAGAAACAGAAAAGAGCAGGTTTTCTTAAAGACTCAGGATGACTGGTTTTATGCTTAGGAGGTTGTGGCAAGACGTGAAGTGATGCTGTGGGTCATCTGCTGGCTCCCCCGGGGGGCTCCCCTCAGCGGCTCCCCTGGGTGGAGCCCCTGGGTGGCATGGGGCAGCATTTGGTCCCACAGCCCTTGCAACTGTGGCATCATCTTTTGCTTCATCCTTTCCAAGTTTCGGGCCAAGTGCACGTTTAGCTTCTCCCCCAGGACATCCCCATTAGATGGTGCGCCAGGAAATAGGCTCTACGGGGGGAAGAACATAATCAATTTCCAGAGTGTACACTCTCCCATTATGGCCTATTTCGAGCTATTTATGACCAGTTTAAACAATGAAGTGGCAATATTCCTGAATATTTAACAGCCTGCTCTCCTGAGCCAGTGTGAGCCAGATGCTGCCTGCCCACCATCTTATGGCATTGACAGAAACAATCACCCCTTAATTGTTTTCTAGAGAATTGTGGGTAGACAATGGAAATGAGTCTTGTGCACATTAAGGAAAAATAAGATTTTATGGCTAACTAGTATTCCTGGTACATATGAGGTGTATGTCTGCAGATATGGATATCATATTTTCTTTATCCAATATTATCCATTCATGGACACTGAAGTTGATTTCATGACTTTGCTATTGTGAATAGTGCTGTGAGAAACACATGAGTGCAGGTATCTTTTTGTTCTATTTATTTTCTTTTGGGTGGACACCCGCTAGTGGGATTGCTGGGTCAAATGGTAGTTCTATATTTTGCTCTTTGAGAAATCTCCCATACTGTTCTCCATGGAGGCTGTATAAATTTACATTCCCACCAGCAGCGTGTAAGTGTTCCCTTTTCTCCACATCCTCTCCAACATCTGTTGTTGTTGTTTTTTTTTTTTTAACTTTTTAATAATAGTCATTCTGACTGGTGTAAGATGGTATCTCATTGTGGTTTTAATTTGCATTTCTCTGATGATTCATGATGTTGAGCATTATTTCATGTTTGTTGGCTGCTTGAAATTTTAATTTTTAAGTGATGTCCTAAATTATTATTGAATCTATAACAAAAATTATTAGAAGACCCTTCTACAGCCAGGTATGTTGGCTCACTCCTGTAATCCCAGCACTTTGGGAGGCCGAGGTGGGTGAATCACCTGAAGTCAGGAGTTTGAGACCAGCCTGGCCAACATGGTAAAACCCCGTTTCTACTAAAAATATAAAAATTAGCCAGGCATGGTGGTACATGCCCGTAATCCCAGCTACTTGGGAGGCTGAGGCAGGAGAATCACTTGAACCCGGGAGGCGGAGGTTGCAGTGAGCTCAGAGTATGCCATTGCACTCCAGCTTGGGCGACGAGTGAAACTCTGCCCCGAAAAAAAAAAAAAGAAAGGAAGAAAAAAAAAAAATAGCCAGGTTTCGTGGTGCAAGCCTGCGATCCCAGCTACTCGGGAGGCTGAGGCAGGAGAATCACTTGAACCCGGGTAGTAGAGGTTGCAGTGGGCCAAGATCGCACCACCACTGCACTACAGCCGGGGCAACAAGAGAGAAATTCCATAAAAAAACAAACAAACAAACAAAAAAACCCTTCTACAAGGATACAGCCTTTGCCTTCAAAACCTGTACACTTCACTGCTCTTAGAGGGTTATTGCATGAGCAGCTAACTGAATGTAAGCCTTTCTTCAAAGTACTAAAAGATGAAGGTGAGAACATTTAACTGATATATTTCACACATAAGCTAAAAGCACTTAACAACTTTCCTATCTCTGTTTCTTTTTGTTTCATCTTTATCACTTTTTCAGATGCCTACTAGCTGGCTATTTTTATTTAAATGTTGTCTCTGTTTATGTACCGTTTTCCTCAATTGTAAGTTTCTTCAGGATAAGATCCAGGTGGGTTTTATCTCCATTACTCATGGAGCCTAGCACAACACCTCATCCTTGGAAAACGTGGACCCAATGAAAAGCAGATGTTGAATTTCCTGAGGTTGAAAAGGCCCCCGTCAAGTCCACAAACCTGCACTCCCCAACTATTTACAGAAATATTAACAATTACTCTACTTTTATACTAGAGAATATCAGGTAAAAACATGGTGAGCATAGAATGGGGTTTGTCATCATGCAGGTTTCTGTGAGGTCGGTGAATTTATAGGTTACAAGGGGGCCAGGAGGAAGCAGGAAGAAAGGGACAGAGCAAAGGAAGGTGATACCAGGATGATGCCAAGCGAGTAAGGCTTTGATACATCCATGAACCCTTGACTTAGGAAGAAGGAGGAGAGTGTGGCCTGAAACTGAAAGCCGATACAAAGCTGGAGGGACAATGTGGTGGAAAGACAAAGGAGTTGAGAGAATGGAGGAGACAGAGGAATGGAGGAGGTTAGCCAGTAAATTCACAAATGACCCAGACATGGCAGAATGGACCTACTCATTCCTTTTTTTTTTTTTTTTGACGGAGTTTTGCTCTTGTTGCCCAGGCTGGAGTGTGCAGTCGCGTGATCTCAGCTGACTGCAATCTCCATCTCCCAGGTTCAAGTGATTCTCCTGCCTCAGCCTCCTGAGTAGCCGGGATTACAGGTGTGTGCCACCAAGCCCAGCTAATTTTTGTATTTTTAGTAGAGACAGGGTTTCACCGTGTTGGTCAAGCTGGTCTCGAACTCCTGACCTCATGATCTGCCCGTCTTGGCCTCCCAAAGTGCTGGGATTACAGGCGTGAGCCACCATGTCCAGCCACCTGTAAGTATATTTCTAACTGGACCGTGTCTACTTCTAAAAGAAGTAGAACCCAGGAGGTGGAGGTTGCAGTGAGCTGAGGTTGTGCCACTGCACTCCAACCTAGCCGACAGAGCAAGGCTCCGACTCAAAAAAAAAAAAAAAAGAAAAGAAAAAAAAAAGAAAAGAAAGAAAAGAAAAGAAAAGAAATATACTTACAATCTTACTACTAATAATGAAGATTCATATCATAGAATTCTAGAATCCTGTGGATAAGAGGGACTTTAAACATAGAACCCACCATAGTTCACAGATGAAAAGATAGAGTATAGAGAAGTTGCTTCAATTCCATTTAATCAAAATACATTGAGTGCTTAATAGATTATAAAAATGACATTATACATGGAAGGGAAAAAGTATCAAAAGGGCCAGATCTTTCCTCAGAGCTTATTATCTCATGAGTATTATAAGTGTGCCAATCAAGGCAAACATAGTAGGTGCTTCAGTTGTGGTGCAAACAAATTGTCAGGAATCACAGAATAGAAAAACATCACTTTGGACTCAAGGGGCCCAGAAAATCCACAGAAGAGAGATATAAGCTAGGTTTAAATGCAAGAGTATTTTATGCAGGATGAGGTGGAAGGGATACTCTCTCTACCTCTTAGCAGATTTTACAGAATAATCAAATTTTGCCACTCAAGAATTTTCTCTGGTCTTGTTGCTTAACTACACATATTCATCTATTAGGGTGCCACCAGGATTGGCCTTCATAAGTTTATTCTGACAGAGCAACAGGAGAAAATGTCTATATTGAAGGCCCAGCACGGAGGGGGTAGATTGACACATCCAGCAAAGATTGACTCATGGGTAGTGAAGGGCACCAGGACAAAGAGTGAAGTTGGCATAGATGCTTAGACGAATGAAGAAGCAGATATATCAGGGGAAAAGTGATGGGTTTATTTGCCCATACGGAATTTATGTATTAAGATATATCTCAGACCTGGTGTGGTAGCTCATGCCTGTAATCCCAGCACTTTGGGAGGTCAAGGCAGGCGGATCACCTGAGGTCAGGAGTTCAAGACCAGCCTGGCCAACATGGTGAAACCCCATCTCTATTAAAAATTTTAAAAAATTAGCTGGGTGTGGTGGCACGCACCTGTAATCCCAGCTACTTGGGAGGCTAAGGCAGGAGAACCACCACTTGAACCTGGGAGACTGAGGCTGCAGTGAGCTGAGATCGCGCCATTGCACTCCAGCCTGGGCAACAAGAGCTAAACTTCGTCTCAAAAAAGGAGAATAAGAAAGACATATCTCCTCGTCAATGACTACTATATACATATTGTTTCAATTCTCCTTTTGTTTCTCAATGATCCAAATGCCTTTTAGTCAACATTTGATTTGTATCCACTACGCTCTGCAGGAATAACTTGATTTCAGAATATCTTCAGCCTGAACACCTTTCTTCATATGTTGCACCAACAAATTGACCAAAAATCTTAAAAATCCTGAAACAATTAAATCTCTATCAAGTCTCTAAGAAAAAAAATGTTATTTTTCTGTTACTTTTCTTCATTATCCTAAAGAGAAAAAGGATACGTGATTATAGTAGAATCATAACTTCAAGCTTAACAAAGTTCTAAACACACTGACTGAATTTAGAGGATTTTTGGTTTTCCCTAAATGGAAAACACTTCCAAATAACACTCCTGCTTTAATTGGGAGTGTAAGAGGCACTCTACATGGCTTTTAATCCTTCTTGGAATCTGCTCCCCCACCCAAAAAAAAAATATCAACTAAATTCCTCACTTTTATAGTATTTTGGTAATAGAATGCTATAAAAAAAGTAATAGCATTCTATTACAAGCTGTCTCCTAGTTCACTTTAGTGTCTAAGTAAACAAAAGTCTGTCAAAGATCATTTTAACTCAATGCGTTTGTAGTGCAGACTGAACTTGCAGCAGACATAGCTAATATAGGATTCAAAGGAGATACAAGATTTCCCCTTAGAAGGCTTTGTATTTCCCAACAGCAGCAGCGTGGGACTAGAAGTCAACTGTAACCTAATAAGTTTGCCAAATATAAACATACAGAATATGAGGGGGTGATGTATTACCGAAAATACAACTTACATGTTAAAAATGTGGATTGATATCAAACCTGAAAATAGAACTTTCAATCTTTATCCTTACTTCCTCTCAATTTAAAATATTTTATTGATGATTTAAAAATCATAGAAAGCAAAACTTTTGTAGTAACAACTACTGGAAGCCACCTTACATTTCATTTCTTGAAACTGATCTCATTTGATAACTGAAACACTTTATAGTCCAGATTCTCCTGCCTGTTATTTTTCCTTTTTTCTTTCTTTTTCTGGATTTTTTTCTCTAATGCTTCCAATTTATAAACTATAAGTAGTTCCTAAAGATTTAGAACCCAACTGTCTGCTCCTACTTCATTCCTTTTCATATTCTTAGTGTTAAGTACAGTTGAGTGGTTTTTGACTTCATGACTCATTTCCACTTATTTGACACATAAACCTGTATCTGCAATTCATATTTCCTTTCTACCAGTCACTCACTAATCTTTTTGCTCTCTGGATGATCCATCACCATTCTAAACTCCACATGCCTTAGCACCATGACTTAGTCCTATTTCTTAGCAGAGACAAGTACTTCTCACATTTTTTTTTTTTTTTCTGAGACAGAGTCTTGCTCTGTTGCACAGGCTGGAGCACAGTGGCACAGTCTCAACTCACTATAACCTCCCTATCCCAGATTCAAGCGATTCTCCTGCCTCAGCCTCCCAAGTAACTGGGACTACAGGTGCCAGCCACCATGCCTTGCTAATTTTTGTATTTTTAGTAGAGATAGGGTTTCACCATATTGGTCAGGCTGGTTGAGACCTCAGGTAATCCACCTGCCCCAGCCTCCCAAAGTCCTGGGATTACAGGCATGAACTAGCACGCCTGGCCTCTTCTCACATTTTATATCACCAAAAGGAAAACGATTTCACCAGTGTTCTTTCCTAATTACTTCCATTGCTTGGAACAGCCAAGCCCTTTGCACCAGACTTTCAACATGAATACTTTACTCCTCTAAACTACCTTGAATATTTCTGCTAGATTATCTTCTTAAAATACAGGTTTCATGATAGCACCACTATATTAAAAACTTTTTAAAGACTCTTCGGTAGCTAGCCTAGAGATCAGCTATCGGCAGCCACAGCTTGATCTGTGTCCTTTAAGGTTGTATCATACAGTGTTGTCAAAGGCGAGCACGCCACCTCCTAGGCAGAAGGCGGTCCCCTGCTCTTTCCATCCGCATGAACTCCACCAGTTTTTCAGAAAGCCCTGTTTTTCTGTGGTATCTTTTCTAACATCACCAATCCTTCTGTGCATTTGCAGTGGAGTTGGCTGGCTTGTTACTTATACCTAGGGTCACTGGTTGTACTTAGTTTATAATATGCCTCTCTTGGCTTTTCAATTTAAGTAGACATATTGCACATGCAGGAATTGTGAAGAAATATTGTGTGTACCCCATAATGCAACCAGTGTCATGCACACAGTGGGTATTTAACAAATATCTAGTCAATACATTTAATTGAAATCAACACACGTTTACAAAGTTTCTATTATAGTCTACTTACGTGGACGTAAAGAAAAATAATTCCAAGCCCCTACTCCAAAGGTTTTATAATCCATGGAAAAACAACTTCATGGAGAAAAATATATAACAAAAAAAACTGGCATAGTTCTATGGATTTTTGGTTATCTGAAGTACACTTGGAGTATGCAAATTTCTCTCTGTAATGATTAGAAAATTATATAAGTTAAATTGATTATCTGGAGTAGGTAGATCATTGGCCTTCTCGTACCCTTTTAGCACTTGCAAGTTCAATACATTCCAATGGTGAGCACCTGTGACTCTCTGCCTGAAGGGCTCCTTCCTTCCTTCCTTCCTCCTTCCTTCCTTCCTTCCTTCCTTCCTTCCTTCCTTCCTTCCTTCTTTCTTTCTTTCTTTCTTTCTTTCTTTCTTTCTTTCTTTCTTTCTTTCTTTCTTTCTTTCTTTCTTTCTCTCTCTCTCTTTCTTCTCTCTCTTTCTTTCTTTCTTTCCTTCTTCCTTCTTTCTTTCTCCTTCCTTCCTTTCTCTCTCTCTTTCTTTCTGTCTTTCTTCTTCCTTCCTTCCTTCCTTCCTTCCTTCCTTCCTTCCTTCCTTCCTTCCTTCCTTCCTTCCTTCCTTCCTCTTTCTTTCTCCTTCCTTTCTTTCTCTTTCTCTCTCTTTCTTTCTCTCTCTTTTTCTTTCTTTCTTTTTCTTTCCTTCCTTCCTCTCTCGCTTTCTCTCTCTCTTTCTCCTTCCTTCCTTCCTTCCTTCCTTCCTTCCTTCCTTCCTTCCTTCCTTCCTTCCTTCCTTCCTTCCTTCTTTCCTCCCTCCCTCCCTCCCTTCTTTCCTCTCAAGACTGAGTCTCACTCTGTTGCCCAGGCTGGAGTGCGGTGGTGCAATCTCGACTCACTGCAACCTCCACTTTCCGAGTTCAAGCGATTCTCCTGCCTCAGCCTCCCGAGTAGCTGGGACTACAGGCTAGCACCACCACACCCGGCTAGATTTTGTATTTTTAGTATAGACAGGGTTTCACCATCTTGGCCAAGCTGGTCTCAAACTCCTGACCTCAGGTGATCCACCCTCCTTGGCCTCCCAAAGGGCTGGGATTACAGGCGTGAGCCACTGAAGGATTTCTTAGCCTCCCAGAATCGATTAGGGCAGGAGTGTGCACTCCAGAAAGGTCAGGAAGTTAACTTTCCAGGAAGCCGACCTCAACCAATGAGCATCAAGAGTCAGTATTTAAATATCCCCCAGTTTTGGCTTCCTGGGAGGAACAACTGTTCTACTTTTCTTAAAGATCCCAGCAGGATATAATCCCAGTTGTCCTCAGTACTAGCCCCTTCCAAATCCTTCCTTCTTCTCTCGTCTACTTCCTCACTCTGTTTCCAGTTCAGGGTGTCACTTCCCATAGAACCTACGAGCATCCAAAAACCCATCTTAGGTTGTGCTTCTAGGGAAACCCCACCAGAGACACTGTGTACATCACAGAGTGGGGCCAATTTAACAAAGCAGGCAGTCAGAGATGGTATTCCATATGAGTGCCTTCATGTTTTCTGAACCTGGCCCTTATCCAAAAACTACAGTATTTTTTTTTCTTCTGAGGGTATATCGAAATGTACAAGAACTTGGTCTCTGTGGTCAGAATAGCATTTGCTGAAATCCTGGTTCTACCTTGTACCTTAGGTAACTTTGTTAAACTCCTTTAAGATCAAGTATCCTCATAGGTAGAGGAGGAATAATGATGATCTCTACCATACAGGGTTGCAACGAGGATTAAATAAAAATGTGTATATGAATAATTTAGCATGGTGCTGGGCACAGGAACAATAAATGTTAATTGCTAGTTTTATCAAAGAATTTAAAGCATCCTGAAGCACCTTTCATCTTGAAAGCATAGAATGCTTCAGAATGCAGTGATTTTTATACTAAGAAATTCAACTTCAGATTGATGCCTTAGAACATAAATTGTTGGAAGCCCATATATACTCAAGGCAATATATTCTTCAAAAGCTTGTCTGTGACCGATTATTTGAAGGTGATGGTTGAGTCCGATGGCAGCAGAGTGCTGGGGGCTGAATGTGAGTTCCACAGATATAATCCTGAGCAATTTCTGAAAGCCCTACAATGAATCATTGTTAAGATTCCCAATTTAGTAAAATAATTCTGTGAGTGTATTGCACAGAATAAATATTTAGACAATTAATCAATCATTGGCACTTTGAGATTCAAATACTTTATATTACAATTGAGGTTACAAAATATGTTTAAGGAAATATTAGAGACTGTTTACTTCAGATAAATATTTTCCACAGAGATATAAATTGGCTGGAGATTTTTCATGGAAAAACAGATTCCATTTATTTTTCTCTTAGTGATATGAACTTTTGTTCCTTTTTCTGTTATTATTTCTGGGTGGGTACAGAGCTCATGATTTATGTGAGAAGCTATTGGAATATCACAGAAGAAATTGTTGGAAAATATTTTAGTCTAAAAGTTGTTGTAACAACATTCCTAAATAAGAAAGATTTTAGTATAATCGAGAGCTTTTTTCTTTTGTTTTCATGAGATAGTTTAACGAAATACTTCATTGATTTCATGGAAATCAGAGATGCCAAGGTCTCTCCCACATCTTCTATGTAATCTTCCTTCCAACACGGAGTATTTCATCAAGTTTTCCTTCAATTTTTAGTTCATGCTATCAAAATGCCTCCTTTCTCCTTTAACTTCATTCTATAATTCAGATTGTGCTACAAATATTATTGCTTTCAAATGCATCTCTAGGCTGGGTGCGATAGCTCACACCTGTAACCCCACGTGGATCACCTGAGGTCAGGAGTTCAGGACCAGCCTGGCCAACATGATGAAACCCCATCTCTACTAAAAATACAAAAATTAGCAGGGCATGGTGGTACACACCTATAATCCCAGTTACTCAGGCAGCTGAGGCAGGAGAATTTTTTGAACCTGGGAGACAGAGGTTGCTGCAGTGGGCCGAAATCACTTCCCTGCACTCCAGCCTGGGTGACAAAGTGAGACTCTATCTCAAAAAAGAAAAATGCCTCTCTATATTAACAAATACTTTTAATGTTTACTTTTCTCCCAGTATATAGTGAAAAGAAAGTAAGTGTTGAAATAGAGAATTAAATAGGCAAAGAAACAAAGATGTGGTTAAACTCTTTCTTCCATAGTCAAATATTGGGAAGGATCAAAATATTTTAAGATATTCCCTAACTGTAAGTAAATAAAATATAGATATGTGACAAATGCTTGCTGAGGACAAAGAGGTACAGACCCAGGGAGAGGAACATGCCACCAGCGACCTCATTGGCCTTCATTAGGTGCAGCCCTCACTGTCACCCGTATTTTTTTTCTGGTTGCTCTAGGTGTCTGCCTGTTTCTGTTGCTCTACTGTGATCTGTTTCTTACAGCTGGGTCTCTCTCATCTATTGACTTTGCAGTCAAAAGACTTGGGTTCCAACAATAGGAAAGTTAAGTGTTTTAGGTAATGGATAGCCCAATTACCCTGATTTGATCATTGTGTATGGTATGCATGTATCCAAATGTCACAGATGCCTGAGATAGTTACAACTATCATGTATCGATTAACAAATTTTTAAAAATTAAATACGCACGCCTGTAATCCCAGCTACTCAGGAGGCTGAGGCGGGAGAATCGCTTGAACCAGGGAGGCGGAGGTTGCAGTGAGCCAAGATCGCGCTACTAAACTCCAGCCTGGGTGACAGAGTGAGACTCAGTCTCAAAAATAAAAATAAATAAATAAATAATGACAGATTCAAATCAAGGCTCTGGCACTTAACTATTTGTGTAACCTTCACATGCTAGTTAAACTCATAGAGCACCAGCATGTAATACTGTTAAAAATGAGGCTAGTAATCTACTCACAACGTTCTGGTGAGAAGTAAATGTAATGATATAACAGAGTCTAACATGACACCTGGGAGAAACTCAAGAAATATTAGATGCATTCTCCCTCTTACCCACTGTGGAGCACGATGTGGCAGTATAACCTTTTATTATATTCTCCCTGAAGATAACTGTTTTGTAATTTTATTGTTTCCCTGATAGTAACTAAGAGACATTTGAGACTAAATGCCTCCACTTCCTGTTCCTTATGATATGGACCACCTTCCTTCATCCTATGGCCCAGCTTCATCCAGTCACCCTTGCTTTTGGGAAGAAAAAGTCAAACCGTAGGTTTTTCAGAATTGCACAAACATATAGTAAAATAATGTGAGTATGTGAAAAAACAGACTCAGAACTTAGAGTCTAAAATTCAAGACAAGATCATGAATTCTCTAAGCCTTAGTCTTCTTGTCTTTAAATGGAAACAATACTTTTCCTGTCTTCCTCCAAAAGTATTTTAGCATCAAATTAAATCCTTTGATATGAACATATTTTAATGTATCTCAAACAATGTATACACATAAGTTTGTGAAATTTACATTCAAAGCAAACCACACAAGTTAGCCAATGAAGCTTTCACACTAGGGCAATCATGAAAATGTGCAGAATACAGGGGCTCCTGCTCCCCTATATCACACAAATTTCTGACTCCTGAAGACCCTAACATGGAACAAGGTAGGCAAGAATCAAAAAGGCAGGGAATTATTTCAAACAAAAGGACGAGTGTTAATGGAACTGAGAGTGGAGAATCAACTCCAGCAGTGAAAATATGAAAAAAAGATGGATTTTGTGGTCACTGGAATCTCTTAGCAGGCAGAGACTAACAATGTCTCAAGGATATGTAAGCTGAAAGCAGTACATATTAAAATCCAAAGTGATTTGTTTGCACTGACTCATTAAATCCATCATCAACTAGCTGACTACTCAAAAATCCCACTCACAACTTCTCCTCTTTGTCCATTAGTAGGTGCGGCTGCAGCAAGCACTCAGTAGCACAGACAGTGCTAGTAGTGTTGACGTCTTGATGGGATGGAAGTTTTCTGTTGATTCTCAGCCATGTCTTTATTTTTATAGCAGCCATCTGGACGCCAACAGTGCTAATATACTGCAAATCCTCTTCTTTTCATCTATGCCATTAAGGAGAGAAAACACAACATGCGCACAGCACACATATCCTTTCCTTTGAGCAGTTCTTCTATGCAGGCATGGTAAGAAATGCCTATGGGCAGGTACCAGAAGTGAAAAATCATCCTCTATGAGAATTTCTATTTCAAGCTAGAGTGTCAGACAACCAGGTCTAATGTGTTTGGACAGTGCCAGAACCGGCAAGTCAGAGAGAATGGAGCTTTGCTGAGGCATAGAGTATGAGGGAGAAATAATTTCTCAGCTGTGAAGGGTCAAAAGGCAGCCCGAGTGCACAAAGTGCACAGGAGTACTGCCAGTTATATAGTTTAAAATGCTCTTTCATGGTTCCACTTTTTTTCTATTGCCAAGGAAAATAAGATATGGGGGAGGGGGGTAGCGGCTACCAATTAGAGAGAGGAAAGAGAGGCTGGATATTTGCTTTAAAGTGATGACTTTTTAGGCAAAGAAAATTTCATCATTTTGGTACATATTCGATTTCTGTAAACCAGTCTTAATCAATCAGTAAAGACATGCCATCCTTTCTAAGCTTCCTCTGCAATCAAGAATAAAATATTATAAATTCATTATTATCCCGATAAAATTTAAAAATTGGAAGTCACATACAAACCTGAATGACAGAAAAGCTATTTGATGTATTTTAACAGCCAGAGAATGCATTTACAAAGCAACATATTTTCCTATGTTGAGTTCCTTCAAAATTAAATTTATGGACCAGTCATACATTCCAACAGTGGAAGGTCACTGTGATGTCTAAGTGTATCATATGACTTCAGGAATTCAGACATGGCAATTCTTCCTCCTGATGCATTAATTGTATAATTGGAAATGGTAAGTATTAAATATCAAAAATCAGTATACTTATCTTAATTTTTGATATATTTTGAATTATTTGCTGGCAATTATAGTTTCAAGTAGAAAAGCATAGAAATGTTTGTTAACGATTCTGGAACACAAAGCAAAGACACCTTCCTATAGTTACCAAAAGGGACAGCAGTTTGGCATATGTCAGCTTCCTGGCTCCAACTGGTCTAAGTGGAAAACACACACACACAAACACATACACACACACACTGTATGGAAAGAAAGTAGTCGTCCTGGTCCTGCTATGAGCCAAACATCAAATTTTATGCAAATCAGCTCAGTTTCCTTGCCTTTCCTTGCCTGGCAATTTACTATCCCCATATCTATTCTACCTACCTCAAACAATAAATGTGAAAAGAAGTCAGAAACTAGTATAGAAGTGGACTGAAAAACAAAAAAAGTTCTACTAGAGAACAGCTACAGAAGTTTCTATTATGATTATTCATTTGGTTTAATGACTCATAGGAATCGTGTTCACCATGTCTTCATGGCAGAGCTGTAACATTTTTCCTGGTCCTGAGCCCACTTTCACTTGGATGCTCTGCAGTCTGGGTTTTTATGGCAGAGACGTTCTGACTCTAGGTGAAGTGAGATGTGAATTTGGATATTTTTTGCAGTTTTCCATAGAACAGAATTGACCTTTTCAAAACATCAGCCCAGTTCTTTAAAAAGTGGATGCTATTTCTTCTATTATGGGATTCAATCACTTTCCCAGGCAATGAAATAATTGTAGCATGGCATTTTATCAGGAGATGGAGCTAGCTCTCTTGATTTTTCTCAAACAAGTGACAAAAGGTTTTGTAAAAGGTCAGATCACTTTGTGAGACACTCAGTCAAAGAAATAAGAACAAATCTAGGTCACTTTGGGTCGATGAGAGGCCTGATAATTTTTGGAGCACAGATAAAAAGAAAAATAACCAATCCAACAAAATGGAGCAACATGGAATATGGTGAAAATAAGGATGATTTTTCCTGCATGTACCCTCTTTATCCCTGTGGGCAATGTCCCTTCTTTATGGCTCAGCTTTCCATTATGGGTGACCATTTGGACAGTGAGCGACATCTCTGTATCACATGGGCTAACAAGCTGAAGTGACAGAATATTCTAGAAGCCTCGACAGGAGTTGTATGGTAGACTGAGGGAGATCGAGACATAATGATGATATCATCCAGATCCTCTTCCTCCCTTGTTGACCTCCATGGTGTTCTTCCTGGACTCCATTCTCCACTTAAAAATTCACTATTAGAAAGATACGAGATGAGTGACAATGGCTGTAAGTAGGCAGGACAGCCCAGATGGCAGGTAGGAGAGTGGGGGCTCTGACGTAAGAACTAAATGAATCTTTCACGTGTGGAGGGAGTGCTGTGTATAACTGGGAACTCCCCCAGGGACCTGAGACAGTAGAGCAAAGAAGAATACTAGCATTCTTCTGTTTAGGGCCTGCTTTGTCCATTAGAAGGAGAAAGAATAATTCATTCTAACAAGTATTTCAGGTTTTTGGAAAATGCTTTTTTATAATTTGTTTAAATAATCAGTTTCATAGGTCTTTGAAAGTCATACAGAGCAAATAAAATAATTCTGCCTACTGTTCTCTCAGCTTTCCATACGGGATTTTGCTATGAGTTGTTACCTGACAACAAAATCTTTAGGATTTTGCTAAACAGATACATTATTCTAGTACCAATGAAATTAATAACAGTTTGAAACACATTCTTACAATACCATTATTCTTATGACTTCCCTAATAGACTGATCACTTTAGATTAGGTGATGTTTTTATTGTTGTCTGTATTGTTCTTTTTATCGCCGACACCTAGCAATGTACCTGGTATGGCGATAGAAACTAAATAGATGTTTACTGATAAATGAATA